>NW_022900927.1:65034310-65059700 GCF_012274545.1 Fukomys damarensis
GCCCCACAGCGGGAGGCTCTGTCGGCAGTGAGATCTGCACCACCTTTGGGCACAGTTCCTTCTGACTCTAGGACTGGAAGGCAGTGTCTCCCAGCACCAGTCACTCCTTCACGGGGAAGTGTTTCCTCACGCAGGTCTCTCTGGCTTTGCCATTTTGCTAACTGCCTGGTCTTTCACATCAGGTGGCACTGGGGAAGGCTGACAACCCCAAAGCTAAGAGCTGTTGCCACCCGCCCCCCCATGATAAAACCTTCTTCTTCGGGTCCGGCTTGAGTCCTCCCTGAATCAGCTTTTACCGCGATGCCTTTTGATAATAACCACAACTATTATCTTTTAGGCATCAGGCACTTTACCCATTGGGTCTCTCCTCTTCACAATGACCCTAAAGAAGGCAACCTTTGCTATTTTACGGATGGGAACAGATGACACTGGAAGATGAATTGTTCAGGATCAGGAGACTTGCTAAGCTGCATAGCAGGATCCAGATCCCTGTCTCTCAGGTTCTGTTGCTTCTGCAGAACCCCCTGTTGCTTTGTGTAACTTTGGATGATGGCATTGGTTACTTCCTAACTTCCTCACCTCTTGGTGCACTGCCCGAGACCTCCTGTAAAGCAGCTACCATAACACGGAGACCATGGACACAACAGCCTTCCCTAGATGGTTCAGGGATGCTTTTTCTCTCGGTGAACCCAGAGGGGATGGGTCTCTGCAGCAGGAAAGCTGCACCCCTCACATGTGGCTCGCTGGGGAGCAGCAGGCATCACCTTGCTTGGCCGGTGAGGAGCAGGAGAGAAAACCAAGGACATGAAAACGTAAAGAAATGTTGCAGAAGTCACACATGCAGCATTATTATAAGATACAGTGAGTGTTACATTTGAAAACATACGATTGCAGTAAAAGACAACTTGCAGATAATTCCCTCAGCACACTCCTCCTTGCTTTGCTTACCTTTTCCAAAATGCTGACCATTGTTGGTCATTTGATTTTGGGGAAGAGCTGGAGGCCTCACGGTTCCAGATCTGGTGAAGAAGATGGATGAGGACAGTGTCCTGTTTTTATTAGACAAAATTGCCCTCCATGTTTTGAATTAATTCAGGACATGGAGGCAGCCACAACACCACGAAAGACACTCAGGAAAGGGGACGCCAGAGCTGCTTCACAAAGGGGCAAGAACAATGGGAGTCTGAAGTGAGGGCTGTATTCTGAGGGCGACTAATGGTAGTGTGTCTTTCACTGTAATGAATTTTAACATTTTTAATCTAAACGTGGTCGTGGGCCCCGTTGACACTTGATGCGTTTGTGTGGGGAGAGTGGGTATTCCCTAAAGAAAAAAAAAAAGGTGGAAATCATCTCTGGGAAAGGACCAACAGACTCCATCCACCCTCCCGAGGAATGTTCCATTCTTTCTGATCCTGAGTTTTGTCGTGAACCAGTATTTCCTCTGCAAGGGGACAGGCTGATCTTTTTTCCATTTGATTTATATCTGCTTTAGGCATAGTCTCTTGCTTTTGGCAAGTTTTTTAAAAAATTTTTTCTCTCTGTGCCCTAAAGCAAAGTCATTATTCACATAGAAATTTGGAAGTAGAAAAGATTTTCTGCCATACAGATGGAAAAATGGAGTTCAAAGAGACTGAGCCATCTGTGCCAGTCCGGGGTTAGGAGCAGAGGTGGGACTAGAACCTGTGCCTGCTTTTTTACCTGGTTTTACCTCACCTGCCATATGGGAGCCCCTGTCTCCGTTAGGGTCTCCTGTGCCCCTCCCTGTGGGAGGTGATGACAAGGATGTAAACAGTGCTCCTGGGAAAACCCAAAGCTCCCATGTTTTCCTTAGAAAATCAAAGCCTAGCTAAAGCGCAGTGATTCTCATTTGAAAACTGGTAGAAGCTCTCAGGACAAACAAACTCCTGGCCATTTCCAGGCCTCCTATAAATACTCCTGACACTCCAGGACCCCTCCTGGCCAGGCTTTGTTCTTGTGGATGTAGGAAGTTACTGCAGTGTCCCCCGAGTGTCTGGGGTGTACAGATTGCTTTCTGTCCTTTTCCGCAGTGCTGGAGGGTCAGGAGGAACCCCGGGAGCTCCAGAGTCTGAGCATGGCAGCTCCCCCACAGCATGGCATCTGATGGGCAGCTGTCTGTCTACAGTCTGCGCGGGCTGCTTTGCTTCTCCGAGGAGGGCGTCATGCGGAGGACCCTGGCTTCTGTGCACAGGTGCCCGTTACAGGATCATGCTGAGGGCATGAGGGGGTGTGATATGTGGAAGAGGTGTGCATTGTATGGGAGCGGGTGGGAATGACTAACAGGAAAGAGGATGAATTCTAGAATTCGTGTTAGCTGACGTAACCTTGAGAATGTAAGAAGGGGGGTGGATGGAGAACAGGTCAGAGCCCACAGAAGGAGGGAGGAGGGGGCACTGGGGGTGGAACGTGGGATGGGGAGAAGGGCGATTTCAGAGCCATCCCCTCCTCTGTCTACACGGCCATCTGCCTGTCCCTAAGTACAGGATGTAGGAATTTCGGATGAGGGCACATAGTTCCACCCACAGGAGCTTCTAAGATGGAGAAACCATCTCAGAACCATGTGAGAGCCTCAGCACGGGAAGAAAGGGAACCCCAGGGTCAGCGGCAGGAGACCAGTGCCGTGTGTCACTCTGCTGGTGCTGTCCTGTAGGGACAAGGACACTAGACCAGTGCTGAGTTCATCAGGGAACTGGCCAAGTAAACCACAGTGTGCCAGTGAGGCCTTTACATCCAAATGTCCCCCCAAAGCCTCATGCATTCATAGGTGGGGCTTTTAGGAGGTGACTGGGTCCCGTGTATGACACTTGTCAATGGGCTAGTCCACCCAGGTAAGTTCGGAGGGCGTGGGCACTGGGGCGTGGCCTGGAAGAGTCTGACTCCCTCCTCCTCTGATCCCTCCCTGCTTCCCACTGCCCTGCCTGAGCTGCGTGTCCTCTGCCAGACCACCCTGCCTGGGAGCCAGCCAACCACCGCCTGAAATCTGTCCAAACTGTGAGCCAAAATAAACTTCTTGTCCTTGCAGATGTAGGAATCAGGCATTGTGTGAGAAATTAAGACAACCATGCAGGGTACGGGCAGGAAGGATGATGTAGCTCTATTCTGACCAACCTGCAAAGGGTTACATAATTCATTATGCAGTGAGAGAGACAGCAGGTTATAGAACAGGACAAACGGTACGATGCAACTTAACTTTGAGCATTATACAGATCTTTATTTGGTGGGAGATTTAGCTCAGTGGTTCCAATGCAAGGACCCAAGTTCAATCCCGAGTACTGGAAAAAAAAGACTTAAAAAAAAAAGATATTTGGACGAAATATATAAATATCTGAATATTTCTGAAACAGGAAAAACTACAAAAAAAAAGACTTAAAAAAAAAGATATTTGGACGAAATATATAAATATCTGAATATTTCTGAAACAGGAAAAACTACATGAAAAATCACTAGATGAGTGACACGTAACACTGTTATTTTTACAAGTCATTCTTTTCTTCAATTTTGACTTTTCCTTTTGCTGTGATCACGTATTCCTTTTACAATCAGGAGAGTGGGAAAGCGCTTGTGTATGAAAGGGAAAGGAGAGGCTGCGAGGGAGAAAAAATCTAGCGTATGTCTGTGAGGTCAGTCTCCGAGGTGAAGGGTGCTGCTGGGAAGCCGGGGACCACACCCTGTGCATCTGTGGACATCGGTGGCTCCTGATTCCTCCCTTCCGGCTCCAGGGCTCTGTCCTGTGCCCCCCTCCCACCTCTGCTTCCCAGCCCTGGGATGCGGGTCCCACACCTGGCAGGTGCCACCGTCCCCCAGGGAGGAGGTGGCCCAAGGGCGAGGGGCGGTGGCGTCTCCACAGGTCTCCCTTTGTGACCAGGAGGCCGGGCAAGTGAGCGGGAGAGCAGGATCCCATGGACTTGCAGCGCAGGGAGGTCCTGCAGGGTCTGCTGTGGCGTTGGTCATGGCCAGGGAGTGCGGCCTGGGCCTCAGTCACAAGGATCCGCTCAGGGGCGAGCATGCCTGCGGGGGCATCCAGACTGCAGAGGGGGACGCACATGCTCCCTCCGTCACGCCTGCACTCGCTGCTCCGGACAAGCCTTTTATATACTGTGCACATCAAGTAGGAGAATAAACCCTACTATTTAAAACATAATTGCTGACAGCTGCTTCTGCTCACAAACACTGATGCGATTTCTGTGGAGAAGATGGTGTTGAGTAGAGCGAAATTCAATTAAATTAAGTGCTCACGCGGGTCCCCTGCCACTGCCCTCCGCTTGCCAGGGGCTGGTTGGAAAAATGACCAGGGAACGGAGGTGGCCCAGCCCCCGACAGGAAGTGCGGAGAGGCCTCTGAACTTGGAAAAGCGGAGAGAGATGGGACTGAACGGCTCCGAAGGTTTGGTGTCTGGACGGTGGGAGGACTCTGATGTGGCTTTGAACATTCAGGGGCTTGGGTTTGTTTCCTTAGATTTCCCAATGTTTCTGCGGCCTCCTTGGTTACCCTGTTAGGAGGAGCACTGTTCACACACGAGCAGACCCCGGACTGCTCAGGGACGCCCCGCCGGGACACCTAGGGACCCCAGTCACTTCGAATAAGCTCCTCGCCGCCGTCTGGGCTCCGGTCCAGCCCCCTGGAAAGTGAGGATGCAGTGAGATCCGCAGGACCAGCTCCGGGTACAGCACCTGGCTAAGGGATCCGAGGAGCGTGGTCCTTGGCGCCAGCTGAGGACCCCAGGCAGCTTCTGAGCCCTGATGCAGCCGCTGACGTCCGAGACTCGGGTGTAGGCCCAGGGATCGGCATCACAAGCGCCCCGCCACCGTGACTCACCGCACAGTTAATGTGAAAGGCATTGCGCTCCAACAGTTGTAGTGACCCACGAAGGAGGAGCCTCCTTACCCGTGGGTTAATTTTTTAATGTTTGCTCAAATGTGAGAGATACAATTGCACTTTGCTATGCTTGGCTGTAAGGAAACAGAGAGAGGAGTAAAACTTTATTCAGGTGAAAAAACATGATACTGTAGCTTTTGAAAACAGATCTCATCTTGCTCTGGGCTTCCCTTCCCTCCAGGCAGCTCGTGGTTTACCTTGCTTCTCAATCCAAAGTTCAGGCTCCCATGGGAGCTGCTTCTCTGCCTCCCCACTTCCGCCCTCAGGTCCTCTGGGGACAGGGCAACCAGGGCAGCAGTCTGGCCTTGTGCTCTGTGTCCCCCACAGTCGTTGTGCCCATCCCACCGGGCCGGGGCTGGGCTCTGAGGCTGGAGCACCAGAGGCTCCCTCCTGGTCTCTGGATTTCTGTGCTGGGACCGCTGGTCCTGTCATGGTGTCCCCACTGCAGCCTTCCCATCACAGTCTACTGTGCCTACTCCTGGGCCCCAGTGACCTGGGCAGCAGACAGGAGCCCAGGGGAGGAGCGAGGAGGACGCCTTTAGTACAAAAGGGCAGCCGCGACTCACCTCCTAACCGTGCACTGTGCCCCCTTAGTGAAAAGCCCAGAGCAAAGACATTTGTCTTGGAAATTGAGATTTAATGAAAATAGGTAACACTCGGGGAGGCGCTGGTTGATGTAATTGCTTACATATTCAAGATTCTGCCCGAGAACTCAAGATCTATGTTATGTGACCAGACACATCAGGAATTAAATTTCTTTTTCTCTAGCTAGAACAAAAATGAAAGTCTCAGTCAATCTGGGTTTACTATAAAACCAAACCTTTTCTAATTATTGTGGGCAGAGATTTCTTTCTCTTCTCTGCTTTCTAGAATACTGTATTGAAACATTTTATTTATTTACCATTCCTCACAGTAAAGCCTCATTCTGCAACTTTTCATTTTCTCAAGCCTTGCTCATGCTCTCCCTGAGCTGCAAGCCATGCAAAGACAGGGATTATAATAATCAGGACAGAAAAGAACTTGGGAGGCCACTGTGCACCATGTGCATTGGGCAGCTGGATGAGGCCATGCAGAAGAAACAAACGACCTCAGATTTCAGTGCCTTAGCACAAGGAAAGTTTTCCCCTCTTATTCTACCTTCCATTGGGGTCTCCTGCAGCCTCCACTCTGCAGAGGCCCTCGAGATCCAGAGGCAGAGGCTCATTCACCATGCCTGCTCTTCTGTTTCTGGCAGAGCAAAGGAGGGTGGCAGATTGCAGGCCGGCTCTTCAGACTTCTGCCCGGGAGTGCATGTCATTTCCGTCCACGTTTCATTGGCCAAGCAGTACACAGGCCCCACCCACAAAGGACAGTCCTATTATGCCGCTGAAGGAGGAGAGCCAGAAATATTTAGGGAGAGGCACCAATGATCATACCTGTGTGGAACAAGTCATTGTGTTCTCCCTGACTCCCGTTGTCTTGTCTTTACAACTCTGAGATGGAGAAAGTGGGTCAGTCTCATTTTTTAATGTAGTGGGGAGAACCAGCATCATGCAATTTGTGAATGGGAGAAGACATGAAATCGGGTTATTCTGGTTCAAGCATTTGTGCTCCTAACCCAAAGGCTACAATGCTTCTCAGGAACAACTACTAAACTTCTGTTGCGATTGTGGGCTATTCAGGCAGAGAGTTTCAGTGTTTACATGCTTTATATCATTTAATTCTCACAGCAGCTTTGTCAGGTGGATCTGCTACAAGCCCATGTGAAGGGGACCCAGAGCCTAAGGAAGCTGAGATTTCCCAAGGAAACCTGACCCTCCCCTCACACCAAAGACCATTCCCTATGTCTGCACAGCACTGCGATGTTTCTCAGAGTGGGTGTTTCCACGAGAGGATTTGGGTGCTTAGTCACATGCTGGAGACCCAGGTCCACGATCCTGCGGTTCATGGTGGCTCCACTGTGCCAGGCCACGCACCCTACCCCTGGTGGCAGCTTGGCAAATAAGAAACAAGCAACCAAACCTCAGCCACCACCACACCAGAGAGAGGATGATTGCTTTGCCATTTTGCCAAAGCTCACAGGAAAAGATAGAGAGAGACACAGAGACACTCAGCACCAGGTTCCTGGGGACAATCCTTGCCACCAATAACTTCTTTAAAAAAATTAAAATTATTTCTTGCTTAGTTAACACTACATTTGTCCTAACTGCAGAAATCATTTCCGATCTAAAGCAAAACCGAAGAACAGGAGGGATCTGTGCGTGTAGTGGGTGCCCCTCCTCCTCACTACCACAGAGGCAGGCACTGTTGGCCACTGTGGGGGTTCAGCGGTGACGCTGGGGACACCATTTCCACAGCCCGTGTGAGGGAAGGCACAGGCGTGCCCCTGGCGCCTGGCTCTGGAGCCAGTGCTAACTGCCTCTGTCCAGCTCAGGTAGGTGCCTCTGAGCCTTCCTGAACCTCTAAACTGCCGCGATCTGGTGAAATCCATTATTCCGGGATCTTACCTCCGATTACGGACAGTGAATACATAAATAAATGCGCCAGGTCCTATCCTGAGCACTTTAAGTCATCTGAAGCTCACAACAACCCTATGTACTAGTGCGTTTGTGTCACTGTGACAAAATGCTGGGGCTGGGCAATCTGTGCAGACCTGTAATTGGCCCTCGATTATGGCAGCCTGAGGGTCCCTTCGGCATGGCACCGGCATCCTGGAGAACATTGCAGTGTGGCAGAGAAGGGGGAAGGCACAAGGGTGAGCAAGGCAGCAAGGGGCTGGGGAGAGTCTGGCCCCTCTGTTTATACCAGTCGGCTCTGGGGACAAATCCACTCCTGCTGGACCTGGCCCGCTACCCCAAGCAGTGCTGTGTGAGAGCAGATTCACCCTGACCGAATCCCCCACATTCAACACACCACACGGGGCAAACCGTGTCCACAGCAAAGCACCCTGCAAGGAAGGTACAAGTTTATCAAGTTTCATCCCTTTTCACAGGCAAGGACGCAAGCCCAGTGAGGCCTTTTGCAAGGCCACCCAGCTGCCACCTTGTAGGGACAGGATTCACACATAGGTGGCCCAGCTCCCCACTCGGTTCTTAGCTACTGCATGCCATTGACGCTTTGCTGTCTGAAACACAGCTCTAAACACAAGGCTTCTAGAACTAACTGCTCCATTTTACCAGGAGCTGACTCTTCTCCCTCCTGAGGATGCCTAGAAGGAGTGTGGACACATTGGAGGCAACTCAGAGGGGGCTGGCTGGTACATTGAGGGGCTTGGAGTCTTGTCACCAACAATAAACTCACCCCAAGTTCCTGAGGAAATGAGGGACTCTACCTGAACTGTTTTATATAAGCCTTTCTAACTTTCCTGGGGCAAATCCTAAAATTATCCCCATGGAGAGACAGACCAAGGCACAAGAGGTAACAACGTCCATCTGTTCACACACACATCATACGTGGGCCCGGGCAAGCCCAGCAGTGTTAGTCTCATGTGGACCTCGGAAGGTGGCCGAGGGCTCTGTCAAAGTGCGGTCATGGATGCAGGGAGCATGGGCTGGATCTGTCTCCCTCACTGCCCCTGGTGAGGCCTCAGGGCCACAGACCACATGTGGGGCAGCCACTCTGCTTACCTGCCCCAAGTGAGTGAGGATGCAGCAGCCATGCTGCCTCGCCCTGTGGCAGCTCAGTGGGGTGGAACTGAAGCTCTGTGGCTGTCCGCAAGCATTTACAGGGCCTCCAAGTGCAAGGCAAACCGGCCTGACTGGTGGAGCCCCGGGGGCAGAGTGATGTGTTCACACTCCCTGCCCTGGCCTTTCCCCAGAACTTCGGGCTGCTCTGCCTCTCCCAGCCTGCAGGACGGACCCACTCCAGCTACCCCAAAGCAGCTGGGACTTGGCATGTCCAAGCCCGCCCACTGCCTTTGCCTCTAATGCCGAACCTCATTTGCTCCCAGGGCAGACTTTGAACCATTCTGAGCTGGACTCGCTCTCCCCACATCCAGGTGGTGATCAGGATCTGTCCCTGTACTTCTTGTTTTTTACCAGTCTTCTCTCTCCTCTTGGCCTCTGTTGTGTTCGTTCCATCTCTTAGCGTTTTTTTTTTCTGGACTAGTATTATGGGTTCTCCACCACCTCCAGCCTGAGCTCCTGCTCCTCTCTGCATACCGTGGCTACCAGGATGATCTTCCTGAGGCCCGCATCCCACTTCAGACTCTCTTGGCTCGATGCCCACCCACGGCGCTCACTGTCCCCAGGGTGAATCCCAGTCCCCCTAACGTGGCCAGTGCCGCTCAAAGCCTCATCACTCCCGAGTCTGGGGCTGGCTTGAGAGCTCCTGGGACATCTTCCTCCCTCCCTGTGGCCTGCTCACGTGGTCCTTCCAGTGTGAGCCTTGGAGTCACGATGCACATCCAGACAATGGCTCTTGAGAGAGAGTCAGGCCCAGCGCTTTTCTAAGCAAGAGTGGGAGCTGGTTCTTTAAGTGGCCTGGCTTCACCAATTCCGTTTAGTTTAAATGTGACCTGGGTGAACACCAAAGGCAGGGTACATGCAATGTTCCAGGAACTTCAAGAAGAGTGAGGCAGAGTTCTTTTCCTCAGTTTCTTTCAGTGTGAGGGATGTACTCGCATGCCATTATTTTCTTTGGATGGTGCAGCAATTACTTCAATAACAGAGCTAACATTTTTTGGGTGCCTCCGTGAGGTTAAATGAGTGAATCCAAGTCCAGTACCGGGATAGGGTCTGGCTCATGGGAAGCCTCAGGACATTCTGTCTGCTGACTCCTGGCCTGTCTGCGCTCAGATCCATCCCAGAGCTCCTCCTTTGCCGCTCTGTATTTCAGGGCTCTCTATTCTGGGGGCTCCATCACCCCATAACTCCCAGGGAGGGCTCTGCCATCAGGGGCTCTGGTGGGAGGAAGAAAGACAAGATTTGAAGAGAAGCTGAAGTATTTCTGCCCCCTCTCCTCTCTCCCCACATCTCCCCCTCAGATCCGATGTGGCTCCAGTCTCCAAGGGTCACTCTAGCCCTGGTGCCTCCCCTCCCTTTCTATTCTCCAAGCTGTACTCAGCATCCGTGTAGTTTCTCATCTCCGGTGTCTCCTGTGTGCCCTGTTTCTATATCGAACTGCTTTGTTTAGAGAGACCCACAGTGCCTCGTGTTAGAGCCAGTTGCTAATGTCAGTGTCTCATTCTACGCCACACTGACTCTATCAGGACTGTGCTACTATTCGCCTCACTTACAGATGAGGAAACCGAGGCAGAGGAGGGCTCAGGGTGGGCCCAGAGAGCTCTGTCTTCAGTCTGGATCCAGATGGTCATGTGACAGCCATCAGCCCAATTTTATGAGCAAGTTTCTGAGCTGGGGCGCTGCCTCTTGTATCCTGGGGTTCTCTCCCTCCCAGGAGTTTCTCCAGCCCTTTCTTTGTGAATTCCTCTCCTCAGAAAATGTATGTGATTCTTTACTGCATGGTCCTGTTTTGATGATTTATTGGTGAGAGAGAAGGCCTTATTGTCTAATGTTCAGGAATATAAGGGACAGTTGATCAAGTACAGGGTTTATGATCATGTCTAAGGCCCTTGGAAGGAATCTAACCTCCCATGATAAGATTGTTTCTCTGATCTTCCTGGAGTCAGTTGACAACACCCTTTTCTAAAAAGACATCCATAATTGTCCCAGGATTGCTGTGCGATGCAGAAGGCCTCAGAATTTAGAACAGCTGCCCGTGAGTGAGATAAAGAATGAAGAAAAGCTTTACAACGTGGAAAATTACTATTGTTCCCCAGAGCCCTGTGTGAGAAATGGAACACCAGATTAATCTCAAACACAAAATAAGAAGCATTAAAAATCCTTCTCATCCCAGCAAGATGTTAAACATGGACAGTGGTGAAAAATGACTTTGGTTCAGAGACCCAGGGCTATTTCCTTACAACAGGGATCACTGGTATTACCAAGAAGACATTTTACCTTTATAATCACAAAACCACTTGGGTTTTACCAACTAGGTGTGAACTGAATTCCGGGCAAACGGAGTGTTCAGGACTCTTCGGCAGCCTATGCTCTGCGCTGAGTCTGATGGGGCTGGTCGTGGTGACTCTGCCCTTCAGGCTCCAGCTGCAAACCCATCTTTGTCCAGCTGCTCAGTGAGTCGCGGAGTGGTCACATCCTCCCCAGCCTGGCATCAGTGACCCGGAATGAGGTCTTTCCTGAGGGCTTTTGGAGGGGCTCCCGTTTCAGTGGGATGCCGGAGGATGTCAGGAGGAAGGTGTTACATCCCCACATGCAGGAAACAGCGGACTCCCTTCTTTATGGCCTCTTCCTGTGTCTCATTTCAAGGCACCCTCCCATTACAGCGACACCGAAGCCCAGAAGGCTCAGGCCCACGTCTACACAGGAAGGTTAGGAAACTGTGCTCAGCTTTCACTCCTTAGCATTTTCATTCCGGATTCATTAGTGCAAAGCACTGTAACCTGCTCATTTTCATTTGATCCAGAGAGCACTCACCTGGTAAGTCTGTTGAATCCTTTTCTTTGGGGATCCCAAAGGACCAGGACAAAAATCAGTCCAAGCCCAAGAGGAATCCCATTAAATCCAAGCTCATCGAATGGGAACCCCAAGGCATGACAGGCCGCGCGGCAGGTGCTGGAGTGGCGTCCTGGGGGCAGGCTCACTGCCTAGGCCTTGCACAGCCTCTGCCTCCACATTCATAATGCAGATAGCAGTGCTCACTTAGCCACAGAGCAGAGAACTCCTAGAGACCAGGACACCGGGAATAAACAGAGCAGGGGCCAGCGAGTGATTCAGAGAGCAGACAGCAACCAGCACCTGCCTTGAGCACCTGGCGCCCAGGCCAGCTCTGACTGTGGCTGAGGAATAATTGATGAAGAACAAAAAGAAATTGTCAGTTTCACGCATCTCCAGTATAAAACCATACCAGTTTTTAGTGCCCAGCAGATCTTCCCAACTTTTGATCATCAAACGCTTTCTGTCTCTCTCCTCCCACTCAGTGAGCAGAGATCATGAGCCACTCGGGGGGATAAAGTTTGGCTTTAATAGTCGGCAATTACTAATAGCTGTAGATGACCTTCATCAGAGGCTGATTCAGCCTTGACCAGAATCTTCTAGTTCCAATTCCAAATGCCCAGGAGGTTGGTTCTGACTGGCTCAGCCTAAGTCACTAAGCCACACTTGTCCCAGTGTCTCTGGGTACAGTGACACATAGCCTCATAGCACACACAAGGTCTCTGTTCTCTGTGGTGTTGAGCAGATTAGGGTCCTTGCAAGCTGAACCTCCCAGGAGTGCTTTTATAATTGTCTTGCAAAGAAAGATCTGGGTAGTGAATCCTAGTCTCAGAATGTCACTGTTCCAACAAAACACGCTCCTTTAAGTTCTCTACTCTCTAATTGTACTTCCAGAATCCAGGACATCATCTACTGCAAGGTGGACATGGCACTGAGGACCCCAGGTCTGACTTTGGTATTCTGGACATTTCAACCTCTCATCCTTCCTCTTTCTTGTCTTCTCAGCCTGGAATAGTCTTAAATAATCCACCCACTGAAATCCTATTCATTTTCCTGGAGGCACAGTTCAAATGTCATTTCCTTCTAGAAGTCTCCACTGATCCTCCCAAGTTCAGCACTGCCAGATTTAGCAAACAAAATATAAGATGCCTAGTGAAATTTGAATTTCAGATATACAAGGAATAATTTTTAAGGTAAGTGTGCCCTGAATATTTCATAAGACATACTTATGCTAAAATAAATTTGTTGTTCATCTGAAAATAAAATTTAACCAGATGGCTGGTATTCCAATTTGGTAATTCTGGTTTAGATGCAGTCTCTTTTCAATCCCAACATTTTGCCACAATTTTTTGACACTTGTTTTTTTTTTGGCCATGGAGTCATTAGTTGTTTCTTTTTATTATTTCTACTAAATCATAAGATGCTTGGGTGCAGAATTGTTTTTATTTGCCTTTTTATTTCCCATATCACCTAGGGGAATATCTTATAGGCAATAGAAATTAACAACTGTTTGAGTTACAGAATGAAAGTTTGTTGAATATAGGCCTTTGGCTGTCACATATACAAGTTATATGTTTGTAACCAAGGTCTAAACTTTCCAAATAATAGTAGCACGTGTCCTTTATTAAAGCAGTTAAGTGCCAACTACCATACTAAGTGCTCTATATCCTATATAAATAATTAAGCCATGCAGAAGCCTTATGAAGTATGTAGCATAACTATACTCAACAGAAGAAAATACTGAGGATCAGGGGGATAATATACCGAGAGTCACAAAACTAGGAATTGGCGGACTCAGATTCACAGCCTAGTGGTGCTTATCTCTAAGGCCTATTCTCTTATCTACTTTCCCACCAATGAGAGACTGGTAGGTCTCTGTTTTGCTGGAATGTTGATTCAATTCTTTTTTATAGTGACTGGATTAGTCACTTTTTCATTGCTGAGAGAAAGTAACGGATATGCACAACTAAAAGAGGAGGGAGTATATGTGGCTCACAGTTTCAGAGAGTTCAGTCCATGGTGATCTGGCTCCAAGGCAAAAATGGTATGGAGGAAAGGGCTGATGGAGAAAAGGTGCTCAACACAAGGCAGCCAGGAAACAGAGGAAAAAGAGAGGAACTGAGACCAGAATACACCTTTCCAGCTCACCACCAGTGACCTCCTCCAACAAGGCTCCCCCCCTCACAGCACTCTCAGCCATGGAGAGAGCAGGAGCCTGTTGCAGAGGGGTGCAGCGGACATTTGCTTTTCTTTCTGCCTGATACCTTGGTTGTTCTTCCTTTGGCCGAGTATTCTTCCCAGAGAAGAACACTTGATGGAGTCCCCGCTTCTTAAACCAGCTGCCCTGCCCTGAGGTCACCTTTCCACCCCATTCTTGGTAGAAGCCATAAAGTTTCTTCTCCATCCTTCTTGGCAGCCCTGACACAGTCAATGGGTGGCTGCACCCCGAGCCATGAACTGGAATCTAGTGAAGCTGAAAAGCAGAGAAGAATCTGTTCTCACGAAGACAGTGGCAAATCCCTCCATTTATGAGGGCAGTAGGAATACCGGTTCCCCCATAGTAGAGCCAGGCCTTTTGCGACATCCCCACATGGTGCTCTTGTGACAGCAGACAAGCTGCACTCCAGGACCATTGACTTTGTGCGTGGCTGTAGGACTTGCCTGGGCTGTGGACTTCAGCAGCAAGGGATGGCATCTCAGGTCTGCCCAGCATGATGAGTTTCCATCAGGCCCCTTGAGCCAACCCCTTCTCATCATGGGAAGAATCTGCTCCGTGTAGCTGCTGACCCTCAGCCTGGGTCCTGAAATCGAGATACTTGGAGCAGACCTGAACCTGACCCAAACTCTGGACCTGGACCCCAACAAAGCTCAGCTGAGCCCAGCTAAGATTACCCAAACCACAACTGAGCCAGGAACATAAAAGAAACTGCTACTGAGATCAGGGAATTGTTTGTTATTTGGCATTATCACAGAAGAAACCTGACTAATACGGTCTCCCTGCTTCCAAGGTGGGACTCAGGCAGGGTTGATATTCAGCGATAGTGCCCCAGCACAGCTGTTGAGGTTGTCTTTTGTCTTCTGCTGCTTTTAGTTGGAGCCGATGTTATGGGGCTGCCAGATATTTGACCATCTTGTCCTAGGCTTGGTTGTTCCTATGTGGTTATCAAAGTTGGCTCTTTGGCCTTTCTGGAGAGTTTGTGATGTACCTGCTACCTTTGAGTAAATTGACCTTCTGCATGAAATAGGAATGTTATATTTCAATTTGCAACTTGAAACCCTGAATAAAATAGAGGGTCAGCAAGGATGAGAGTCCAAGTTCAGCGAAGAGAGGGGAACTCTCACTCCCTCAGTGACCACAGTACATTTTCAAATTTGCTTCATGAAAGCATTTCAACACTTCCTCTCTTTGGACTTGGGTATTGTGAAAACCCAGAAACTCCTATTCTACACATTATAATTTGGCAGTTGTACCTAGGACTCTTCTCCTGCTGGTGCTGGGGAGGGCTTTCTCTCGGCCCAGTGGAAAGAATGCTTGGCAGCGGCCCACAAGGCTTGGGCTCCAATCCCAGCCGTGCAAGAAAAATGCATGACCTTGGGGGAAAAAAATCACTGCTTCTTTGAACCTTAGCTTCCCTGTACCCAGAGTCAAAAGGCACACACGTCTGCTCTTCTGTTTATGATGGTGGCCACGGGGAGGAGGAACAGGGAGAGCCATGTCGTGGAAGTCGTGAGCTTGAAACAGATGCACTGCGTCTGGTGTGTGCTCCATTTGATCAGTGTGGGGCATTAATGATGTTCGCACAGACACACAAATCACTTGCAGATTAGCTGTGGTTTTCTTAGGAGTGCGAGAAGAGGGGTGATTTAAAGGTTCTTTTGAAAATGTTCCTGCATTTTCCATATTTTTATAATGAGCATGTATTATTTTGTAATGAGAAGATCTTGTTTTAAAGAAAGGCTATAACATGCTATGTTAATGTAGGGTATTTGTTACAAGAAGTTCTCTTCAAAGGACTTTGGCTCAAGGAGAGACTTTTTAAAGTAGAAGTAAGCAGGAAAGGCTGGGTGCATGAGGAGAAGACACTGTGGGAAGGGAAGGAAGCAAGCTGCCCCCTTCAGAGTGGGGTGCAGACCCCTTGTAGGTGGGAGATGGGAGGAGAGGGATGACATGGGGTCCCCCTGCTAAGCCTGGCGACCCCCCTCACAGTGTGCACTGGAGTCGGGATCATGCGTCACGGAGTAAAGCCGTGACCACTAAATGCACAGGAAGTTGAGAAGAAACCTGAGCCCTCACATTAGCCCACAGGGCCATGTGGCTCCTGTCCCCAGGGCCAGGCACAAGGAAAGTGATCCGACCACGTGATCCACTGGAAAGGGGCTGACAGCTTTCTGCGGACCTTGAGTACTTTGAGATGCCCAAAGCATCCACTTCCCCAGAAGATTTTCCCTTTGTAAATGAGACCATTAAGGAGAGGAGGAAGCTGAGGTCTAGGTGGACAGCAGTGGGAGGAGAGAAAGGACAGGGCAGGGGCGCAGGTCTTCCTCTTACCAGATGTTCCTATGCAGCCATAAGCGAGAACCCAGCAGGCCTGGGCTGGGGGGACGCAGAGCCCAATGAGACCTCTGCCTCAGCAACCTGTGTACCTGGTGGCCGCTCCTGTGGACTCAATCTCCGCCGTGTGTCCATGCCAGAGGGCAGGGCTGACACTCCTGCCCAGCTGGGGCTCCCTTCCAGGAGCAGAGCTGGGTCCTGTCCAGGGCCTCCCTGGGAACCCAGGCAGCCTGCCAGAGTGCCGGTGGTGACAGCTGGGGGGAGCGTAGGAGGGCAATGCTGGCCAGGAGGGCAGGGGACATCCTTCACTGAGATGCACGGTTTGGGACTGGGGGCTGTGCTGACCTGTCCAGCTTCCCAGGGCATCTCCATTACATCTGGACCCTGCATCGTTGGCCGCATGCGGAGATGAAATGATATTGCTCCAGCTAAGGCTACAGTGTGGTGACTTCCCGGGCTGACATGCACTTCGCGTGGTCTTTGTTACAAGCGGTTATGGTGACACATTCAGCATTCAGCCAGCACGGACTTAGTGGGATCTTCTTAGCCTGGCACAAGCTAGATCATCGCCGTGAAAAGAAATACAAGGTTATTGCCCTCCTGGAGCTTAAGTTCTGGGAAGGAGAGAAGTGAGACACATATATCCACATATAGTAAGGTGTGTGTGTGCACATGCATGTGAGCTTAAGAGAATCAGGTGAGGCCTCCTCAAAGGGTGACCTCTAGCCATAGATCCGAATCAACGTGCAAAAATGACTCAAAGGATGGAGAGAACACAAAGGCAGAGAGGCGGGCAATAGCTTAACATGCTCACCACAGTGCGAGGCGGGTGGTGGCTGGCTGCAGGGCGAGGTGGTGAAGCAGATGAAGGTGCTGAGATGCCGTGAATGCCGGTATGTTGAGCATGAGCTCAGGAGGCACCAGGCTTATGCTGTCTTTCCTGCTCTGCAAGAAGAAGCTATGAGAATCCCCACTTAAAGGCTGGGAAATGAGGACTCAGCAAAGCGAGGCACTTGGCCGGGATCACAAAGCCAGCGTGGGGCTGCAGAGCCAGGCCATGGCCCAACAGAGTCCCGGTCAATGCTGCCCCAGGCCACGTTCATGGAGAGGGCGCTCGGTGTGGAGCTTGGCAGAAGATGTGTGAGTGTGTGCACATGTGTGAGTGTGCATGTGTGTGAGGGTGTATATGCACGCACTGCAGTCAGGGTGAGGCCAGGGAGCTGTATCTTAGCTCTTGGTGTAGAAGCAAAAAGTAGGCACAGATGATTAATTCAAGACAAAATATAACCAAATGCCAAGGTGCGTGGCCCTGACTGTAATACCTGGAATTTGCCAGAGGAGAGGGACGTGACAGGAGAGGAGGGAAGAGGATAGGTGTGTGGAAGCAAAGACTCCATGCTGTTTTGATTACTATGGCTTTGTGGTGTATTTTGACACTGGATATCATGATTCCTCTATGCGTGATTGCTTTGGCTATTCTGGGTCTTTAATGACTCCCACTGGATTTTAGAATTATTTTTTTCTTGAGTGGGAAGAATGTCATTGATGCCAGGCATGATCATGCATGCCTGTAATCCCAGCACTTGGGAGGCTGAGCCAGGAGGATCGCTGTGAGTTCGAGACCAGCCTGGGCTACATAGTGAGTTCCAGATCAGTCTCAGTGACATAGTGAGACCCTGTCTCAAAAAAAAGAATGTCATTGGTACTTTGATGGGAATTGTGTTGAATCAGTAGATTGCTTTGAGTAATATTTTACGATATTAAATATCTCAAAAAAAAGAATGTCATTGTACTTTGATGGGAATTGTGTTGAATCAGTAGATTGCTTTGAGTAATATTTTACGATATTAAATATCATATTAGTTCTGCCAATCCATGATCAAGACCGGTCTTTCCATCCTCTAGCGGCTTCAGTTTCTTTCTTGCATGTTCTGTACTTTTCTCTGTGGAGCACTTTCACCTCCTTGGTCAGACTTATTCCTGGGTATCTCTCGTGGTTTGAAGCCATCGTGAAGGGAATTGTTTTCCTGATTTCTTTCTCTGTGGGCTCACTATTGGTATAGAGAAAAGCAATTTTGTAGCTCATTACTTGCTGACTTTGTTTATCAGATAAAAGTCTTCTGGTGGAGTTTTTAGGGTCTTATAAGTAACAGATGGTATCATCTGCACATATGAGATGGAACTAGACCCCTATCTCTCACTTTGTACAAAACCCAATTGAAAATGGGCCAGAGACTTAGGGAGAAGATCTGGAACTTTGAAACTGCTTGAAGAAAATGGAGCAGAGACACTTGAAGCCATAGGTACAGGCAACAGCTTCCTGAATCTGGAAATAATAGTAAGGTAAAAAAAAGAGCCACATCAAATTAAAGTTTTGCACAGCTCAAGAAACTATCGGTGAAAAGGCAGCAGAATGAGAGAAAACATTTTTTTCCTTTTGCTTTTATTTAAAAAGTGGAGACTCCAGAACTAAACTCTGGAGTTCAGAGCCAGACTCTTCCATCTATTGGCAACTTGATTTTAAGCAAATCGCTTAACCTTTCTGTGCCAGTTTCCTCATCTGACAGCAGGGCTTGCAGCAGCCCTGGCGTCCCAGCTGTGCTATGGGGATCAAGTGAGTTCTCTGGCACAGAGCCATCGGAACAGTGCCGGCCGTGCAGTGTTTGCCATACTGTGTACATAAGTTAAGACTTACTTTTGCCTACTCTGGCTCTTGATTTTAAAAGATGGCTTCACTGGTAAAATACCAGTGTTGACGAATTGCTTGTTTGTCCACCTATTCATTTGTTGCCACTACCCCTCCTGCTGTAGTTTCAATACAGACAACCTCTGTGCTGAGCAGATCTCCAGGAAGGCTTGCGGGGACGCCCCCTGCCACCCAGTGTGCTGCGTTTCAGTCCCTGCAGCCTCTTCCCCCATGAGCCGCCTCCCTCGGTCACTGCGCCAGGGCTGCAGCTGGGAGGCGCAGCCCACCTCCAGTCTTGATTTCCTGTGTCCATCACTCTCACCAGTATGGTTTTCCCTGTCCTGTGTCCCTTTGGGATTTCTGGCTTAGTGATCCCACCACGCCGCTGGCTATAGCCAATCACTACAGCAGCAGCCTCTGATCGTCCCCAACTCCCCAGCCTCTTTGGCTCATTCCTTCTCGTAAACCATGCTGGTGGGACGCAGAGCTGACTGCTCAAGTCCAGACCTGTGCAGCCCAGTGTGGCAGGAGGAAGACACAGCAGACTCCCAGCTGGCTTCCCTTTAATCCCGGCCTTGAGCTCACAGCACATTTCTCCAGCGACTCTGCGCTCTCTCTCTGCAACTGAACTTCGCTTCCGCCTCCAGCCGATCCCTCTTCTCACATGCTGGGCCTCCTCCCTGTTGTCTCCCAAAGGCCAGTTTCCTCTTTAAGATCATCGACAACAGCGAACCAAGTCTGTTTCCTCTCCCTGTTCTGCAGAAACCCGAGGTAGCTCTACCGCGCGTGTCATCTGTGCCGTTTAACAGTTGCACCCGAGATTTAACAGTGTTAGGCAAACGCTCATTGTCTCACAGCCTCTGCGGGCCCGAGTCTGTGGGCCACCTCTGGTTCGAGGTCTCTCCCTGCTTATCGGCGGTGACAGCCGCAGTCGTCGTGTCCAGCACACAGCTAGATTGGTGGGCACCCTGGGGGCCCGGCGACTGCCGGCCACACAGCAGCTTTTGTCCCACAGGCTTCTTCCCGGGCAGCTCACGGTGTGGGAGTTGCATTGCTCAGAGCCAGAAACCCATGCTGGGATTCTCCTGACTGTACTCTGAGAGTTGTTGCTCTATGCTTTCCTTTCCACGTAGACAAGGGCCAGCTTCTCTTAGCTCTGTTTCCCCGGAGGCTGCAGAGCGCCTGGCACATGGCAAGGGGCCGAGGAAGTCCAAGGAGCTCTGCTGACTCCCGGGACACTGCAGGTTCTGCCCGAGGCCCAGGATGCCGGCAGGGAGGAAAGTAGCTGCGAAGGCCGCAGCGTGGGCTTCCCGGAAGGAGGCACCAGGGTTCCGGTTTCCCCTGGGCTGATGTGTTGGCCTCCTTCTAATCATGGGATGTGGCATTTTCAAAATGTGGGTTCCCAGGCCCCACAAAAGTGACCGAATCACAATTTCCACAAGTGAACCCGGGAGGCTCGCTGGTTAGCATGTGTCCCTGATGATTCTTCTATCCCCCGGTTCAGCAGCATGGGGCTGGTGTGACAGTGACCCTTGGACTGTGACCCTTGGACTGCCCCCTGCAGAAACGAGTTGGGAAACCATGTTCTTTTCCTCCAAGTTGGTCACATGGCTAGCTTGGCCATGCCACTTTCCTCCTCGGCATTGCCTTCTTCACATAGCCAGAGGCTTCAAAGGAGGACTTCACAACCCCCAGGGCCGCGGTGCGCCCTTGCCTCAGGCACTGGGCGGAGCTTCGGTCCAGTGTGGGCAGCGCGAACAGCAGCCACCAGGCTGTGCTTCCTGCAGTCTGAAATCTCAGTTGCTGCCAAGGGGCCAGAGACATTAACAGCCCTGGGAGGTGCAAATCAGCCGGAGGACAGATGTCAGGGCCATGCTGGCAGGCACAGCGTCTTCCAAGGGCAGCTGGTACGTGCTGCTCCCTGCCGACTCCTGGGAAGCCGCCAGAGCATCAGCTTGTGCCCGGGGCACCTCCCTGCACAGTCCTGCCAGCTGGGGGGTCGGCACACATCAGGGGAGTCACGGGGCCATGCTGGGGAGGTTCGGCTCTGCCACTTCCTAACAGAGGTGGGGACTCGCCAAGGCCGCTGGGTCCACCAAGAAAATCAGCACGGAGTTCCTCCTCGTTCACTCGTTCCTGAGAGATGTCCGGTTCATTCAGCTGCTAAGCAGGGCAGACACTGGCTGAGACCATGTTGTGACCCGCAGACAGCACGTGGCACATAGGAAGTGTTTGGGGCGCGTGTCCTGACCACTGCCAGGCTTTGGGGGCACAGACGCAAGGGGTCATGAGATTTGAGAACCATGAAAGGGTGGGTGGTGGCGTCAGGTGTTCTCGGGGGAGCCTGCACGCCCCCATCAGGGGAGAGTGGGGGAGTGGGGAGACACAGAAACCCAGAGCCTCCTGTGCTGCATCTGTGACGCTAGCATTCTGGGAAGAATCCACCAGGAAAAGCATTTCCAGCGCCCCTCAGGGAGGGCTCTGCTGATGCTGGGCATGAGCACTGAGCCGGCCTCTTCTGACCACAGCCAAGGGTGGTTTGAGTGGAGTCTGGAACCTGACACTGAAGAGTTCCCCAGGGCTCTCGCAAGGCGGGTGATTTTGTCCCTAAATCTCAGGGCCCTTCAAAGTGTTGGCGAGTGGGCTCTGGGTAGAGGACCTGTGACTTCCCTGAAGTGTGGGCACAGTGTGGGTGCCCCTTTACTGGGGGCGGTAAAACCCATCATTGCCTCCCTGAGCCTCAGTCGGACAATTTGGTGCAAATTCTGGACTTGCTGCTTACTGTGTGAGCTGGGTAAGAAACTTAACGTCTCTGAGTTACTGAACCATCCAATAAGCATGGTCACAGCATGAACTCCTAGAGTGTTGTGATGAGGAAATACGTGACATTTCTAGAACAGTCACGGGAATGTAGTAAATGCTTGCACATGCTAGCTTTTCTTGTTATGCATACTTTATATTTCTGAGAAGAGAGGGCATAGCTTTCTTAAAATTCTCCAAGGAATAACGACTCACAAAAGGTTAAGAATCTTGGAAATGCAAGAGCTAGTCTCATTGCAAATGTGTGGAATAATACAAAGTCGACACTGCCTTCCCCACCCTAAGGGCCAGCTTTGGCACATCTGCCCCCCAGCCCAGGTGCTCCCCACATCACGTGGCGGTTCAGCAGCTCCTCCCGCCTCTTCCTGCCACCTGCCTCTCTGAGTCCTCTTTGTCTCCCTCTTGCACTGGCCCAGCCTGGAGCTGCCTGTGTCTGTTTGGGAGTTTCGTCTTTCAGGTCCTACCCTCTCTCGCTCCCTGAGAAGAATCCTTCGTGGCTCACCGTGACTGTTAGACAGGAGGCCGAACCCCTTTGCGAAATACAGTTTCCGCCCTGCCCTGTCCACCCCTTGATTGCTGTTTCTCTCCCTGCCTTCCCCATGTGCAAGTGCCGTCCTGAGCACTGTCCTGCCACACTGCTCCCTCTGCCTGGAATGCTTTCGTCTCTTGGGCAGCAAGTGGCTCGCACAACGCATTGCCTGGTCTTTCCAGACAGAAGATGTTTATGTGCTTTCTCTCAAATCGCCCTGAATTTAGAAACCCTCCTTTCCATTGATTTTGTGATCATTTTTCTCCGCAAGGACTGTGAGATCCTTTAAGACAGAGATCAAATAGTTTCATCTTTCATCCTCAGTGCCAAGGTCAGTGTCTAAAGCACTTAATATACGTTTATTAAATATTAGCTACATAAATGAATGAGTAAATCAATAAAGAATGAACAATGCTTAATACATTGCCTGTGCTCATGTGTTCCTCACTGGAATAGCTAAATCCAGAATCCAGGGTGTTCAGGCTGTTCTTGACAGCAGAACCCCAGCATGGAATAGTTTAGCCAAAAAGAACCAGCCTATATGAATCAGCTTTCTGTCGCTATAATAAAATACCTGACACCGCCCACTTATGAAGCAGGAAGAGGTTTCTTTAGCTCACAGTTGTGGAGATTTGGGTCCAGGATAGGGGGGTCCCTTTGTTCATCCCTGTGAGGGTGAAGAATGTGCACCACAGCAGGAGCAGATGTAGGAACATGACATCCGGAACCAGAGGGGAGAGAGAGGGAGCCCAGCCCGGGTCACACCCACTGTCCCCTTTGAGCCCCTCTTCAGGATCTAAGGCACTCCTGCTAGGTCCAGTTTTCTTTTTTGTGGTACTGGGAGTTGAACCCAGGGCCTTTTATAGGCAGAGCACATGCTCTGCCCTTGAGCTGCTCCCCTGACCCTCAAGTCCCCGTTATGGCTTAGAACAAAGATAAATTTCCCTTTTGCCCCCCTCTTAAAGGCCCACACTTTGGGACCAATGCTTCACATACAGACCTCTGGGGACACTTAGCACCAAACCATCGTGAGGCCTACAGCTCTGACGCCCCAGTAGTAGTTTCTGGGTGTCAGTCCAGGCGGGACCCAGGGGTCCAATGCAGCGTGTCCCTGTCTCTCTGTCCCTCTCTCTTCCTCAGCCCTGTTTTCCCCTCAGCTCCTCCTTCCTCCAGGATCTGTCCACTAAAGCTGGGCACTACCAGCCACAGGCTTAGCTTGTTCTCAGCGCTCCGTGATTCTACATGAAACAGGGCACAGCTCCCTCCTGGGGTGTGGAGCAGATTTCTTAGAGGGGCTGACTAGCTGCCTGGTCCACATCCCCTCCCTTACACCAGTCATTTAAGCAAGAAAATGGGGCATCGAGGGTAGCCACACCTGAAACACGTCTACCACTTTGGCCAGAGGACCCTGAAGGTGGCACCAGGTGGCACAGCCACAGCGGAAAGGGGTCTGGGCAGAGGGAAGCTGTCTCCTCATTGTCCATGGAGCCCCTCTGGCCAACAGTGACCAGAAAAGGCGACACAGTGATTTTATTTCCCTGGTCCTTTAGCAAATTGACAGAAAAGAGCCTTGGACTCTGTGCCCCTTTCGATCAGTTTTGTTTTAATGTGACTGGTTGGAGAAGCCTCAGCTCCTTGGGGGAATAAAAATATGACCATTTTATTTATTCCACTCACTCCCCTTGCTATGCTGCATTGTCTCCTGTTGGGCAGCAGATCCCTTATCGGGAGCATGAGTTGATTCCATAATTTTCTTAACACAGAGGACAAATGCAGTTCAGTGCAGCATGGTTGTCATCCATGGCTTTGAAAGTCCCTTCCAAACGCCCAGTGGTCCTGGCTGGTACAGAGGCTCTGGGGGGCTGCTGCCCTGGCTTCTTCCAGCCTCGGGACACTGTCAGGGAAGACGGGAGGCCTGGGCAGTCCTGGCTGGCCTCCTGCCCCTCCGTGGCGGGGCTGTTCCCTGCAGGAGCCTGAGGAGCAGCAAGGGGGAAGCAGGATCGCTGGGAAGGGCAGGAGCTGCTGTTCGGGGTGGCGCTCTGTGGGCGGTGGTAAGCAGAACCTCACACTGGCCCTTCCTGCCCTGCCGCCCGTCCCTCTGAGCCTTCATGGGTGCGATCCCTTTTCCCGGTGGCCCTGGATGGCTCTATCTCTGCCCCTTTCTTTGAGCCCCTGAAGTCCTGGGAACCTCTGACTGTCACTCTGACACTCTTGGCTGCAGGGAGCTGGGCTGGGTTGGAGGACGCCCCCTTTTCTTCCCGGGCATGATGCCACAGAACAAACGATTGTGCCTCGCTCCCCTCAGCTCCACACATGGAAATCCTACCCCCGCAGTGACAGTGTTGGCATTTGGGGCCTTCAATGAGACTCAGGAAAGAAATCTGTGCCTTTGGAGAGGGGCCCAGAGTGAGGACCCTCATCGGACACAGAACCTGCCACCACTTGGCCTTGGGCTTCCCAGCCTCTGGAATGATGAACAGATTTCTGTGGTATAAGTCATTCTGTCCATGGTATTTTTATTATAGCAGCTGAAAAGGACTATAATGATACACACTATCCATGGTTCCTTGTCTCCCTTCCCCCATGGGCAACTTCAGCAATCCATTTGATTTAGGAAATTGCCACATGAGAAACCCTCAGGGTACAAAACGCCCCCAACTCAGAGCTGCTGCTCACACACACTGCACCTTGGGCAGCACAGGACGCCTCACCGGAGCGGACAAATCAACGAGTACCCTCTCCTTGCTCCTCCACCCTGTACCAGAGCCTCCTAGCACAGGGCACACACACCCTATGCTGTGGTCTCCCAGGGGACCCAGCCAGGCTCCCCAGGGTTCCGCTCACCCCAGGACCGACTCTGCCTGTGGACTCTGCAAGACCGAGCCTGTCTCCATTTCTTTAACGCCCCACTGAGTAGTTTCCTTGTAGCCTAACTTACTAGGACAACAGTCCTCACAGTGCGGCCCATGGACTCCGAGGATCTTGGAGACCTTTCAGGAGATCCACAAGGGTGGAAATACTTTCATACTAAAGTATTACTTGCTGTCTTCACTGTGTTGAATTTTGCACACAGGGTACAAAACAGTGGTGGGCAAAACTGCTGGCGCCTCCACAGGCGTGAAGTCTGCAGTCCTCAGATGCAGTTTTTTGCTGGCTTCTTCACCACCACACTTGCCAGGAGAAACAATATTTGAGGGGCACGTAGTACTATCTTGATGGGGCCAGGTGTAGCAGCAATGTCAGGATTCTTAGCAGAGAAAGGCTGAGTAAGAGGATCACAAGCTCAAGCCAGTTTGGGCAATTTACGGAGAGCTTCTCTCAGAAAGAAAAAAAATTAAGGGGCTGGTGACGCAGCTCTGTAGTAGAGCGCCCCTGGGTTTGAGCCCAGTACTACCAAAAAAAAAAAAAAAAGTGTT
>NW_022900927.1:65060415-65096680 GCF_012274545.1 Fukomys damarensis
AAAAAAAAAAAAAAAAGTGTTCAGTAAAACTCCACCCTTGAGTATGCACGGTGATGCTTGAGATGGGGTGGGAAGCTCGCGCTGAGCGTTTCCGCTGCACCCGGAGTGTGAAGCTGGTGCTGAGCAGCCTGAGCTGTGAGCCCAGTGCGCCAGCCCTGCCTATTCGGAGCAGCATTTTCATTGGAAGAACAACTTGTCAGGTAAAGAAGCCGAAAACGAAGAGCAGACCAGAACCACAGCAACCTTTCATTACAGGCACAACAAGCCCCACTGTCAGCAAACGGAGAGAGCAACTCCGCTGAGACGGAGCACCTTTTATAGGAGTGGGTGGGGCTTGTAGGAGCTGGGGTGGGGCCGAGTGAGGTAGTAGTAAGCGATTGGAGGAGCTTGTGACATCACTAGTTGCTAGGGAGGTAGAAAGTATCAGGTTACTCTTTTGACAGGAAGAGGGGCGTTTTGGGAAGAAGGTTGTCCTTTTGGTGGAAGAAGCTATATTCTAAATGGGAAACAGGGAATTGTGGGAAAGAGAAGGCTGTTATTTTTATGTAGCAGCCATCTCAAGGCAAGGAAAATCTAACACAACTCTCGCCAAAGAGTGCTATTCTGACTTGGCTATCTGACCCCCATTTTCCTAAAAATGTTCAAAGAGAGTCTGTCACTTCCGGAAAAATACCCTGACAGTATTTGTTGTCAGTGATAAGAAAAATGGAGTTTCCAAGCAGAAATGGGAATTTTACAAAGTTTGCACCTGAAACCATGAGCTCCACAGCCTCCCACACCTAGACTTTCCTGATGATACTGTGGGCAGCGATGACGAAGGCGATTATTAACTCCTACACTGAAACATGTGGATTTAGAGACCTGCGCATAGCTGGGTGAAATATCCACAGCGCTCAGATTAATGAGCGATGTCACAAAAACTGAGTACAAGACCTAGTCTAAGGGTAAGACAGACTGGGTGTCCATGCAAAAAAGAACGGGAAGATTAACAGGACTCAGCTCCACGGGACAGGCAACCCTCCAGAAATGACTGCAGTGCTCGTGGAGTTTTGCTGTAATATCAAAGAGAATATTCCACTACATAAAAAGGTGTCGGTATCCTTTTCCAACTACATGTCTGTGTGGTGCCAGAACCTCTTTATATTCTTTAATCAAAGCAACAGTGCAACATCTGGTATGCAGAATCTGGTATATAGAATACAGCTGTTTTCTATGAGTAGCTATTAGAAAGTTTTTAAAAATTGTAAAATAATCTGCTCATACTTTTTGTTTTAGGAAATGTATTTTTCATAAGAATGTCATTTATGTTAGTATATGTTTATTTTTGTTGCCTTTAAATAAGTACATATTTTTAAAGTGCTGGTTTTAATTTCTACTACTCTGAATGTAACTCACATGAGTTCAGTCTCTTTGGACTCATGATTAATTTTGAATACAAAGAGGTCTTGTGCCTAAAAATGTGGGCACCATTGTGCCAGGAGACAGGGAAAACTTCTCCTCTGAAAGGTGCTCACCCCAAGTACGGTTCAGACCACCCACAGCCCTGTCCTTGTCATAGAAGCAGACCTGCTGCTGCTCTGCAGGGCTCTACATGGATATTGTGTGGCCCAGTGCCTGTGGCTATGGCTGTACTTAGAGGGCCAGGTATTTGGAGCCTTTGTCTCATTCCCCAGACAGGAAGCTTTCCACTCAATGTCTTGTAGAATGATCTTTAGTAGTCTGATAGTGTTTGTTTTTATTTCCTTGTGGGAGAGTAGTTATTCTGTTATAATGTAGGTTTGACCTCATTTAAAAATATTCATCTCCATTTTGGTGTGCCTATGAAGAGGAGCCAGAAGACACGGGGTATTTTGTGAAGAGCATTGCTTTGGGTTGGAATCCCACATTCACCATTTACAGAGTACCTGGGCAAATCAGGCAGCCATTCTAACCTCATCTTCTTATCTGTGAAGTCAGGATAAAAACACCTGCCTTTTGGGGCTCCTCAAGGTAATGCAGAGCCCCGAGACACAAGATGGCCGCCATATCTATTGTCATCACCACCACCATTGTTCCAGCAGGTTGGGGGGGTGCTCTCTGTGGAACCCTCCAAGTCAGGCAGTCAAATCCTTTTCAGTGCAGTTCTTAGTGGCTTCTTATTTCCTTTCTCACCATAAATTGAGGGCTTTGCTCTGATTTTCAGAAACTGCAGATCCACTGGACATGGTGATCACCTAACACCTCTTTCTCATGCCTCCTGACAGCTCCATACCATGGTGAAGGCCATTTTCCCTGAAGGACTGTCCTCCTTCCAACCCCCTTCCCAAGGCAAACACCCTCCCTGATTCTAGACCTTGGTGTGCCCCAGAATGGGCCCAAAGAGCCCACCACAGGGCCTTTGGTCAACAGTGAAGAAAATGAGCAGTTGGCTCAATCCTATGAGGCAACATTTGTTTAAAAGGAAAGGAAGAACAGAAAGTTGCAAAGCTATTCTCTCAGGTAGTTTTTTAAGTGTAAGTGCTCCAGGAGGGGATTTCTATGAAATGGTGTGTGAAGGTGGTGTGCCTCTTCACGCTGCTGAAATGGGAGCCCCAGTCCCTTGCACAGCCAAGCGGGTGGGTTAATGAGCCAGGCTGTGGCTGCCGCCTTCCACAGCTGGATCTATCACCTCCCCTGCTCAAGTTGTGCTCTGGGGCTCAGCCCCAGCCTGGGGGACTTTTAACCTTGCAAGGGACTGTGTTCCTTCACTGCACTGCCGACTTTCCCTCTGACGTGTCCTTGGCCTCTCAGAGACAGGTTTGCCCCGTGGGGAGCCTGAGGAGTCATCCAGGAAGTTCCCCTTTAAAGACAAGACAAGGGCCGGAGATTCAGCTCAGCGGTTCGGTGGCCTGCCTTGCAAGTGCAAGGACCCCAATTCAATCCCCGGTACCAAAAAATAAATAAAGACAAGTAAATGGGATCATGCAGATGATGATAAATGAAAAGCTCTGGGGATAAGAATCACGTGTGTTGGCGGAAGGGGATCCGTGCATCTAATGCTAATGAAACATGTTGGTGGGAGAGGTGCCTTGTCCAAAGACCCCAGTCAGAAGCCATTTGACTGCAAGTAACAGAAGCTCACTTAGATGACTGCAACTGAAGTAAAATGTGTATTTAGCTAGGCGAAGGGTGCACACACTAGTAATCCCAGTGCTCTGGAAGCCTGAGGCAGGGGGATAGCAAATTTGAGACCACCCTGGGCAACTTAGCAAGACCTTGTCTCAAAGTTTGAGGACTAAAAAAAAAAAGGGTGAGGGACACAGCTGGGTGCTAAGGCTCTGGCTCTAACCCTAGTACCATGAACCATGCAGTTACTATGAGGCACGGCGAACCCCTCCTGGGTCCCCAACACATAAAGGACTCCTGAGAATTAAAGGTTTACAGTTCTATGGCTAAGCGTGGGGTTCTAAGTTTGAGTTGGCCAGCCTCAAATTCTTGATGTGCTATTTATACCATATGACCTCGGACAATCTATTTGTGTTGCTATGCATCATTTCTCTTCTCTTAAAGCAGATAAAATAAGAGCATTCACATTTTAGGGCTGTGTGGTGTTCAAATGAGAGGAGACAGTGATCAGCACATGCTAAGCCTTCAGCACAATTCAAAATCCTCTCCTCTAGCTATTTTGAAATAAACAATTTATCTCAAAAAACTCATTAATGCACTTATTAAAACTGAAAAAAAATCAAAATTTAAAAACTCACCATGGGCATCATCAGCAGATTCTAAAGGGCTCAGAAAGAATCAGCGGACTGAAGAATCCGTAAGAAGTAAGCATCCGGACTGAAGCACGGAGAGGTAAAATGACGGAAAACAGAGAAAGGTTGAACAGGAAGCACCTGGAGTCCCAGAAGAACAAGGGTTTTGGAAGGGGCAAAAACCATGCATGAAGAGAGAGTGGCTGAAATTTCCAAAACCAGTAAAAGACATTGCACCGCGAAGTTCAAGAACTTTCATGAACTCCAAGGAGAGAGACAGGAACTCGCAGTGCCCACATCATAGTAGGACCATTCAAATAAAAGATGAGCAACCATCTTAAAAGCCACCAGAGAATAGAGGACACCTCACCTTTAAAGAAGAGACAGTAATCTGATAGATGAATTTGGAAAAATAAAGAATATAGAACAACAGCGGAAATAGGAGGGTGAAGGGCATACTCGGGTGGTGGTGGATAACAGCTGTGCTCGGCACTTCTGGATGCACTGACAGCAGCCCTCACATAAGGTGGAGCCGAGACAGTGACGGACAGACAGAAGCTGGGGCACTCACTGCCTCAGGCCCTCATTTAAAATGAAACACCTCGGGGAGTTCTTTAAGTAGAGTGAAAACGATACCACCTGAAAGCACAGGAGAGAACAAAAATGAGTGAAGCATAAACCGGCAAGCGTGTTTAAATACGCCGGGTATTTAAAACAGTATTGATGCCTTGAGTAGTTCGAAATACAGAAAGTCCCGACTTACAAACAAGTTCTCTTCCAGGAGAATGTTTGTAAGTTGGATTTGTTGGTAAGTCCCACAAAGTGAGTCTTTGACGCAGATATAAAAAGTATTAAAAGGCCAAATGTGAGGTCCATTCATGTCTGTGAAAGTAATAATTTCAAATATTTGTAATCCAGGGACATCCTGTATTTTTAGAATAAAAATATAAATATATGAAAATAACTAGGTCAAAGGTAGGGGTTAGTAAATAGAATGCTCAAGTTCCTGCGATTGTCCAGAAAGGGGTAAAATTATTAGTTTTCACTGGCTTTGGTAAGTCTGTCTGTATAGTCATCTTCAACACAACCACTAAAAAAAACACTAACAATATATACAATTAGACTAATGGAATGCTGGAATGATTAAATCACACAATTATTCCAAAAGAAGGCTAATCTTTTTCTAAAGGGCCAAAAAGGTAACACAGAAAAGGTGAAACAAAGAAATAACAAATAAATTTTTTAAATTAAAAAAATTAACCTAAATGTGTAGATAATTCCCTGAAATACCAAAAGACTTAGCATTCCAGGTAAAAGCCAAAGATTGCCAACCTAGATTTTAAAAAATTAAGTAAAACTGTGTTTTTTAGAAGACAGTTTAAATACTGAGACACAGAGTTGAAATTAAACATTTGGAAGAAAAGTATCATATAATTGGGAACCAAAGGAAAACTAACGTAGGTTAATACCAGATAAAGCAGTCTTTCAGGGAAGGAGAATTCCTAGAGGTGAAAAGAAGCATTACAAAGTAATAGAAGGTCATCCACGGGAAATTGTGAAATTTCAAGTTTGTAAGCCCTCTCAGCAAGACCCCAGAATGTAGGGAACAGCAGTGGCAGACCTAAAAAGAGAAACAGACACACCCACAACCATAACTGGAGATTTAGCATACTTTTCTGAGTTCCTGATAAAACAGAGACATGGAAAAGTCAGTGTGATTATCAGACACGGCTCAGTGGATTTGCAGAGAGCACAGACCCCGTGACCATCACGTGCAGTCTCTCCACATACAATGGCAATGAGTTCCAAAGCACTGCAAAAAGAATTCTCTCTGACCACAACGGAAATGAATTAGAAATAAATAACAGGGGTCAACTAGAATATATCCGACTGTTTGGAAATTAAGCAATGTACTTATAAGTAATTGAAAATAAAAATTATGTTGGAAATAAAAAGGGGAAATTAGAAGGGGGTGGTTCTAAAAATACGATATAGGAAAATGTGCGTTCTGTAGCCAAAGCACTGTTTAAAAGTGTGTGTGTGTGTGTGTGTGTGTGTGTGTGCATGTGTGTGTGTGTAGAAATAGCTTTAAATGTATATACTGGAGGTGGATGTGTGGTATACATCCATAATGCCAGGAATCTGGGAGGCTGAGGCAGGAGAATTACAAATTTGAGCCCAGCGTGAGCAACTTAGCAACTTTGTGAAACCCTGACTCAAAATATAAAATAAAAGAAGGGTGAAGGATGCAGCTCAGTACAGAGGCCCTGGATCCAATCCTCATTACCACAAAAATAAATAAGTAACAATAAATAAAGGTATAAATGCATTGGAAGAGAAGAAAACCAAAACCCAGTAGTCTCAGAATCTGCTCTGCTTTGGTTTTGTTTGTTTTTACCGGGGATTGAACTCAGGTCCTTGTGCCTGCGAGGCAGGTGGCGGAACCACTGGTATCTGCTCTGTTTTGAATGCCTTATCCAAAACTCATGTTGAAGTTCAGGGGCCACTGTGATTCGAGAGACAGAACCTTGGAGAGAGAATGGGGCCGTCGTGGTGGACGCAGGCTGGGAGTACAGGAGTGAGTTTGTTATCCGGAGAGGAGGCTGGAAACCTGTGCTGGCTCCTGGCTCCCTCTGGCTCCCCACCTACTCCCCTTGCCTGCGTTCTCTGCGTGAGCAGCTGCTTTCCAGGCGTCCCCAGGCACCAGCCCCCTGTACCAGAGCCCCGAGACTTTTCCTTCAGTCACTTACTGAGGCCGTGGTATTCTATCGTAGCAGCAGCAAATGGACCGAGACAGTTAGAAAAACACCCAGCAAGTCAACTCCCAGGAAGCAGGAGGAAGTCATACATATGAGAACGGAAACTGATACCTATACAATAGAGAACATTTTAAAACCTAGATGTTATTTCTTGGAAAAGACTTAAGTCAAGTCACTTCAAAAATGAAGATGGTAAAAAGGCACACATTTCATAAATAAACAGAGGATATTATTACAGACTTTATGGTATCAACACAAGAGGTTATTATAAGTGTAAGATGGAGATATATATCTACTTTTTGTTTTTGTGTTGCTCATAACTTTATCCCCCAAGCCTGGAGCCTAATGGATCTCAAGAAATATTTGACTAATAAGTGAGGCTGTGGCCCTGGGTTGTCATAGACACCTTCTCAAGTGAGCCTGCACTCGCCTCTTGCTGATGTGGGTGTGGAAAGGTGCAGCACGAGTGTTTTGAACACCAGTGAAAAGCACAGGTTGAAGAGTTTGGGTGCATAGGCTGGAAAGCTGCAAGGACCTCAAAGATCCTGCAGGTCAGGGTCTCCAGGGCTCCCAGCACCTCCGAAGCTGGGCACAGTGTGCGGGGAGGGTGCTAGGGCCTATGCGAGGGCCAGCAGGGCACCACGGAACACATGGCCGCACATGCCCTCCTTTACCAAGTGGGACAGAAGGAGGGCTCCCTTGTATCCCAGCCCCTCTGAGGGTGGCGGGGGAGCCTAGGAAAGTCCTGACCTTCTGCAGAGAGACAGCGAGGTCTTGGCCAGGGCACCCCTATTCTGTCATGAAATCTGGCCTAATCAATATCTCAGGCTCACTGATGAACACTTACTTTTCCAGTGGGTGAGGCATAAGGGAGAGGTGGGAATTAAAAAGGAAAGCAGAGCCCTGGCTTGCAGGGAGATGAGTGCGTGGCCAGAACAGCAATGAGACAATTACAGCGCTGGGATGGACCTAGGGCCAGGCCTCCTGGGGCTTCTCACCTGCTCTGGGCACGGGCTGGGTGGGTGGCTCCCCCTGCAGAGGAGGTGGATGCCGAAGGAGGGTGGTCACTGAAAAAACTCCGGAGGAAGAATGGACGATTTCCAGATGGCTGGGCGGGGGATGAATTTTCACATATAACATGCATTCAGGAAATACGGCATTTGGGAGCACTGTGAGCTGAATGAGAAAGGTAGCCGGCTTGAAGCAAATGCATTTGTGGTGGCGCATTAAAATATGGGAGTCAGGCATGGTGAGCGTTGTTCAGGATCAGTGAATTACTTAGCTGATCTCCAAATTAAGAAAACTTTTATCTTATAGATTTGGAATGATTTCATTAGCTTGGTAGCTTCTGCTTGCTAGGATTTTCTCCAGGACAAGACTTCTGGGTGCTACTCAGTGGTAGAGCACTCGCTGGCGTGCAGGAGTCCTGAGTCCCCCTCAGTACTGGGGAAGGAGAGCCAGGCTCACAACGTTTGCCAGTTTAAGCCCAGCCTGGGCAACTTAGCAGGTGGGGTGACTTAAGCACACTCGATTGATTGTGTACTTTATTTCTATTGTTATTATTACATTGTAATAAAGAATTCTGTAAGTCACCCTAATGCAGAATTAGTAGGAACCCTGTCTTAATGACTTTTCTCTTTGCAGAGACAAAAATACCTGACACCCAAGATTGAAGGAGGAAGGGTTCATTTGGCTCACAGTGTGTGGAGGTTTCAGTCCCCAGTTTGCTGCTCCGAGGCGGGGTGGCACAGCAGAGGGCATCACACAGAAGAAGTCCAGAAGGAAGGTACAAAGCCAGCAAGGGACCTCAGCAGTCTTTCTGCCCCTTTCATGCTCTAGGTACTGAGATTAGGGTGGTGTAACACACTTAATCTTAGCATCATGATTGAATCAGCCACACTCTAGTTTCAACCACCTCTGAAAAATCCCCACCAATGCCTGCATGAGGCTTTGGGGGATGTCTAGGCGCAGCCACACCAAACCCTCAGCCTGTTCCCTGCAGCTAGAGGATCCCGTCTGGGGTGACGGGAGACAGTGACACCCAGAGTGCCTTGCTGTGTGCAGTACCCTCTGTAAACTCATTTTGGTTGCTATCACAGAAGAAAACCCTGCTTCTCAAAGATAAGAAGATGGAAATGGAAGCTGACTCTTCCATGCTTCTGTGGCAGTCTCAGGACATCCTGCCTTGACTCTAATCCAGAACAGACGGAGATGTGGAGCTGTCTCAGACATACTTTGAAGGCCACCATCGCTGGTGATCTCAAGCAGTCGGTCCTCTTCTAGTGCGGGCAAAGTTGATTCTCCTGGCCTATTCATGATGGGTCTCAGATCCATTCCTTCCCAGTGCAGGGGTCTGTTGTGGTTGGAAGACGATGCAACAGCTGGGAGAATGAAGGCCCGGCTCAGCCTCTTTCAAAATCCCTGCTAATGTTTGAAACACATCAAAAATCCCAATGTTCACTTGCCAACCCCATAATTCCAGTTTGGCTCTGAATGCAGCCACTTTATCTGCTGACTTGAGCACACTTGTTGGTCTCCTCCGAAGAGACAGATTGAGCAGGTTGAATATGTCACACGACCGAGCAAGTTTTGTGACCCTTTCTGTGTCTCTGAAATGTGCTGTCAGTGGTGATTGTTTTTCTAAAAATAATCTCTGGAGCAGCTCATATAACCCAAAAACTCTGGCCGGTGACCTCTTGGGAGTCATCTCAGTTCCATGTGTAACAGAAGATGTGTGTGCTCTGCACTCATTTCCTCTCAGAGCTGTACAAACAGATGTGAATCAAAGCCATGTGCTTTAGCGTGCTTGATAATTTTAATCAAATCCAGCAAAAGTCCAGGTGACACTTTTTGGCCATTCATCATTTCTCTATAAATGCTGCAGCGCACAGATTCACTTTCAGTAGTGTTGATCTGAGTAGTGAAACCAGAAAGTCCAACCATGGCAGCCCCTCTGTGTTCACAAACTGACACAATATAAGCAATTCAGTTTTCCTGATGTAGCATCACTCAAAGACAAATGGTTCTGCAACTGTGGTGTTGGTAGGCAACAAAGCTGCACATATCTTGTCCTCATGCACATCCTTCTGAAAAATATATCACACAAAAGCACACATTGTTGTCTTGTCAACATCAATAAACTGGTCTGCTTGCATTGTGTATCGTGGTGACTCATTAATCCTCTCCAGCAATTAACGCCTCAATATTCTCCGCTGTTTCATCAGTTTGCCTAGTCATGGTGTTAGTTAAAAGAGGAGCATGTGAACAGTGCTTGGTCTCCATGTGGCAAAGAAGTTTTGAAGTCTCATGGCCTCACTGGATGAAGTGGGCCCCCACTATTCTACAAAGCAGGCTTGGTGGATGTGAATCACTTGGTGCAATGAAGCCATAATTTCAGTAATTGCAGCTTTTTTTTGTTGGCATCTTAAAGTCTTCTGCTGTCTCTTCACTGGATCTTTCCCTTTTTAAAAGATGCTTGCCAGTGATGTTTGCTTTTTATCGTTTTGGCCAGAGTTAGCTTGTGACCTATCAAAACCGTGACTGAGACAAGTGTGCAGTGTGGGAAGGAGGCACAGATAGAAGTGGCAAACAACATAATGGTTGGACCATGCATAGACTAAAATAAGTATAAATTCTGACTTACAGCCCATCGTTAGATCCAGGTGTATAGCTGAAGTACATTGACTCACTTGCCACCTTGAAGCCTGCCACCAGATCTGCTTGTCACTTGCCCCTCAGCAACAGGGGTTTGATCCAAGCCCACAAGCAGTTGATTCGTTGTGGTCTTGGTGCAGGTGAACCTCTCTGCTAATGTCCATCTGGGTCTGCAGCTGCTCCCCAGTGCTAGCGTCTTCACCTCAGCCCCACCTCAGATCATCAGCCATTAGGCTTTTATGAGGAGCATGCAGCCTCCATGACCTGGTCCCTAACGGGGACTGGGGACGCCTGAAATACAGAATTTTGGGGGGGAACAGGAAATGGCTCTCCTGGAGGCCACGACATCTGTCTTAAGGTGTCCCAGGTGCTCTCTGCAGACTGCTGTCTGCAGCTTTCTTCAGCCTCCTTCTACTTCTCTGTTCTTCCTTTCTACACCCAGTGTTTCCGTGGAAATGCCTGTTCTATTTTCTGTGTCCTGGTACCATATTTCTGGGATGACAACCGGACTGACTGCTGGTCCAAAGACTTGTGGCCAAGGTGTGAGACCAGTCACATGGCATCGACATGGCCCAGGCCCACCTCTCCATCTCTGCATGCGGATGGCTCCAGAGAGATGGCCGGCAGAGGTCAGACAATCTCTGCAAGCCTCTATCACAAACAACCAGAAACAACAAACGTTAGCTTCCTTCCCTTTTTTTCTTCGGCTCTAGTAGAGTAGATGTCCTAATGAACTCATACATATTCATGATTTTCTTTAGATTTTTACTTTTACTTGAGCTGTACATCTTATGAAGATTACCTGCTTCATCAGTCCATCCATCCCTCTGTCCATCCGTCTGTCTGTCCATCTATCCATTCATCCATCTGTCCTTCCACCCTTCCATCAGTCCATCCGCCCATCTGTCTATCCATCCACTTCTCCATCTCGCTGCAGTCCCTCCCCTCTCCCTCATGTTGGCCAGTCGCTCAGTGCTGATGACATAATTTTGCAGTCCATCATGTGCTGACTTGGTCACTTAGAAGCTGTGCAACTGGATTCACGACTGATTCGGAGCAGAGCACCATGGTGCCCAGCACGGAAAACAATCAAGGGGGAAAATTAAAAGACAGTGAATATTTATACCTGGGAAATATCTCAGAAATAACTTAATCTCTCAATTTCATAAGAACTGAGGTCACAAAAGAAGAAATACCTGGGGTTGATCAAATACAAGGATTAATGGAGACTAAACATTATAGCATTATGTATTATACATTTATATGTAAATTTATATATTTATAAAAATCATATATTATTTATAGTACAGAAAAATTCTCTCCCAGCATATTGAGGGAAAGTCACTAGAGAATAACGATAAATTCAAGCCAGAAGGGAACTGATGAGTGACTTAAAGTCACTTAAAGACTCTTCCTGTCCTCTCCCACCCCACATCTTGCTCCTGTTTTTTTTGTTTTTGTTTTTGTTTTGTTTTACTGCTCTCCACTGTACCCAAATCCTTGCCTTAAGCTTCCACCCCACCCACTCCTGTCCTAGTCCACTTTCTGTTATTATAACAAAATATCTGAGAACAAGTAGTTGCGAAAGGATAGAGGTTTAAGCTAGAAGTGGTGGTCCACACCTGTAATCTCAGCACTCTGGGAGGCTGAGGCAAGAAAACAGCAAGTTCGAGCCCAGCCCGGGCAACTTAGTGATTTAGTCAGACTCTGTCTCAAAATAAAAAGGAGATGAGGATTTGCTGGGGATTTAGCTCAGTGATGCCACCACATCACTCGCAAGCGCAAGGTCCTGAGTTCGATCTCTGGTACCAAAAAAAAAGAGAGAGAGAGAGAGAGAGAGAGAGATGGAGTTTATAGCTTAGTATGAAGGCTTGGGGTTCAATCCCCAGTACTGCAACTAATACAAATTTTAAAACAGCACTTTCTCTGGCTCATGGTTCCGAAGGCTGGGCGGTCCAGCGTGTGGCCTGGTAACTGCTGGGATGCGGTGAGGGCTTCTTGTTGCACACTGCAGGAGAGGACCGCACCATGCGGTGGAAGCAGGCAGCATTCCAGCTGTCCTTGTACGGCCCTAATGCTGCACATGGGCCCCGCCTCACCTCATCCACTCCTAACAGTCCTCCAAGGCCCCACCTCCAAACACCACTCACACATGGATTTGGGGGTCAAATTTGTAACCCACGGACCTTGTAGGACCTCCCTGGACCATGCCTCAGCTGTGTCTCCCTTCCTGAGCCTTCCTCTTATGCATGCCTCATAGCTGCCTCTTCTGTCTGTCCACGGGATTTCCCTTCTGCTCACAGTGTGGGTGTTCAGTGCTTGACCCTGACTCCTTGACTGCAACCTTGACTTTGTTGCTTTGCTTAGTGTAAATACCCTTCCCAGTTCGGTTTGACCTCAACCCAAGCACTGCCCATCCCTCCCTATTCATTGATGTATCGTATCCTGACTGTGCCTGTCTTCTGGGAAAGGTTCTGAAAAACCTCTTTGGGCAGGAACACACTCCAACTCAGTCTGGGGACGAGGAAATATTTTTAAGCCGTGGGATGTGTTCATTTCAGAGTTTTATTCTCTCCCCTAGGGGAAGGTGATAATCAGGGCAGGCTTCCCAGGTGTGGAGCTCCTTGAAATGAGGCCTGAGGATGGATTGAGCAGGGCAGAGGAATGGGTCTGCAGGCAGAAGGAGTAACAGAAGCAAAGGCACCCGCACAGGAAATAGCACTGGTGTGGAAGAACTGACAAGCATCCCGGTGACCCTGAAGGATAAAAGGAGGGCAGGGGTAGCATGAGATGAGGTGGGGAGATGGGTCAACCAAACTAGAATGGCTTCTTCTGCAAGGGAGATGGTTCTCTGGTGGGAATTTAGGGAGGCAGTAATGAAACCCTGCTTCCTACCCGAGTTCCTATTAATTGAGAGAAGCCCCAAGGAGCCTGGCAGGTGGTGATTTAAAATATCAGCTTTACCACTGATAAAACAATGAGCATGGCTTAGTTCAGGCCACATTGCCTGCTGGCACTTCGCAGCCCTGAACTGAATTCCCCAAAGGCAAGCTTGTCCTACAGGGACTGGTCTGCTTAGATCTATCGATGAGGCTTCATGAGTATCTGTTAGGGGTGGGGCTGTGGAGCAGAGCATGCTCATCTCATCCTCTTTACTTTGCCAATCAGATAAATGGCTCCTCCTCTGTGAGCAGATGTGTTACTCAAATGATGGTCCCTCTTCTTGGAAACATGAAGTAGTGGGGAAAGGACGTTCCTCCCTGACACAAACCTATCATTCATTCCTGCTGCCATGCAGAAGGCCCTGGCTCCACAAGCTGGAAACAGTCAGAATTAGGTGAGGAAGTTTCTCTAACAGAATGCGTGAGGGACACGGAGACCTTTGGTACCCACCGCTTGCTGTCTGTGTGCCAAGGAGACTCTTTAACATGAGGAGTTCTATGAGATGAGGATGTGTATCCCCAGCCATTGTCAGAGACATCTCACTCTAACACCACCCAGATGCCCTTCTCTCACCAAGAAGGCCTCGGGCCTTTATTCTGGCTAGAATAGCATGGTCACCTACCCCTTCTCACCACGCATGTGCTACAGTGAGAACAGAAGCACTGCATTGGCACAGCCTGTGATGGCAAGGACAGACCGCTTCTGGGAAGTTCTCTCAGATCAAGAGGAGTAGCTGGGCAGTGCACATTGCAGGTGCTTATATTAAGAACATGTCTTCCGGTACATCCATTTAGCTGTAATTGTCTCAAGTTTATCCTTCTTCGTGGCTGAGTAGTGCTCCACCATACCAAAAAACCCCACACATCTTCTTTATCCATCCATCAGTTGATGGGCATTTGGGCTGTTTCCAAGATTTAGCTATTACAAACTGTGCTCTGTGCCGCTATAAACATGGGAGTGCACATATTTCTGTCATATGATGCCTTTAATTCTTTTGGGAAGAAGGGGAATATCTCAGTCAAATGGAATCTCCACACTGATTTCCACAGTGGTTTCGCCTTGAGACCGTACTCTTAAGTAAAGTAAATCGGACACACATTATAATTGTCACAGTGTTTCTCTGGTGTGAGAAACTGAAAGTGTAAATGAGAGTGAAAATATATAAGAGTTACTGTGAATTAGAGGAATAAGGAAGGGTGTTGGGGGAAAGGAAGGGAAAGAAAATAAAATGAGAAAAGAAGGAAACATGGAAACAAAGCTTTTGTAAATGAGGAGGGAAAAGGTCTTGAAGGGAGGGTGGAGGAACGGGATAAAAGAAAGAACCGGGGTCTATCGTGTTCAGGTCCCATTCCCTATGATGAGTGTGACAGTTATGCATATCTAAAATGTACCAATAAACTTCATCAACTTCTCAAAAGAGAGCGTCTTCCTCCCCTTTGTTCTATTCAGCATTTCCTCGTGAGTGTCTTTCCTCCTTTTATAGAGCTCTAGAATATGAGGATTGAAAGAAACCCTGAAAAGCATTAAGTCTGATTCTCTATCAGGGCCCGACAACATCTACAGCATCTCCTCCCTGCCGGCGTCCATCACTGCTGCCTGGGTCTGACATCTCCCGTGGCACAGCACAGCACGGCAGAGAAAACTGCGGTTCCAGCTTAGTCAGGCCGCGGCTCTCTGAGATGAGGCTAACACTCTGTTTTTATGCTGTATTTTATAAAAAATTTGCAGTTTTATACTACCATGGAACCAGCAGAACCTTGCCTTGTATTTTATTTTTTGCGTGCTTATGCGTACTCTTCATAGGCCTACGACACTGGCTTTATGTGGGTCTACAACGGACCAGTCTATCAACACTCTGCTCAGACCTTCAGTTCTTGTTGACGTTGAATCTCAGTGGGCTCTTTGTGTCTCTCACGAGTGATCTTAATTACCGGGCTTGAGATCCTCACTGCAGTTCAGTTCTCTGCTCTCTGGCAGGCCACTGTGGTTGCCGCTTTGCTGTTCGTCAGACACAGAGGAATCCATCCCGGTGTCCATCTTCAGAGCCTGGCCCTGGATGTCAATCTGGCCTCGTGGGGACCCAGTCCAGTCTCCTAGAGTCCTGGGCCGCCAGGCTGGAAATCTTCCTCTGCAGAGGGGCTGCACTCTGTCCACCAGTATCCCTTGGGCACGGTCATTCAGCCAGTTCCGCGCCCACCCCTTCCGGGCAGTAATCTCTATCTATGTCTCCTGCTCAAGCAGGTGATCCGCGCCTGGATCCCAGCACCACTACTCACTCGATGCTTGGGCCTCACGGGAATGTCCCCGTGTCTCCCACCCTCAGATGTCTCCTCTGTAGCTTGAAGACAAAAACATGTCGCACTCTGGGGAGGCCAGCAGGGCAGAGGGCTGTGGTGAGTGTGTGCAGAGCTAGGCTACCTGGTCTTGAGTTCCAGTTCCAGTGCTGATTTGTGGACCAGTCACTGAATTTCTCAGGGCATCTGTTTCCTCGTTGTCGTTGTGGGAATACAGCTAACCCTCAGCTCACGGCATTGCTTAGGCATATACATAAATAATGTTCATAAAGAACGCAGTGGAGTGCCCGGAGTACAGTAAACACATGAAACAATTAGCCCAAAACTCCTAGCACCCGCACACACACATATCATATACTACACAGATATTAGCTTGCTTTCTTCCTTCCCTAATATAGCTGTCGTGCAAACCCTTCCGAAGAGGAAATGGTATGAATCCAATAAGCTTAATCACAGTGGACTCGCACTGTCTGGCTGGGACACTCACTCCCTCTTCCCAAATGTTAGTGTCCAGTGGAGCACAGCGATCATTTGCTAAAGATGTCTTGGTCCAGCTAGGGAGACATAACCAAGCCACACAAACAGGGTCAGGGCTCACCTGGACGACATAGTAAGACCCTAGCAAAGACAAAGTGAGACACAGCGAAATAGACCAAAAACAAATCATGTGGTGCCAGATCACACACACACACACACACACACACACACACACACGTAGGATTGATAGATAAATGAGGGCACATCTGTACTTCGGGGGAAGTCCAGAAGTTAATTTATACTAAAGTAGTAAGGACTTCTCCCTGATGAATGGGATGATGCATTTTCTTCTCCTTCTCCTTCTTCTTCTTTTTTTTGGGGGGGCGGCAGGGACCAAACTCGGGACCTTACACTTCTGAGACAGGCAGCGGCACCACTGAGCTAAATCCCAGCCCACATTTGCTTCTTTGTGCACATGTTTATTTTCTCATGGAATCGGTTAAAGCTTACCTTTTAGATAGAATTGGTGTGAATGCAGAACTCAGCAAGGCTGTTGTGAAATCAGGCAAGTGCACTTCTAATGGGTAGGACCTAAGGCAACAGTCAAAATAGATGCTTGCCTAATATTTGTTTGAAAGTTTAAAATTATAAATACAGCTAGACAACTGTTAAGTAAACTATGTTCTGTCATACCTTTACAAATATACCTTCATAACAGCAAAATAAAAAGTCAGCATGAGCGGGCCATGGTGGTGCACACCTATAATCCCAGCACCTGGGACACTGAGGCAGGAGGATTTCTGTGAGTTCAAGGCCAGCCTGAACTATGTAGTGAGACCCTGCCTCAAAAAAACAAACAAGCAGAAAAATGTCAGCACAAAGGTATCTGTGGTTTATAAATGATTAGAAGCTGGGAGAACATCCAAGCTGACAGGTCAGGTGTGAGTGCTCTGTTGTTTGAATAGTGATTTGGGATGGGCGCTATAATTAAGCTGTAATAATTCACAAATCATGCATTGATTCTGCAATAATTATCTTTCTTGCATTCACTTTAGCAAAAAATCACTAAATATACTGTTGCGTTCAAGATTTTCACCTCACTTACTTACCATCGGTAGTAATGATTTACATTTAAAATGATTCATCGAAATGATTTCACATTTAACAATGAAATGTTCCTGTTTGAAAGTGTATAAACCCCGGGTGTACTTTCATTAAAAGACGAGTTAAAATCAATGCGGACTGCAGACAGAGCCAGGCGAGCCACTGCTGTGTCTGCACCGTCCACACCGTGATGTCCCCCCTGCCCAACCCGGAGCCTGGTCATCATCACTGGACTTAGGACGCTCGGAGCTGCAGAGTACGGCAAGGCCAGTGGCTCTCGGCCCCAGGCGAGGGAACTGTGTTCCAGGCCGGAGAGGGACACTCCTGCAGGGTGGGATAAGGCCGCCCCGAGGACAGGAAGGGCCGCAGAGAGCCTTACAGCCCTGAAGCCGGGGGAGCCTGGACAGGGCTCCGACCCCGGTGAGGCTCCGACCCCGCTCCCGGCCTGTCCTGGAGACCAGGAGACGGTCAGGGTGTGCTCTGTGAGGCTGCGTGGTGGTTTGTGGTATAGCGTGGAGGGCCAGGACAATGTATGGAGCAAAAATGTGTACTATTTTATCGAGTTAAACTTTTTTCTTCTAGAACATTGAGAAGTATCCATTAAAATTCAAAGGCAAAATACAAATTAATATTAATCATATCAAATTTAAATCAAGATGACTCAATCAGTTAGCTACCTGAACTTGGTATTTAAGGGTTTGAAATTTGAATTCAATCTAATTTGAATTCAAACAATTGAACTTTTTACCGTCCTGGTATTCAGTATCCTTGAAGGAGCCCATGTAAATGACTGGTATTAAGCTGCCTGCCTTTTATGTAAATATGATAGTAATATGAATCATTTAGTGTTGCAAAGCATCCCTCAATTTCCAATTGCATCTCTCTGGGTCCTGCTGTGGGTCATGCATAACTGTGGAACTTCTGATTTGATCAGGAAAAGAAACAGAAACCAGGCAATCGACACTGCCAGGAAGCAAAAGTGTATAACTGGAGAATCTACTGGATTTGTGCTTCAGGAGGAGAGACTAGAGAGCCGTTTCCTTGGCTGTTCATTTAAACTCCCCCATCCGCCCACTCTCCCCACACTGCCCGGCTCGGCTGCTCACTGCCGCCAGCTGCCCCACAACTTCTAAGACCTCGTGACTCCACCAGGTGAGGGGAAGGCGCCTTTATTTTCCTACAAGTGAGGCGTGGGCTGACACAGGAAGAAACCAGAGGGACACAGAACACCGACTCCTCTGCATGGCCCCCGTCCTAGCAGGAGTGCCCTTCTCCCTGACCCCAACAGCCTTCCCACCCGAGCCACCACAGTCACACAGAAAACTTGTCCCTTCTCCCCTGCCTGCTTAAGGACAGATTCCGAGCATGAGACTCAAGCTCTTTCAGATAGTTTCCCATCCCCTGATACGTGCTTCTCCTCCCACACAGGTGTGTACTCTATGCACCTGCAGTAAACCAAACTTCTAGGGTTTTGCGTGCACCCCTCCATCCCATCTGTCAAGCTCCTATAGTAGCAGCAGTGGAAAGCTGGCGAAGGGCATTGCTGTGACCCTTCCTGGAGTCGCTGCCCAGCGAGAGGTCCATTTCCCAGCATCCATCGCGGCCATGGGGGTCGGGGTGGGCCTGGCACTGACCACGGGGGAGAGGGTTTTGCTTCACCTTGTCCCGCCATGAGGTGCTGCCTCCCCACGGGGCTCAGAAGAAATGAGGCCAGCTGAGCCTGACTGAGAACTTCTCAAACTGTGAGCCAGAAATGAACCTTTCCTCTCTGGTCATTGATTTTCTCTGGTATTTGTCCCAGAGATGCAAAGCTGGCTATGGCAGATGGTGGCTAAACCCAAATTCCTTGATTCTTCAAGGGAATTAGATAAATCTAAGCAAAATAGGGATGGACTGAATCCTTAGGTAGCTGGATGAGCTTGGCCGTCCCGGAAACTTTCTGCAGTGCACGACACATATGTTCTGAACTGTTGTTTTGCAAGCACGCATGATATACTAGGCGTGTTGAAGTGGGTTTTAAGCTGCACAGCAACCAGAGGTCAACATTTTGAGCCTCTATTTGAAGTTGAGGAAACGAGAGCTCAGCAAGCTTACTCACCCAGTGTCACAGGGGAGTGAAGCCAGGTTTGAACCCCCGGCTCCGGCTCCCGAGCCGCACCCTTCGTTTCTGAATGCTGTTGCACTGGTAGACTCTTGAGGGATATTTGTTGAATGTGCACGTGGATAAGTGCACAAAGTCATCTTTTTCTGCTGTAATACCTGATATTGCTACAGATGTGAGAGCTATGATTAATACATCTATATTGGCAGGGAACTTCTCCCTGTTCAAAATAGGTTAAGGGAATTTAAAAACATGGGATATGAGGGACAGGAAATGTCGGGCAGTATGTAGCCAAAGAGACAAGTGGGTTGGCTTCTAGGACCTCTGCCATGGGGGTCTCGAGTGCTGCTATTACTTCTTGCCCTCTGCCTGCTGTCACTTTTTGTGGGGTTTTATTCTTCCTTGGGCAGAGCAGCTGGCTGCCAGCAGCTCCACAATCATCCAAATCTGTGACTGGAAATGAAAAAGCTGAATGTGATTGGTTCCGCTAAAATCACACGGTCATCACTGAACCAATCACTGAGAGCAGAAGGAACATGCCCTTTGATGGTCCTCCCGAGTGGCCAGAGCAACCCCTCGAAGCCAGCACGCAGAGCTTGACCAGTAGCTGCCACAAAGCCATGCTTCCCCAGCACAGCAGAAACAGTTGTTTGTTGAAGGAAGGGTAGTGGCAGCCCTGCAGTCCCTGTTAGATGCCACCCACAGGGTCCAGCACCCAGCCCAGGCGTCTCTGCCCTTGGGAACCCTTCCAGCTTTGAGAGCTCCACCCTGTCACAGGGGCCATGGTTCAGGAGCTCACAGGCTGCTGGCTTTTGTAGAGGCAGAAGGTGACATGATGCATATTAACTCAGACTCGGAAGGACACACTGGGGCCTGCGAAGGAAGACAGCAGCTGAGTCAGCTTGGTGAAAAGGCCAAGGAGGGGGGCGGACGGAAGATGATGGGCCTGCTGAGTGGGAGGGTGGGGAGGCCTGGAGGGCAGGCCCTTGCTTACGCACAAAACCCATCCAGCCAGAGCCAAGAGTCAGCAGCAGGTAAGCGTGTGGAGGTGGCTGTGGGTGGTGCCTACTTAGGTTTGCAAGGTGTGTGGGCCCAGTTGACGTCCTGAGTCCCCTCCCACGGTGAAGTCGACGCGTTTGTCCAGGCACACTCCCTCTTCCACCCCACGCAGAAGCCCGGGTATTGGGCTCTTGGCCTGAGCCACACCACATGCATCTTTGCCTTCACGTTCGAACCCCTGGGCTACTCTGCCCCGGAGATGTTTGGCGGTGTCTGGAGAGCTCAGGTGTCACTGTGGCGAGCACAGTATGGTGCCGGTGGCTCCTAGAGGTGCTGAACCTCCCACGAGGCACAACGCCCATGGTGGCCCAGAACATCGTGGGCTTCGAGGTTGAGAAAACCTGAGCTAAAACAGCTGCCCCTGAGGGCAGCCCCAGCAGGAGGAGAGGCAGTGTGTGCGAGCTGGGGGCCCAGAGACAAGGGCCGCCCTCCAATCCCACAGCACACGAGGTCCTGAGCAGGAAGTGACATGGCCTTGGTCACACAGGGCGTCGAAGGCCCATCCAGTGCTCATCTGGTATCCAATTAACTCATCTTCTCCACAGGGCCATCTTGCCATCAAAGCAACCCCTGTGGGGCCTTCCTGCCACCGTGTGGGGGCTCCCACTGTATTTGGGACAGGGCCTGAATTCCTTAGCAGAGTGCAGTGTGGGTTGCTGAGCGCGACCTTCCCCAGACAGATCTGCCCCATGCTCCAGGGGTCCATCTGTCATCCTCCTCATAGCAGCTGGCCACCCTGGAAAGGCCATCACGCCGGTCACAGTGCAGACTTGGGATCTCGCAGGGTTAGTCTACTTGAACACCGAGACCCACTGTACGAGTAATCAATCGGTCGATCGATCAGTTAATCACTGATGTCTGTGTCACAGAAGCCAAGAACATCTCTGAATACCACGCCTGGGCTGTTTCCTGGGAATCTGCACTCTGGATTGTCATAGATTGACTCTAGGCAGATAATGCCTCCTGACTACAAAGACAGAGCAGAATAGCTCTCCGGGATTTCTGAGTATTTCCAGAATGAACCAAGCGGGTCTGGGGAGTCGTCCAGATTGGAGCTGGTAGCCAAAGCTTTGAGGTCTTGTGGAAGACTCCCGCGTTCCGTCCCAACGCAGCCATCTGCCCAGCCCTACAGCATCCCCTTCTGCCCCCACGGCTCCCAAGGCCACTGCTCAGTGGACACCTTCATTTGCAGAGCCCATCTCATTGCCGGCTCCCTGGGACCCCTCAGCCACACCCCATCTGTGCAGCATCTCACACCGCACCCTCCCCTCAGCTGGCACGTCTCCTCTCGCCGTTCCTTTGTGTGTGACGCCTTCTCCAGCTTAGTGGCATTTCACTCTGGCTACCTCCATCCCTGTCCAAACACAAGCTGGTTCCCTTTTGCTTTGCCTTCCACCGTCCCGTGCCGTGCTCTTCCTCTCCAGGGCATAGAAGTGGTCAGGCTGTTGTCACTTGTGATGAGCAAACACCTGGATCAAGGTGACTCCCACAGCAGAGGTTTGTTCATCTCATGTGGTCAGAGGCTTGAAGGCGGTTCCATGGTCAGCACAGTGGCTTAGCCACAGGGCTGCGGGCACAGGAAGGCCACTTCCTGTTCACTCCTGAGGTCCCCTCTGTGTGCGGGCAGCTCTACCACACTATGTCCGGGCCCCCTTCCCCATGCTCACCCCACCCCTGGAGGAAGGAGGGCTTGTCTGCCTGGTCAGTGTGGTGATGGGGCTGAGCCACACACAGTACTCAGTCCGGTGGCATCCGTGGGCAGTCTCTGCCCACAGTGAGGCTCAGCCAACTCACAGGCATCTTTAGACTCTAAGTGACGCTCTGGGGAGCCCAGATATGTTCATCCTGCCTGCTCTGCCATCATCTACGTGCCCACCACGTCCCCTTCGTGTCACAAGATGGCGGCCACAGCAGTAAATATCACATTGTTACGTGAGCACATGCCAAATAGGAAGGACAGGGAAAAGGGCAACGGACTTTTACCTCAAGTAGCTTCCCATTTGCTCAGGGAGGAAAATAATTCCTTGTAGCCCACAGGCAGACTCTCCCCCTTACAGCCTGTTGGATAGGTAGAGTCTCATGTCATCCAGGGACACAACTGGCAAGGGGACATGGAAAACCATCACCCTCAACTGGAGATACAGACTCTGAAGTAAAATCTAGGTTCTGTTAGCAAGAAAAGGTGGGGTAGTGGTGGTCAACAGGCAGCCTGCAGTGTTGCCACTGGTCCAATCACACTTGGTTGGATGCCTCACTAGGGATCGGACTGTCCTTTCAGTGTCGGCCCCATGAGGCTCAGTGCCATGCAGGGGCACTCATGAGAGTGCCTGGGAACGCAGCAATAACTGCATGCTCAGAATTTCTGGGTACCTGAGTAGATGCCAGAGGAATGTCTCTCACATGCTGCCTTCAAAGAATTTCTGGTGCAGATGAGATGAGAATAATTCATTTAAATCATTTTCTATCATTATAAAGGAAGGTGTCTCTCTTCTCTCTTCTAAATAACATTTATCCAGTATCTACAATGCATAGATACCACACGAGGTATGGGAGATACACAGTGAACAAGACCTACATCCTACCTTCATGGTGAAGGCAGATCCAGGGATCAAATGGTGACAGTAAGAGAAGACTGTCATGATTGAAAGAGACCGCCATGGTATGCCATGAGAAGGGACTGCCGTGATAAGAGAAGGAAGGCGGCCTAGGGAGGGTAGGTAGGAAGGTGCTGTGTTTCCTCTGTATCCCAGGTCCACAGGACCCAGCCCAGGACCTGGCACCTTGGAAGTCGTCAAAGAAGCGTGGCTGTTGTCTCAGGAGAAAAATACTCATTACAAAATACTTAGGGAGTCGCTGAGGATTTAGCCCAGTGGCAGTGCGCCTGCCTCAAAAGGTCCTGAGTTCGATCCCTGGTACTGGAGAAAAAAATTGGGAGCAAGCATAGTGGCAATTCAGAAGACTGAGCCCCAGAGAAGACCTATGAGTGTCCACAAGGGATGAGGTGCCGAGCCAGACAACCACTCTGCCGATGGTGTGGCCTTGCTTCTGCTCCTCACCGCCCTCTAGGAGCTGCCCGCTGACCTCAGAGCCTGGCTCTTGTATCTTTTTCTGTGTCTGGCGACCTCCCCTGACCTACAGACGTCCAAATCCACCTTCCTAAATCCTGTAGGAGCAGGGAAAAGCATTCACTGCCCTCCCACCCTCCAGCCAGCAACCCCAGCACCCCTGAGTGGAAATAGCCAGCACCGGAATTTTCCTCCCTTTCTTTTAATGACAACACCTCTTTTGTATTTAAGCTCTAATTATAATTAGTCATTTCCTAGAAAGTGTGCAAACACCACAGCACAGCTGGGAACCTGCATAATTCAAACATTATTGCTAATTTAACCTCACAATCTGGGGCTGTGTGGGTTTCACAAAAGAACCTGCAAACTCTGGATGGGGGAGGCCCTTTGCTTTATTGCCAGCACCTCTCCCCTGGGGCTCCGCAGGGCCCTGGATCTGTGAGGCTCCGCGAGGAGGTGGTGACAAATGTCCTCCAATATTTAAATCTTTCCAAAACACCTTGGTTTGAAAATTCCCAGTTATATATTTTATAGTTTAATGGATTTTATAGTAAATAGATGTAAGAGGAGTTCTCTGACTCAGGGGTATAATAAAGAGTGTTTTCTTTATTTCACATCTAATCAATCAGCTCAGTGGTGACACTAGACCCTTGCCTGCTTCATTGTGAGAAACTGAATCTCTAACCTCACTGGGGACCCCTTCAAGCCCCAGGGTGGGCTGCTGAGCTCACTCGTAGTTTGAAGGTAGAGAGAACCAGTTTTGGGGTTTCTGATACCTGCCAAGAGCCCAGCAGAGCACTTGCTCTGTGAGGGAGACGGAGCTAAAATGAGAGCAGCTTCAGAAAGAGAGGCCATCAGAAGAAAGCAACCCCATTGTCTCCAGAGCCTGGCAAATGGAGCTGCGTTCCCAGAAAGCTCTTCTCCAAGTCCCTGGATAATGACTGATGGGAGAAAGGAGCAGCCAAGACACAGCAGTGCCACAAGGTGCCTCCCCCATCACCTGCGTCAAGTGCACTGTGGCTGCTCCAGTTTTCCACACGCAGCCACCTCTGCCGGGTGTAGTGGATCCGGTGAGTCGACCAGGAGGCGTTTCCCTTAATCAGAGCACATCCATCGCGTTCTCCAGCCCGGAACTGACAAACTGGCAGCCCAGTGATTAAAAATTAACCTGCCTGCCAACTTAAAAACTGAAAGATGTCACATCAGTATTCAGATTTCCAGCATTTCTGGTCATCACATAACCTGGTAATGCTGGGCCTGCATTTTCAAATGACACTGATTGGCTGGCACTGAGCAGCTGCTCTGTTCTATGTGGCAGACACAGGGATGTTTGTCACTGCACTTTGCCAGCCCATTCCACACTTTCTACCATTTTCCTGGGCCCTGTAATCTCCTGAGTTTGAAGCCCTTCAAGCAACTGTGTGATGGCCATGTTAACAGATAGCAACATGGCTGGTGATTACGACTTCACAGCTACCATCTTTACACCAATGCTATTTTGAAATATATTCAGTTATTTGTTCAAGAAATGTTCTACTGTGCTGAACATCACAGTGATACCCAGGTGAAGCTTATTTTCATGAAGCCCTAAGTCCAATAATGCATATAAAAACTACCCTGAAAGTTACAGAAGTTCTTTTGTTAGGGAAGGAGAAGGGAAAGATGGGTATCCTGAGAAATAAATGAATTTGTGAAGGAGGAAATATTCTGCTGGGCTTTAACGAATTGGTAAGATGTAGGTGTGCAGAAGTTGCTTACCTTCTTGTTGCTGGGACACAATACCTGACTCCCACAACTGATTAACTTTGGCTCACAGTGTGAGGGGCTTCAAGGCAGGGTGGCAGAGGGGCTGGCAGAGGCGAAACGGCTCATGGCATGGTTGTGGGAAGCAGGGAGGGATCAAGGGAGGAGGAGGGAGATAGGCCCTCAGGCCACGCCCCCAGTGGCCCATCCCCTCCAACCAGGCGTCACCTCCCAAATCATACCCAGCTCTAAACTGTCAGTGGACTAAACCAGTGTCACACACTCATGGCCCAGTCACCTCCCAGAAGCCCCACCTATGAGCACGTGAGGCTTTGGGGGACATCGAGATGTAAACTGTAATAGATGGGCTGCTAGAGAGGGGCAACAGCACAAGCCAGGGCCTGGAGGTATGAAGCAGCACGGGCAGAGGGCCAATTCCTTAGACGCAAACACGGGACTCGTGAATGAGACTGGTCGGAAACGAAATCGGGAAGCCGGGTGCTCCCCAGCACGAAGGTCTTTGGAGCAATCTGGAGTTTAAAGAGTTTCCGTGAGCAATGTGAGGCTTGGAGCAGGACGCAGCCAGGCTCAGGGCCGACGTTCAGAGAAGAGCTCGGAAAGCCCTGGCAAGGAGCAAGACCAGGGGTCATTGCAATGATCTAAATCAAGGATCAAAACCAAGGTCATAGCCATCAAAAGAGCAAGGAGACCGTGACAGTGGGAGGTGTTGAGGGCATATAATTTCCCGGATGTGATAAGCAGTGGGTGTTGGGGGTGAGAAGCAGCTTCTGCGAGGTGTGGACGTGGCCGAGGGGAGGACGTGCAGTAGGGGCGGCTGGAAGACAGGAGAGCAGGAGTCTGCTCCACGGACCAGTATGAGCACCCCTGTCCTGAGCCAGCCGCTGCGGGCCAGGCCCTGTCTGAGGTCAGGACGCCTGGGAGGAGCTCCCTCGTGCTGTCCTCAGGATGCCGCCCCGGAGGCCCCCTCTGGGCCACTGTAGCAGACCCAACAGTCTCTCAGCTTCAGGCTTTCCTGCTCAGTCCACGGCTTAAAAGAGATCTGGCACCAAAGGCCGCCCTTCCTTGGCTCCTCCTCTTCTGACAGGCTGAGCTTCCGGAACCGAGTGCAGCCCCAGCCCCAGGCTCTCCACGAGTCCTCACACCTCTTCCCGGTGCACTTTCCAGAACTGGTTCCTCTCCTTTCCGCTCACGTTCTCCGTTCTCCACGCATGCAGGGCCCCACGATCATAACTGAGCGCTGCAGTGCCGATGTGACATTTACACAGTGTGTCCTCGTTGGATTCCTCTGACAGAATTACCGAGTGAACGTGACCACACGCAGAGACAGAGACCCAGAGACGCTGCCCAAGGGAGCAACTCCCCAGTCTGCGGGGCCTTTGAGAAGGGGCTGCACCACCCAGATAGGACGTCCGACTCTTGGATGTGGAGGTTCCAAGGGCCCAGATTTTGAGTTGGAGGCCTGGACTGGGTGTCCATTGCCACTGCAAGGCCGTGGCGTGATAACCAGTCACAAACCCTCCATGTCCGGCAGAGGAAGCCTCCAGGTCAGCCCTGGGCCTGCGTGTCCAGCTGCTCTGGGCCATGGCCAGCTGACGCCACTCATCAGCTCTGCTGACCCGGCCAGGTCATCACAGGTGCCAGGGCAGGAGGGCTTCCAGCTGGGCCCTGCCTTCCTTTTCAGCAGCCCAGCTGTGTTTCAGGGTGACGGCAGAACAAGCAGGAACATGCCGGTGCTTGCTCAGGTCTCCGTTTGCATCTGTCTCTGCCAGCAGTGCTTTGGCCTGCTGCCCGGTGATCCTCCATCTTCAGAGGAACCGGAAAGTCACGTGGCAAAGGACAGGGACAGAGAGGGGAAGAAGAGGGCTCTTAATGCAGTCACCCTACCTCGGAGTGGAGCTTTCCCCCACGTGGGACCTGCCTCATTTCTCCCGATTCACCACTGCATGGAAACAGGAAGAATGCTCTTCTACTTTGCTGGATTCCTGAGCACTGGGCTTCTTGCCGTCAGTCACAGTGAGGCCTCCCGGCGGCTCCCTGGCAAGTTGTCCACCCTCCCTGTGCCCCGGTCACACCGGCTTGGCCTTTCTTTCTCCAGGCCTGGTCCATGCTGTCCCCTGTACCTGGAAACACCCTCACCCTTTCGGGGCTGCTCCTCTTCCTCCTTTAAGACTCACTCAAATGTCACCTTCTGAGACCTCCTGACCCTAACTTTTACTCCCTTTCAGGTTCCGACTTGTAGTCCTACTGAGCCCTCTTCTCGTTTCACAGTGGGGATCTGTTTCCCCCTCTGCCGAGTCCATGACAAGGACCTCTCTGTTCCCACCGTGTCCCTGGGCCTAGCACAGCCCTGGGAGTGAGGGCCACACTATGCACACAAATGATAAATGAATGCATGAATCAAGATCTGAGATAGAGCATTTTCTTTCCTATAAACTCCTACACATAGAGATCAAGCTCTTCGAATTTATAATTGAAGGTCCTGCATCCTCAGAGAGGCCCCCACATCCTAGAACTTCTAGGTACTTGGCTAAGGGAGTCAGAGAGACCACTCTGACGGGAACAAGATTACAGGTGTCTTCCCTCTTGCTTGGTGAGGGGCGGAGGAGCAGGACTGGGAGCCATCCCAAGCTGTCACACTGAGCAGGTGGCCAGCCCTGGAACCCGAGAGCCACAGGGCACTAGAGATGGACTTGGGATGACATGGTTTTGATTCGGGGTGTGGGCCATGTGACTGGATCGCGGGGTGCAATACTCACTGGTGGGTCAGTGCATGGATGAGTTCACAGCGGAGTTGCTGTCAGGAGGCGGAGCCTGGTTGGAGGCGGTCACTGGGGGCGTGGCCTGGAAGGGTTCCTCTCCCTCCGCAGCTCCCCCTTTCGCGCGCACGTCCACGCTGCCCTGGGTGAGCTGCTCTTCCACTGGCACCCGGCCATGCCCTCCTGTCCTGCAGCCGGCTGACCATGGACTGTAACCTCTCCTTTAACTTGCGGGGTCAGTACCTCATCTCAGCCGCACACCCGAGTGTGGTAAGCAGCAGCCTGACCATGCACGCGGCCAGCTGTGAGCCCATAAATACCCCTGGACAGGCTGTTTCTGCACACTCCAGCTCCTCTGTGGCCCGATCCCCAAAATACCCATTCCCATTTCAGTGCCACCGGACATAAGGAAAGTAGGAGGGAGAGGAAGTATTATGATATCTCCCGATTCTTTATTTAAAATGAAAGATGTATATTACTCTGCAGCCCAGAGCTCAGGGTGCACCCAGTGCGTAGAAGGAGCCCGTCCAGGTGAGCTGATGCAGCTGGTGACCAACCCCTGGGGTCACACCCATCCTGGGGTCACAGAGATTGTCTCCCTCCAGAACGGGCACCAGGGCAGCAGGAGTGACTGACCCAGTGGGGTGCTAGTAAGAGAAGCGACTGATGACTCAGTGCAGAGATCGGCAATGACCACAGGCCAGCTCAGCCCCAGCCCGTTTTTGTAAATAAAGTTTTATTGGAACACAGCCCCTGCCCTTCGCTCAGGTTTTGTCTGTGGCTGCTTCTGTCTGCCCTGTGGTGTGCACTGGGGAAGCTGCCACAGGGACTCTTCCCTTCTATAGTAGCAATTTGGGGAAATTATAAGTCTGGAAGAAGAGGAAAGTGAGACAAGAAAAAGTTGACTCTGGAGTAAACTACTGGGATTTGATTCCAGCTGCATAATTCCATAGCTGTGCATCTTTGGGTGAGTTTTTTTTTTTTTTCTGTACTAGATCTTGAACCCAGGCCCTTCACAACTACATCATCACCTTTTCTTTTAATTTCTAAAATTAATATTTAATTTTTAAAATTTTGAGAAAAGGTCTTGATCCTCCTGCCTCAGTCTCCCAGAGTGTTGGGGTTATAACAATGAGCCACCATGCCCAGCTAATTACTTGCCTTTCAAAAGCCTCAGTTTCCTCACCTTTAGTGGAAATATTGTCCTATCATGAATTTGCGTAATACTTGACCTAGAACCAGGCTCACTGCCTGTCCCAGGTAGTGACAGCCACGAAGAGGTCGGTGTGGTGAGCGGAGCTGTGAAGGCCTGGTTCACTGTGGGGGACTCATTGTTTTTCCCTGACTTAGTCACTTTCTTATTTCCAAGATACAACACCCACGATTTAAGGAAGGAAAGGTTTGCTTTAGTTCATGTTTCAGGCCGTGGTAAGCTGGCTTCAGGGCACGACAGCAGGGCAGAGGGGCCTGGTGGAGGAGAGCTGCTCAGGGATGGCAGACAGGAAGCAAAGAGAGTGTGAAGGGGACACGCCCTCCGGGCCAGGCCCCAGGCTGCCTCCAACCGGGCTTCACTTCCCCACCCCTCATTTAGCTAAAAGCCCATCAGCAAACTAATCCACTCATGAGTGTCACGCCCCCATACACGCGAGGCTTTGGGGTCCACCTAGATAGAAGCATGGCCCCCCATTCCAGCTGGGGTGGCCGGTGCGCTTCTGAGGTAAGCAGTGTTCTCTCCACTAACGCATGGCTTCTTCTCCGTGACGTCCATGCTTTCCAGAGCAAGTGGCTTCGCGCACGCAGCTGTCCACTCACCTCTGCGTTCTTAGAAGAGCCTCTGGATTCCCAGGAGGCCCAGACATGCAGGTCCAGACAGTGGGTCTAACAGTGGCCATCTCCTCTCCTCTCTGACCCAGATCCACTCTTCCTCCTCCTGGGCTTGACAGAAAAAATATTCTTTGAAGTAAATTTATATCAGTCAAAATGCTTATTTAGTAAAGTTAGCCACATTTGGATAAAAAGTATGTTTTGTCTTAAAGAATGTGGCTCAAATTAAATAAGCTTTGGGTCTTCACAAAACTTGGAGTGACCTATGGTCCTGAGGCAGGACCTCCCCCCACCCCCGCTTCTTTTCATCCTTGCTGTGTTCAGTCTTTGGCTGGAAGGGGCACCTGTGGTGTGGACTGAAGGGGCAGCGGCCGGGCTGGGGAAAGTCACCCTCGGGAGATGCATCTCCCGGCCACAGCATGGACCCAACCTTGGGACCAGGACCGGCCCAGAGCGGGCAAGGGAGGCTGGAACAGAGAGAAGTGGCACAGGTCCTCTGTGGGGTGCAGCCACCTGGTCCCTCCGACACCCCACTCACAGCCGAGTTCTGCACAGCGGAGCCCGTGGGCCCAGCCGGGACAGTCGGGGCTGCTGTCTGAGGAGGTATTTGAGTGGGGCGTGGGTCCTGGGTCCCACGTCTGCTCCCGATTGGCTTCTTGAGTGTTGCCTGTTGAAAGTCTCCCCCCTGTCTCAGTTAAGTGAAGAACTCTCCGCTTTCCTCTTGGTACAAGTCAGGCTGCAGTGCTGTGCAGTGTTCCTGCTCTAGCGATGTTATTAATTACGTGTGCGCTGGAGTGAGAAGCGCTGTCAGACTCCAGTTCTTTGTTTTGTTTTGTTTTTTTCATTGCTGTATTGGGCATCGAACCCAGGGCCTTGCAGGTCAGGCAAGTGCCTCCCCCACTGAGCTAAGACCCAGCTCTTATTTGTTTATTTAGAGTTGTCTAAGTTGGCCCTGAACTTGTGAAACTCCTGCCTCAGCTTCCCAAGTAGCTAAGACTACAAGCGTGTGCCATCATGTCCAGCCTGGCACATTCTTTTGTTGATCTGGAAACCAAAGAAATACATCGTGTAGTATGAGCCTGGACATGGCAGTGGCCTCCTAAGGTGTCTCTCTGCTTTCGCCTTTGCTCCTACTATCTTCCCAACACCCAGACCAATCCAGTTAAGATGCAATTCAGATCAAGTCCTTGCAGTAGCAACCAGATCCTTCGAGCAGTACGCCCGAGTCCTTCCCATTACTTCTAGTTATGCTGAGCCATAGGGCCCGCGTCTTGTCACCCTCACCTGCCATGGAAGGGATGAAATTCTGGAAGCTGGATGGTTTATGAGGAAAAGCGTCTCCTTTAGCTCAGGGCTCTGGAGGCTGCAAGTCAAAGAGCTCTGATTATGTCCCATGGCAGGAGGCTTCAAGGGGAGGCTGTGTGGGGACCCCATGATCCCACAGCAGGAGGGGGAGCCAGAGCGGGGCGGGAAGGGCCAGGCCCTGCATCTCAGAGGCACCACCCCAGGGGACATCTTGCTCCATACCCCAGCTGGCTGCTGTGGGTCCCCAAATGCCAGCCCAGTGACACGTTGGAACCTGTGCTGGCTAGGCTGCCTCCTTGCTTCACAGGGGAGCTGGATCACTTGCCCTTTGAGGGGAGCTCCCTGGGCCCTGCAGTGTGAGGGCTCCAAGCTCATGCCCACTGTTACCAGCGTAGCCTCTCTGGTCCTTCTCATCCTGCCACATCCAGGGCATGCTGCTTTCCTAACCCTCCACACCCTTCTCCTCAGGTGGTGCAGCTGGACCCCTTGGGTGCCACGCCCCCTGGTCCTTGGGAAGCCCCGTTGCTTCTCTCAGGTCCTGGCTGGACACCTTCTCACCGGGAACTTCCCTGTCCTCAGCCCTCCCTCCCTCACGTGTCTGTCCTCCTTCCCTGATGTGCAGCTCTGTCCGAACTTTTCTATAATTTATAGTTGGCTTCTCCTGTTTCTGCTCTTGCACTCTTCCAAAAGTAAGTGACTTAATCCTTTTGGCTCTATGCTGTATCCCCAAGGACCAGCACATAGTAGGTGCCTAGAGCATAGTGGGTTCTCAGTAGATGTGCCCAGAACATAGGTACTCAATAAATATGTCTACACATAGTAGGTACTCGATACATGTTTCACAGGTGGGAGGAAATGACAGTAAAGGTTTAGAATTTTGATGTTCAGCAGAAAACCTCAACAGTGGCTTATCCACGCCAGCAGGGTGGTTCCACAATGTCATCCAGCCCCCAGGCTCCTCAGCTTTCCCTCCTCATCTTTGGTGGGTGGTTTTCTTTCTCCCCACAGAAAGCTCAGGAGCACAGGATGTCGGCTGCACTTCCTGTTTCAGACTGGAAGAGAAGGAAGTGCCTGGAGGAGGAGGCGCCCCCTACATCAGGGAAGAAGAACTTTCTAGAAATGCCCAGAACATTTCTGTTTTCCTGCCTTAGCCACACAGCCATCCCCCGCTGCCGTTGGGAAGCACAGTCTTATGCAGATGCACCTCCCCCAAGGAAAATCAGGATTCTAATAGTAAGGAGGGAGGAGGGAGGGGATGTGGGTCCTGGGCAGGTGGCTTGGGCCATCTGCTACATCGACCGACTTCTGCTCTTTTCTCAGCTAGAACCACAGAGGATGGGACTCAGGGAGTCCAGGACTACGGAAAAGTGCAAAGGGCAAAACTGCCGGTTGTTCCCAGTGTGTGGGCCAAGCCTCCGCTGCAGTGCAGATGCACAGCTCCTGAACTTCACTCACCACCAGGTCGCTTTTGTGTTCACTGCTGGTTCTGACTCTTCAGCAGCACATGCAGCCTCCACTAAACACTGAGCAACTGCCAGTGTGAACTCCCCTGGGAAGCGAGACGGGCGCAGGGGAAATTGTGTACCCAGGCAGCTGCTCCATGTGGGGGTCTAAATGCCTAGCCTAAGAATCTAGCCTGTTCAAACAATCCAGTGACGCAAGGGGGTACCCTCTGTGTGGTGAGGATTTGGGGGAGTCTCCATCTGAAGGCTTGGTAACCCTAAGGAAATGCCCAGGAGTTCATAATGCTACATACAGCAAGACTTGAAGCCTGGGCCACTCATTTTAAAGCCTGTGGGCCTTTGGTCACATTCATTTTTCAGTCATTCAACAAATACACGCTTAGTGCTTACTGTGTGCCGGACACCACTGTGGTAATCATATCATTATGTTGATAAAATATTGCTCAAATCAAAAGACTAATTTTGATGAGTGAAGGGTGACACAAAGAAATTAAAAAGCACATGACCTTTTTAACCTATATGGATTTTGTTCTGAAAGTTTCTAGTAAAGAGTACATGTGCCTTCATTGTCACATGCTTGTTTTAATTTTCTCAGCTAGCTTTATTTATGTGCATATTATTTGCTTAATGAGATTTTCAATTACTTGAGATTAGGGAGTATTTATTCATTACTGATCCTGATAGCAACTTGCCTGCACTGCCCATAGCTAGGACAGTAATGAGCATGCTGGAATCAGATTCCTGTTGGATGAAACAGATTTAATATTAAGCAGGCTTTTTGATTGCAAGCAACAGAAACCTGCCCTGAGTGATTTAAGCAAGAAGGGATTTACTGGAAGGATATGGCTCACAACTGATTTCATCACAGAAACCAAGAGAGGTTATGCAATAAAAATATAGCCCAAGCCATGGCTGATCAAGCTGCCGACACCAACGGTACCACTCCTGGACCCTCACTCAATCTGCCATCTCTGGCCACTGAATGCTGATGTTTTCTGCTATGACTGTATCAGCTAGGCTATGCTACAGTAACAAACAGCCCCAACATTTCTAAGTCTTAAATGACAGGTTAATTTCTCATTCCCATTATCTGTTCCTTTCTTAGAGTTTCCCAAGGTTTCAGGCTGGTGAAGTCTGCATCTCAATCCTCCCTCCATGATCCCAGAGTCTGGAAAAGGAAAGAACAAGAGACCAGTCACACACTGGCTCTTAGAGCTTCCTTCTGATGTAGCACATGCTACTTCCTGTCATGTGTCTCTCACCGAGACGGGGCATGTAACAATGCCTGATTCCCTAGTGGGTAGAGATGCCTAATCCTATTGAGCCCCCAAAGGGAATTTTTATATTTGTGATCAGCTTGGATGACTCCAACCTCCAATGCCACTTCCACCATGAACGTTTGCTCACTAGCTCTGCCATCTGTGTCCCTCGCCTAAAATCCAAAACCCTGGTGTGAGTGTCCCAGTGACTCTGCGCTGTTGACCAGTGCAACCTGTGTCTACCAGGGTGGGGCATCCTCGAAGGATTGACCTCTGACCTCTTTAAGGAGCAGCACAAGGTACTCAAAGCATATTTGTTTTCCAGAAAAAGAATACATCCATCAAAAAATTGTCTTGGGCTGGGGATTTAGCTCAGTGGTTTCCGCTGCCTGCCTTGCAAGCACAAGGACCCATGTTCAATCCCCAGTACCAAAAAACAAAAACAACAACAAAAAAAACTGTCTTATGTATTCTCATTCCCTAGAACATAGCAGTCAATACATATTGCTCTGACATGCTTTCTGAAATGTTTTTCTAGGTGGCAAGCTATTGAAAGAAAGCTTAGAGCTAAATTATGGTGGGAAGTGATGGTGAATCCAGCCAATCATTCTTTGATAGGCAGCCACTAAGCTGGCAGTGGCCTCCATCTCAGCATTAATGCTCTTGTGCAGTGACACTCCCTCCAGTGTGGGCGGGATATTTGGAGTCATTTCTAGCGAGCAGACCATGATGGAAGCGATGAGGTGGCAATTCTGAGATTAGGTTATAAAAAGGCTGTGGCTTCCATCTTGGGTGCCCTCTTTTGCTCCTGGGAAGGCTTGTCTGTTTGGAGGCTGCCATATAACATGGAACTGAAGCCTCCAGCCAACAGCTATGAGCATGATGATCTTGCAAGTGGGTCATCCCCAAAGGAAGCCCAAGACGATTGCCTCGACAGCAGCCTGAGTGATTCCACGGCAGAACCACTCCTAAGTTGTGCTGATTCCTGACCCACAAAACCTGTGAAATAATAAATGCTTGCTGCTTTAAAACCGTAATTTTAGGAATAATTCTTTACCTAGCAATAGATAACTTGTGCATTCTTTCATTTGTGCAGGAACTATCTAAGAGCTCTCTGTGAGGCCCTTGAGACATATTAGTGCTTACAGTAGGACCTGCTTCTGCCCTCATGGAGTTAATTAATTTAAAACATGTTTCTATGCTGCAGGAATACGCTTTAAAATGGCTTTAATATGCAAATGTTTATCGTGAATCTCTCAACGGGAAAGTGTTCAGTGGATCCCAAACTTGTGCATTTTTTTTGCTTTGAGCTTCATAAGGCTGATGGTTTTGTGGAACACATATTGGAAAATTCTCTATTAGCTAAGTGAATAAACGAATTAGGCCTGTGGTTTAGAGGCTTGAGCTCCTCTGGTCTTAAAGGTTTAGCTGCTGACCTCTTTCCCTGGACCCCATGCTCACCTCCAGCGATTGACTCTGCAAACATTGATGCCTGTCCCCTCTGTTGCAAGCTTGGCAAGCTCGAAATGATTGCTTGTGTGCTGGGGCTGCTGGAGTGTATTTAGAAACTGACTAATTATTTCATTCTGAGAGTAAAGTTTTAGCCATAATATCTGGGCAATTAGCAAAGGAGAGAAGAATGTGACCGGCTGCCAGTAAAATGAAGGCCTTCCTGAGGAGGGCTCCGCCTAGAAAGCCAAGCGTGGTCCTGAAGGAGAGGAGACTTAAGCGGTGTGGAAACAGCCTGAGACACTGCACCGGACTGGATTTGAAGTGTTTAAGGGGTGCCTGCAACAACTGCAGGCCTCAAAAGGCCTTGCAAGTGGAAAGGGACTCTTTTCAGGGTGCTTTCTCCTCAGCCAGCGCCCCTCCCCACCATGGCAGGCCTGAGAGGAACAGGCCGGCGTGAGGCCAGACTCTTGTCTTCCTCACCGCACAGCGCAAGTGCTTCACAGTCTGCAGGGCAGCCAGGGCGTGAGGGAGATGCCCATGAAGCAGACCCCAGTGCTGCCTGCTTGCACGGGTGCCCTGTGCCCGAGGAGTCCACACGGCCTTCCCAGTGTGACGAAAGAACCATGTCCCTGGACCGGCCTCTCCGGTGACATCCCACTCCTGTCCCCAGAAGGTGCTGAGGTCTGGTTTAGAAACGAAGCAGTGCCAGGGTTGGCCAGGGCAAGGAGACAGGGGTGGGCTGAGGTGAAGAGTAAAATGTGACGCTGTAAGGAAAGAGCGACATTAGAGGAGAAGATTTATCTTCGGAGAATTGGGCAGACCTGTCTGAGCTCACCAACCTTCAAGGAAGAAAATGATAAATGTGTCTAGGAGCAAACTAAAATCTCACAGCAGGAAAATGGTGAATAAATGAAAAGCCGTGGAGAGTAACTTGCAATATGTGTGACAGGGACCGGGTTAAATGCTGTAATTCTGTAAGGAGCTCACAAAAGTCAACAGGGAAACGAGAAACACATAGGAGGAGAAAGGGAAGGAAGAGCGGGAGGAGGAAGGGGAGGAAGGGGAGGAAAGGAGGGGATGAAACAACAAACAGAACTCTGCCCGACAAAGACACGAAGGACTTAATGGGAAAAACATTCCACTCGTGTGATCGAAAGCGAGCTGACACTGTACCAGGTTCCTGTGGTGTGTGTGTGTGTGTGTGTGTGTGTGTGTGAGAGAGAGAGAGAGAGAGAGAGAGAGAGAGAGAGAGAGAGAGAGAGAGAGAGAG
>NW_022900927.1:65096696-65106110 GCF_012274545.1 Fukomys damarensis
GAGAGAGAGAGAGAGAGAGAGAGAGAGAGAGACCTTGGGGAAGCTGCCAACACTCTGGCTCAGTTTCCTCACCCATAGAATGACCATCACAGAGCCCACACGGGTCACCCATGTGGAGCGGTGCCTGGCACCTTGAGCTGGGGTGTGAGCATTGGTAATTATTCACCTCATTCAGTTGATGAATATAAAGATGGTGACCGCGCGTGGTACCGGCCTGGAGCCGCCCTGTCCCTGCTGGGAGGAGCGCTGGTGGTGTCTGTCCTCCTGCGGCCACTTAGCATGCAGCCTCAAGCTCCTAGAACACTGCGTTGCCGGGGGCTGAATTCCATCGGAGGCATTTTCCCAAGGAAATAAGAAGTCAGATGCTTAAAGGACGGTTGTAATGACTTTCTTCAGCACTGTGCGCACGAGTGCAACACTGAAAAGAATCTAAATGTCCAACAGCAGATGAGCTGAGAATCGCTGGACATCCACACAGTGCAGTCACTGCAGGGGAGGGGACACCCGGGGGCTGTAACTCATGTGTCCTTAGGTCACACTGCTACGTCTGTGCTGTCTGTGGGCGCGATAATGGGCTGGAAGCTGCTTGCTGGGGAAAGTAAGACATGTGAGAAAGTGTCGTGATGTCTAGGCCTCCTCAGACACTGCAGGGGGAGGAGAACACACGCACATCCCTGTACCTCTCCTGGAGCAGGATGGCAAAGCTTTCAGAGCCCCAGCACCCAGACTGCAGCCCAAAACCCACTTATTTATCACAGTGCACCAACCCTGCAAGTAAACCTGAACACTGAGGTTTCAGAGCAGAAAAAACCCAACTTGTCCTTGAACAGCTTTTGTCTTGAAAACAAATAACACATGAGCCGTAGTTTTGCCACCTGTGCCCTAGAGAAAGTGAATGTTAGGGTGAATGTGAGTGGTGGGGACGGAAAAGACATCCATGAGGCTTGTTTGAAAATTTTCAGAAGAAAAAGCTGGGGAAAATATAAGAAAACATGTAAGGATAGGAAACAAAGCGGTACATTTTAATGCAAAAAGTAGGTTGCAAATCAGTGCATTTGGTGTGATCCCATTTCTGGTTAAAGATTTGGGTTAGATAACAGCCGTCGGTACTGTTGGAGCTGTGCACATGCTGGGTACTGTGCTAAGTACTCATCTGCAATCTCTCACCTCGCTATAGTCCTGTGTGACGATGACGGTTGTAGTTTTTCCCTCCACAAACAATAAGAGAAACTCAGAGGTTACAAATGTATCTGAAAATCTCAGGGCCAGCTGTTGGTACTGCAACAGTCTTTATGAGCACACACCATAATACAGAGAAAGTAGAAGGCCTGGCTGCTGGCAATGATGATTATAGATAAGGCTGTAACCGGGGTGCGAGTTCCCTGCTGCACAGAACCAGAGCAAGGTGAGGGCCAGTTCTGTGGGGCAGGACAGGAGTGCGGTGGTTCTCACCAATGTGGTGACATTGGGGCTGGGCTCTGAAGGATGCATAGAAGTTCCACAGCCACAAAATAACAACCACCAAAGTGACAGCACTCAATACAGAGGAACAGCACGGTTAAAGACTGTGTTAGGAAAGTAATTACTTTTCGGGTGCGAGGCCGATAACCAGAGCAGGAAGGCGGCTCCCAAGGCTGTACAGAGCCCAGCACTGTGCAGCAGGAGTTGTCTCCGAAAAATGGTTGAGGCCTTAGAGCAGAGGAGTCTGAGTGGGGAAAAGAGAGAAGGCCTGGGGACTGGAGGTACTGAGCGGCTTTGCAGGGTGAGGACGGTGGAAGAACAAGGGGACGCCAGGCCGCGTGAGTCCTCCTGAGCGGCCCCTTGGTGCCCCTCCTCCTACCCCGCATTGCGGGGACCCCTCTCCTGGCAGGAAGCGGGGTGGGGAGGGGAGCCCCGGTTCCCGGACCCTTCGTGCTTTCTGACCTGCGAGTCCAGATCTGGCCAGGCAGGTCTGTGCAGCCCCCTCTGCTCATCCCTGCTGGTTCTATTTCCTGCGGACATGCGGTGTGAGGCCCTGGCAAGGGGCTGGTCCAATTTTCCTTATCCTTGACTGGAGTTCTCCCATCAGATAATCTGATTAGGCAATGGAGACTTTCAGGTGGAAAACACGAGAGCAGCATTTTGGGGCGTAGAGGCTGCACTTAGACACTGTCCACCCACGGCCAGGTGCACTTCTTGAGTCCACTGTCCACTGGGTAATGGGTTTATAGCTGTGAAGGACATTAAACAAATGATGACACGTGCTCTGCAGGAGAAGTGAATGTGCCACTAGCATAATCGTAGGGAAGTTGACAGAGGCAAGTTCACCTCCTCTGAGAGGCCACTGAGCTGTGCAGTGGGGAATGTTCTGGAACCATCTCCATTTGCCACCCTGTAATGCCCTGAGGTAGGAGATAAGGGCATGGCAGACTGGCTCGAAAACAGGACGTAGCATGAGCCTGAACAGAGGCTGGACAGCAGGACGTGACCTGTAAATCACAGCCAGGATACGCGGGCAGAGCAACTTCCCAGGGACGGCATCTGAGAGGGCGGGAAAGCACGGTGGCCACTGACTTGGTGGCTGGCGTGATCCTCCTGTTCTGCCGTCCTGTGTGTGCAGTGACCCGTCCTCCTTGTGGGATGTATCTCTTCTTGTCCTTCTCTTTCTTCTCTCCTTCCTTTTCTGCCTTCACTTTAAATAAAAGTTGCATTCCCCTGTTCATTTGCTATCACGGCCAGCAGTTTGGGTGGGACAGAAAGAGCCCAGAATCACTGGACGACACTCGGACCTGAGGACACGCAGGCCGGTTTCTGACTGTTCCCGAGTGCCCATCAGCAGCATGCTCTGATTTTAACAGGCCAGATTGTTTGTAAACCATGAACTTGGGAAGATTAGCATCTCGCACTAAGTCTGTCCATCGTACAGACTGACACCCGAGAAGACCACGCTGGTGGACCTGAACTGCATGTGTCATAGCCATTATGATCAGCGTGGATTTGCGTTGCCCTTTGTGGGTGCACAGGAAGATTCTACTTTCCTGCTCCTTTGAGCTTACATCTGGCTGCTCAACGGGCTTCAGTGAATGAAGTATGAGCCTGAGTGTTGTGTTGGCAACTTCCAGGTGCAAACTTTAAGTCACAGTGAAGGGCCAGGGACTTAGCTCAGTGGTGCGGCAGCCTGACTCACAAGTGCAAGGTCCTGAGTTTGATACGTGGTACAAAAAAAAAAAAAAATCATGTGAAGCCGTAGGTCCTCTGCCCCTTTCTCTGCCTCATCAGCTTTGGAAAGGTATTTCTCTTCCGGGTGCTCCTGCAGCCCAGACACCTAAGGGAAGTACTGAGGGGTGGAGCCCCACCCACCCAGCCTGCACCTGTAACCTGAGCTAGATCTAGGCCTCTGCTGGGTCTGGCTCTGGCCTCCCCAGCTGTGAGGATTGCTGTTTCTGGAGCAGAGCCTGCTTAGTGAGGGCCGATCAGCTGCTCGCCAGTAGACAAGACAGCACACTGCAGCCCCTGCAAACCAGCAGGCCCAGCAGTTTGAGGTCAGTCTTACTATCCCAGATTCACAGGTGAAAGTCAGAAGCAAGCCCTCAACAGAGAGGGTGGGGACTGGATTCTGACCCTGGGTTAAGCGGTCCTGATGTGCACACATTTCCTACTCACCGTGCAGGGTTGCCTGGCTCCCAGGAAGAAGAGAGAGAGGTTTGTGGAGCTGGGGAGAGAAGTGTGTCTACTGTAACAGCTTCAAATCAGATCACTGGTCCCATGGCTGACGGGGCCCTGCCTTCCCTCTCAGTCACACGATGGGTCGGCTCTCTGAGGTTCGGGAGGTGACTGCCATTCCCCGGTCACCTTCAGGATGAGTCCAAATTCCTGAGTAGCTCCTGTGCAGCCCCACTGCCCAGTGCCTGCTCGGACTCAGCTCAGCAGCCCCGAACCTGTGCCGGCTCCAGCAAATGACCTCAGACCATGGCAATGCCGTTTCTGCTTTCAGGAATCTTTTCCATATTTGATTAATTCCCACTCATCCATGGAATCTGAACACCTGTGTCACTTCTTCCGGAAGCTATCTTTGGCTCAGTCTGGGTTGCAAGCCCTGTACTGATGAAGGGAGTAGGCTTGGAGTTGCAACGTTTGTGCTGAAATTCTGCTCCCATGATGCTGTGGCTCTCCGACCTTGGGTAAATAACTCAGCTGCCTTGAACCCCAGCTTTGTCACCTAGAAAATGGTGTCATGCGGGGTGGGCCGGTACGGGGTGGGTCGACATCGCCGGCCACCGTGCACAGTTTTAGGAAGTGTCCTGGGTCACCTGACATCACGTTCCAGGACCACAAGGGATCCTGTGGGCATTCTCTGGGGGCCACTGAACCCTGGGTGCTGCCCACCAAGTGCATGCCAATACTTCTGCACACACATGTTCCTGCTCAGGAGAGAGCTGCTGCCTCACAGGTAGGCTGCGTGACCCCGAGACATGAAGAGCTGCTGGGCAGGCCGGGCCCACTCTGGCATCAGCTCTGAGAGCCTCAGGATTAACAGGGCCACTGCATCCCTTGCTTATGCGAAGGAGCAGCCCCTGGTGTTGACACCATGGCTCTTTCCGACTCAGAAGCAGGCTCGTGCATCACTTCCTCGTTAGGAGCAGAATGAAATTGAGGGGATTCGCTTAGCAACTTCTACCCAGAAGTAGTCTCCCACTAACAGGGATGCTCCTCTGGCACAGGCACCTGGCCGGGCTCTGCCCATCTTAGGAAACAGCTGATATTCACAGGCAAGGGGCTTGCTCAGAAATGATGTGGCAAAGCACAGTTTACTCATTCAAGCGTGTAACCCTCAAATTTCCCCTTTCCAATGCTATCACACTCACAGTTCTTACTAACATCATGTTTCCAACTAAAGGTCAATGAGGGCAGGACCCAGAAGGAAGCTGGGTGCCCCTGCTCCCTGTACCCCACACCGGGCCTCACAGCCAGGCCTGTGGGGACTGTGATGGACCATTGCATCACTGCCTCCCAATTCAGATGAGAAACAGAGGCACGGTTAGGCAGAGAGGTGGGAGGGATTTGCTCAAGGTTGTAAGGCCAGTAGACAGCAGCCAGGCTCCATACCCCTAAGAGGCCTTGGTGCAGTCCTGAGGGCTGGGGTTTCCAGGAACACAGGACAAACAGCCAGGCCGTGGGCCCAGCAGGTGGGTGTGTGGTATGGCTGCTGGGATCACCAATGATATCCTCGCTTTTTACTTTCTAGAATTGCTGAAGGACAAAGTGTTATAGTAATACTCTGACAGGAAGGATTCAGAATTACAGACAGACAAGAACTTTATTTTCTTTTGAAAATAATTTTATGGCTCTGGTAAAAATGATACCTGTTTATTGCAAAAAGTTCAGCATTTTTTTAAAAAGAGAAAACTTAAAAGAAGAAAGGGTCAGAGATAGAACTAGAATTTTTAAAAAATACTTTCGTTCAAAATCACCAGAAACCCAGTGAAATGTTTATAGCCCCCTTTCCCATTTTTCAGGCATATTTACAAACTTACATACATATTTAGAGATAAAGTGTTTTTTTATAAAATGGGTCATACTTTCGGTGATCTGCCAATAGCTATTTTTACAAAATTTCTTCACATACAAATAAGTTGTGGAAAAAAGGTCACTATTATTATCCTTTGCAACTGCTTGATATTCTTGTGTAGGCGTGCACGGTGGTGCATGTCATTTAGCCTCGGCAAAAGATGTGTAGGCTGTTTCCCAGAGTCCTGCACAGAGGCATTTCCAAGAACAGGCTGTGTGCTTTGATAAACATGCACGGATCCCCGTGAGTACTCAGAAGGTCTGATATCTGGACAGTTGCGAGGATGTGCGTGGGATGTGTGTGCAAACTCCCCTCCCCAAGTGTGGCAGCGTGGGCTCCGCCAGGACCGGCTTCCACCAAGACTGACCGAATCGGTCGCTCCTCGGATGGACGGAGCAGTCCCAGGGATTTCATTTCTGATTTCTGTTGCTCTTAAATCCTTAGTGTATGTTCATTTTCTCTTTGTGTTTCTTAGAAGATAGCACGTATAAGACTGCAGCTTTTAAGCATGATTTAGGTCCAGAAAGGCTCATCCTGGCATTCGTTGTATCAGTTAATAAGCAGAAGCACCCAGCAGGGACTCAAATACTAATTAAGACACAAACTTAGGATGGAATCTTTACTTTGTAGTCACAAAATGTATATTGGAAGAATATTTAGTAGTGTGGGAAAAATGATTATTTTTTTTTGAGGAAAGCTCAGAATGCAAAATGACTTACAGAAGCCCAACTGTGAGGTCCTATCTGTCTATGAATACATATAGATATAAACATATACATATACGAGATATAAACATAGATACACACACACACACACACACACACACACACAGATCACTTCCAGGAGAACCAACAAGACTTGGGGAAATTTTAAAAGACTAGAATGTAGTACAAGATGTTTTCAATGGTAGTTATCTCTTTCCCATTGTCTGTCTTTTTTCTTTGTCTTCTTCTCCCCCTCCTCTTCCTCTTCTGCCTCCTCTTCTTTCTCTTCTTCGTCCAGACTGGTTTCCAGCAGACTGGGGTAATACTCAGCCTTCGGTTCATGTGGTTACCATCATCGGCGTGTGGGGTCTCTCGCCTCAGGGCTTGAGGTGACCATGAGTAGTTCCATGGCACAAAGGAAGCGGACTCTGCTGTGGGCTTCGGCGCACACTGGTTGTGAGGAGGTGTCCAGCAGTGAGGGCATTACAGTAGGCGAGGCCGCTGCTTGGAAGCAGACTGCCATCTGGGCAGGGAGGGAGAAGAGGAGTGCACTCATCTATAGCTTGAGAGGGGCAGTGTGGCAGATCATCCTCAGCCTAGTCTTAAAAACTAGAATTTTATAGGTAACAGTTGTTGCTTTTGCTTTTCTGATTCTGTAAGAAACAGTGTTTACTCAGAAAATCAGAAAATGGAAAAGTTACTGGTAGGTATGCACAGGGCCATTATCGTGAATGTGAACGGGGCCTTGTGTTAAACCCTGTATGTAGAAAGACCGTATTTAACCCTGCAACCCAAGGAGCTGGGCATGGCTATTTGGAGCATGGGAAAGGGAGGTGTAAGCAGGTTGAATGAGCAACTTTGGGGGTATTTGATTGGAAAAGTAGCAGAGGCGGAACTGAAGCCCACACTGACCTGAAGCCAAGGGAGAAAGTGAACCACACCACACCCACTGACCTCAGGGTCTTTAGTGTGTTTGTTTTCTTTTCCTACATGTACGTCTTTTCCTGAGCTCTTTTGCCTCTCCCACTCTACTGAATAGTCATTACCCAGGTGCTAAGTGAATGCTTGGGGTGCATGAGATGGCCAGGAAATGCACACAGAAGGAAAGGGTCCAGGGAACAAGCCCCCCACCCCAGGACCGGGTGGGGAGCAGACAGCACCGGGGACTTCACCGCAGAGAAAACTTGCAGCCCATCCTTAGAGGACCAGAAGGAAGGCTCTTTCCAGGCGGAGAGGCCAAAGGATGAATGTCCAAACAACAGCATCTGCAAATATCTGCAGCACAACCGCAAAGGGGCATTAGATGCAAGAGATGACTGGCTAACTCCAAAGGCCAGCAGGTGATGTCAGCATGGCAGTGCCTCGGGCGTGTGTGCCTGTGCATCTGTGTGCGTGAGTGTGTGTTCAGGAGGCCGGCGAGAGGCCACAGAATTCAGGCCATCAGGCCATCCGCTCCTCACAAGACAGTTAGAGTGCTGCGTAAGGAGAGTTGGACAGAGTGGAGCCCGGACGGCCGTGCTGCGCTGCCAGGCAACAGGGAGCCTTCTGATGCTTTGACGTGATGGCTTTTTGTTGAGTAACAAAATGAGGACCAGCTTTTGGAAGATTCTCAGGCTGGATGGTTTGGAGACAGAAGAGGCAGGAGAGGAGATGATTTGACAGAAAGTCAGAATCGTCAAAGCGGGAAGTGAGGAACACATGGGTTAGAATCGCTGGTACAGGTGAGGGCAGGTGTGGGCTCACAGGTATGAGAAGCAGCAGGCGATCTCCCGCCCCCCCACCCACTTCTTGCGGAAATATCATCCACAAATAAAAAGCATTTATACTTAAGGAGCGCTACATGACCTATTGACATGTGTGTACAAGTGTGAATGATTACACCGCAATTGAGGCAATTAACATACCATTATCGGAGTCAGCTTTTATCCATGTATGCTGAGAAGGTGTAAGAAAATTTCAGGTACACAGAACGTTATTATTAACCACAGCTGTCATTAGACCTCCAGAACCCCTCCACCTTAACTGCAGTTTGTGCTATTAATCAATAACTTTCCCCACCCACCATTCAATTCCCTGTCACTGTGGATTTGATTTTTTTTAAATCATCCATAAGCAGGATAATGTAGCATTTGTCTTTCTGTGTGTGGCTTCTTTCTCTTAGCATAATGTCTTCTGGATCATGATGTTGTTGCAAACCGTGGGATTTCCTTCTTTTTAAAAGCTGAATAATATTCTGTCGGGTACAGCGCAATTTCTCTAGTGGACGCGTAGGTAGCTCCGTGTCTGGGCTACTGCGGATGCCGCTGGATGAAGCTGGGGGAGGGCTCTGCCAGACAGTGATCTCATTCCGTGGATATTTTCAGAAGTGGAATTGCTGCATCACAGAGGAGCTCTAGTTTTAATTTGAGGAAACTCTAACATTTTTTCTACGATGGCCAGACCGATTTGTGCCCCCACACCAGCAGTGTAGAAGAGCTCCTGTTCCCTTCCCTCCACACCCTCAGGTGAGGGGTCTCATCGTGCCTCTGATTTGCGGGTCCCTGGTAATCAGTGAGTCCCGCGCACCTTGTTGAATAGTCGAGCCAACCCTTCCGAAGCACGTTTCCCTCATCAAACTTGAAGCGACTTTTTATGGAGAGCCTACTCGTGCAGGGCCTGTGCGTAGCAAACCCTAGTGTGGCAAGAGCCGGGAGATGTGTGTGACCCGCCCTAATCTTGGAAGTCTGGGGGCTTCCTGCAGGAGGGGACTTCCAAACCCAGTGTTGGTGGAGAGATCCAGTTTCTGGCCGCGTGGGTGGGCACAGACCAGTAAACAAGACAAGGCCATTTGACCCTGAAAGGCTGAAAGGCAGCCAAGTTCTGCCTGTCTCACCGCCTCTGAGCGAATTCACCCCTTTAAGGCAGGACCAGGGTTAGATAAGACGCCCACCAACTCAGCCCGAGTGATCCCGCCTCCAGCACACCCTGGGCCTCTGGAGCTTGGGCGTGGGGACCCCCTTCCTGCTGAGCAAATCCTAGTTAGTGGCCCTGGTGGCAGGTGGCTAAGCCCGGTGATCGGGCCTGGCAGGGGCGCCTGTCCCCTGGTCCCGCGTGAAGGCAGCCACAGAGACCCGCGACACGCGCGCCGTAACCGCTGCGGGGAGCGCGCCTCGGAGGGAGGTC
>NW_022900927.1:65106996-65107203 GCF_012274545.1 Fukomys damarensis
CGCTGGAGGACCTGACGCTGGACTCGGGTTATGGTGGAGCGGCGGACTCGGTGCGCTCCTCCAACTTGTCCCTGTGCTGCTCCGACTCGCACCCGGCGTCCCCGTATGGCGGGAGCGGCTGGCCGCCCCTAGCCGACTCCATGCACAGCCGGCACGACAGCTTTGACACCGTCAACACTGCCCTGGTGGAGGACTCCGAGGGGCTGG
>NW_022900927.1:65108037-65138793 GCF_012274545.1 Fukomys damarensis
CAGACTCCCAGGGCCTGGGGCCCAGCCGACCCGCGCGGGCTGCTCCCGGCCGGGGGTTCCGGCGCTTGGAGCGAGGCGGGGCCCCTTTCGGCATTTTGGTTTGAGATCCTTGCACCCCGCGCGCTCTCCGTATATCCGCTACTGGAACTTGGTTTTGACCTTTCACGCCCCACCCTCCGTGCCCCACTAGTTTGGCCGCCGGACTCGGGGGAGGCGCGTCCCGTGTTCTCCTCTGTGAGGTCCCGTGCTTGTCCGGTGCCCCCAGGACCCTGGTGCGCGGGGAGGTGGGGCGGCCCATTTTAAGGCGGAGGGTGGCTGGTGCAGGCTCCTGGGCTCCAGGTTTCTCCTGGGGTTCTGAGCCACGCTCGGGGGAGCTCAGCAGTGGACGCAGCCTGCGCCTCGCACTCCCCGCGAGTCGGGTCTGCCCCCGCGGAGAGCTGCAGCTGTCACGGCTGAGGACCCGGGCCCTCGGGAGGGCTTGTCGGCGTGGGGCGCCGCTTCCTGCGGGGTCTGAGCCCCCTCTGCAATCCGTGCCGGGTGGGTTCGAACCCGCAGTTCTGGCGGCGGCGAGAGGCTGGCGCTCGTTTTGGAGCGCTCTTGCAGGGCCGGGCCAGACACTTCAAAGCTTCAATTTTCCACAGGAAATGGCAGAAGCGTAACCCGAGACTCTGAAAGCGAAATAAAACTTGGTTACATATGCGGCGGTTTGGCCTGAGGTTGTGGGCTGGAGCTGAAATGCAGGCTGTCTGGGCGGGTTTCATTCGTGTCGCGACCTGCCTGCTGCTTCCTGGGTTGCTGGAGCGCGGCTTGCGCGTGTGCGAGTCTTGTGTGTGCACCGTGAGTGTGCACACTTGCACCACGAGTATGCACAGGAACAAGCCGGTACGGGGCGCCTTGCAGCCCAAGCCCCTGGGAGACAGATCCAGGCCCCTACACCCCTCGCTGGTAGGGAAGGGAAAGAAGCAAAAGCACACGAGAGTGTGTGTGTGTGTGTGTGTGTGCCCGCTGATCCAGGAGACTTCTTATTCTTTGGGATCGCCGCCAACCCCGCCCCCTCTCTGCCAGCGGAAGGAGGGGGTACAAACCCTAAATACATGCTATCTGCGTGGCCGTGCGTGTGCACACACACATGCACATGGGCGCGACATCCGGATTTAGAGTGGAAACATCTGGTCGATGTCTCGACTTTGTATGGCTGTTTGAGAAGGGGATTCACCTGCAGACCCCCAGGAACTGGGTAGCTCTTTGTGTGGAAGCCCCGCACCCAGAAAGGCAAGGGGCCCCCACGATCTCCCACTGCTTCACCTCCTGCCAGCCTCCCCCCTGCTCCCCCTTGGGCTGCAAACTCCTAGCTTTGACTTCACTGGACCCCAGTCTCCTCCTCTGCAGAGAAGGGAGCTCTGTTCAGGGCCTCTGCTTATCTTTTCAAACAGATTTACCTTTTCTGACCCTTAACATCTTTTAAAGATCCTCCCATCAGTCTATGTAGAGATGGTTGTTTGTGTTCACCCTTTTTGGAACAAGTGTCATTTGAGGGGCGAGGCCACAGAGCTGGCGTGGGGCAAGGCGTGTGTGGCTGGGGCTCTCTGACATCCCAGCCTTTCCCACACCGCAGAGCTCGGCTGGCTTGGAGCATTCTGTAATTTCCTTGTGATCTCTTCATTTTTCTCTGGGCTTGTTGGGAACGGCAGAGCACAGGAGTGCCGTAGAGTTTGTGATTAAGGCCTCGGCCATCTGAGGCACACGGTGAGCCTGCTTCTCCAGGGCTGTCTCCCCAAGCTGAGGAGAGCAAGCGGACCTTTCGTGGCAGATCCCTCTGACTCAGTGGCATCACGTTTGTATCCATCTGTGAACTCATTTGTCCTTCAGTGTTTACTGAGTGGTCTGTAAATGCCAGGGACTGTGCTGGCCTTGCTCACTGTTGACCTGCTTGATCCCCCGTGTTCCCTTGAAGAGGTGCTGCCATCACCCTCATTTACAGAAGCAGCATCTTGCTTGTTTTAATGTGACAGCCCAGGGTCCACACCCTTAACCACTGTCTAATGGCTCTGGTGACAGCTGAGTCCCTGCCCCTCACTGTCTACACAGTTGAGACCCTCTCTAGCCTGACATGCTTTCTGTCCGGGTGTGTATTCCCTTTGTTCTTACCACATGGAACCGGCTGTTTTACATTTGCATGTCCACTGGCAAGTTCAGGAGAAGGCCTAGGCCACACCTGGAGCTTACCAGAGACCTGTTGAGTCGAGCAAGCCATTGTAATGCACTACTCACCTTTCTGCTGCTGGGACAAAATGCCTCACACCCACAGTTTAAAGCGGAGAGGTTTTTGTGGCTCATGGTTTCAGAGGTTTCAGTCCACAGTTGGCTGCTCCAAGCAGAAACATCAGGGCAGAACCATGGCGGAGCAAAGCTGCTCACCTCATGGCAGCCGGGAAGCAGAGAGCCAGGGAGTGTGTGGGGGACACTCACATCTAAACCGTGACGTGTCCAGTATTCCACAGTGACTTCCTGAGACACCCGTTGCTCTTTGAGCTTCTGGAGTCACCCTTGCAAGTCTTTCTACCTTGGTTATTCCTTTTTTACTGTCATCTGCGAATCTGTTCATCCTCTCATTTGCTGCTGCAAAACTGCAGTCATGTGGGGCTGGGCTCAGAAGACAGACATCTTAGGTGGCCTCACAGGTCACAGGCGTGCGCCTGAGGGGGGACCTTGTGGGGTTTTCTCATGTTGGATTTTGGCTGTTTGAGGAGCCTGGGCAACAGTCAAGCAACCCCAAGGAGCAGAGGTGTTTCTGTGGGGTTTGCACCTCACACTCCCTCAGGGCTGGCCAGGCTCTGCCCATCCTGAAAGCCCTGGTTGGAGAAGTCTCTCCCCAGCATCCCTGTGTGCACTTCCCCCACACTGCCCCTGCCCCACATCCACACGCACCCTGGGTTTTCTTCTGTATCACTCCCCACGGCACCTAGCACTTCCTAGATGCTCCCTGCTGTTTGCTGAATGAATATGAAATTTACCCATCAGCCTCTATAAAGAAACCTGTTAAGGAAACAGCCTCTGAAATCTGGGTTTGAATGTCACAGCTGTCGCTCTCTGGCTGTGTGTTCTTAGGTGAATTACCTAACCTCCCTGAGCTCCAGTTTCCTCAGCTGTGAAATGAAGGTAATAATGAGGAGGATTGTGTTTGGAGGATATCACAGTCTGGTGCTTGACGTACGGCCATGGCTAAACAGTGATGGCAGTTGTGCTAATCAGACACAGTTGTCCCATCTCTTCGAGTCCAGGACAAGTTGTCCCCACCTGCTCAGGTGGAGCCTGCAGGGCCTCCCTTTTTTATATTCCCAACAGCACACAATTCAGCCCACCCCTGGGATGCACCTCTGGACACCGCCCACAGCCATGGCCAAACTCACAAAAAAATAATTTTGACCTAAGGAAAGTAGCCTCTTCTTTTTCTAAAGTGCTGGGGGTGAACCCAGCGCCTTTTGCATCAAATGCTCTACTGCAGAGCTAACACCCTCAGCCTGAAAAGCAGTTTGTTTCTTTTGCTGCATTTTATTTTAATGTAGCAGACCTCTTGAGGGAAGGGGGCGCCCGGTGACTTCGGGTGGTAGACCTGTCCTTTGTGGCTGGGGGGACCCCAGAGTACTCTGCCTCCTTCAGGATTCACTTCCTCTGATTGAGATTTGTGTGTTTCTCTGTGTTGCGAGATAAATAATAAAAATAAACAAACAAACAAACAGCCACAGGTATTCCAGGGTGAAATTTTGTTTTCAGCGCAGAAAGAACCGGAAGGGAAGAAGCAGACGCAGGCAGTGGGGCCGGGAGGAAGGACTTCACAGAGACATCTGGCCTCTGAGCTTGGTTCTAGCTTGGTGCCTTAATTTTGCTGAATTTGACTTTCCCGCCAGTACAGTGATGACTGCATTAGAAGTTGTATGAAGGAGAAGCCCCCGGCCTTGCCCACCCGGCAGCGACGGGTGCAGCCGAGCCGCGCCCGGTGACAGCAGCTCCCTCTGACAGCAGATTATCCAGGCTGCTGGTGACAGTGCACTGGGACTTTGAGGAGTCCCTTCGGCCTCAGGGACCCCGCTCACCTTATAAACGGTGATCGACACCGTGCCAGTCCCAGCGGGATGGGAGGTGGGCTTCAGGTGCTGTGCTTTCTGTCGCCTGCCCGGGACTCAGGCTCTACCTCCTCAGTGGTTTTCCCTGTCCCCGCCCCTCCGGGCCACACTGGTCCCCAGAGCAGCCTTGCTGTGGGGACAGAAATGTCACCCAGGAAACTCAGCTCTTTGGGAGCAACAGCAAAAGCTATCTCGAGAGCCAGCCCTAGTGAGTCTTTGTTCTCAGGGCACATTTTTAATTAACTGGCTCAATGTAAATTAAAACTTGGAATTTGGGTCAGTAGAGGGTTATTTGGTTTTCTGCACGGACTCGTTGGTTCCATGCTGGGGAGTATGGGAGCTGGGTGTCTCTTGGAACCTAAAGTAAAAATAGAGACTGAAATAAAACCATGAAGACCAACTTGGGCGCTTGAGGTCAAAGGAGCCTTGTGAGTAGGAAATGACAGTAATTCCTGGTCTGCTATCACTGGTCACTGTGCCAGATGACAAACCTGCCTGTGAAATGGGTCTGATTCTCACCACTGTGAGGTAAATAGAAGACAGCAGTGGACGCAGGCGGGGCTGAACAGGCCGTGAGCCCATCATCCTGGTCTGCACAATGGGCTTACGCTGGTGCAGCTCCCTCAGCAGTTCAACAGGATTTTCCTCTATACAGCTGTGTTCATCAGCTTGCCTTGCTGTAACAAAACACCTGAGGCAGCTGACTTTATGAAGAAGGCGGCTTGCTTGGCTCAGTTTGAGAGTGCAGCATTGCTCGGCTTGGCTCTAGGGAGTACCTGCAGAGACCGTGGTGGGGGCCTCACTTCTTGAGCCAGGAAGTAGCAAGAGCTGGGTGGGGCCAAACCTGGCCTTCTGTGACCGCTCTTTTTGAAGAAAGGCCAAGGAGTCCTGTGAGAGCAGCCTCCCCAAGGCACACGGTTGACCTGAAGCCATCCCCCTTCCCGAGGTGTGGCTTTATCTCAAGCCTCACTCAGAGTCATTTCCTGGTCCCCACCCTCTGGCTGGATCATCTGTTGTCCCCTTTCCTGCTACTTTCCCTCTCATGTTAGGGACCTTGAGGCCCTCAGGCCTGTGTGGGAGGCTTAAACCCTTAATCTGATATTTACTTCACTTAAGAATCTTGCTGGGCCTGGTAGCACATGCCTGGAATCCAACTACTTGGGAGGCTGAGGCAGGAGATCACACATTTGAGGACAGGCCTGGGAAGTTATTAAGACCCTGTCTCAAACTAAAACTTAGAAAAGAGCTGGGGGAAACTCAGTGTTCCCTGGGTTCTTTCCCTAATCCTGAAAACAAAAAAGAGTCTTGGTATTTTCTCATGTTGTTTGGGTCTAGAATTCGTTGTCTTTTTACCCTTCCATTATGCCTTTCTAATTTTACTTGCAAACTGAGCGTCTAGTAAAAGCTGCTAGCTCTCAGGAAGATCAGCAAACTGTCACCACTGGGTTTTTCTGACCTGTTTCTCTGGGCCCATGGCTCCTTAGGCATGGGTTCTGCTTTCTGAGTAAACCTCGATGTCAGGGGAACCTGGTGGTCACCTCCCGGAGCGTGGGTCTCCAGCCTCCCAGCCTCTCATGCACGGCCTGGGGCTTCACCCTTGTAGAAGTTTTCTCTCGTGCTGGAGGGCATGGGCAAAGCAGGAATCCGGGAGAGTGGCTGGGGGGATAAGATATCCTGTCCCTGTCTCTTTCCCCAGCCATCCTCTGTGTCTCCTGCACAGGGACATTGCCAGTGGCCCGGCGGGTACCTGGCTCTCACCTGTCACACCGCATTCCAGTGTCCCGGCTTCCTGAAGGAGATGGAGGCTCAGAAAAGGTGCCCAGTCTATGATGCCTCTGCCGCAGGTGGGGTTGGCCGTGGAGCAGTCACTGTGCCCTCCAGAGCTTGTGATCTGGCCCAGGTGACTTAGTGTGATCACCAGTGACGGCCCATCTGCGTGCACTGCACCTTCTCGGGTGCTGCTCAGGTGAGGCCACAAGTGAGGCCAGGCAGCGCACTCCCTCCCGTGACCACAGTGCCAGTGTTGACACAGGCCTCAGAAGCCCACAGGGAAGGGCACAGCTTGTTCATGAGGGCAGGACTGGCACCTGTTTGGTCTCTGGGGCCACTCTGGTACTGCCATACCTCCTCCTGCTTCCCTGATCTTAGGGCCAGGTGATGACGCCTCTCAATGCCTCTCATTCAAAGCAGGGCCAGGTGTGCACCCCTCCCCCTCCCTGCCCAGTCCCTGCCACCTGCTTCCTCTTTTTCTCCCATATGTGGGTTAAGGTGATGGCCGGCCAGCTGGCCATGTCCTCGTGCAAAGCCTGTGCTGCCTGGCCCAGGTCTGGGAGGCACCTCGAGCTGTGTGACCTGGCCTCCTGGCCTCAGTGGACCTGTCTCCTCCTGCAGCCATGGGAAGCAGGGAGGACCCTTACCTTAGTTACTTTTCTCATTGCTGAGACAAAACACCTGACACTCAAAGTTAAAGCGCGAGAGACTGACATGGCTCACAGTTTGTGGAGGTTTCAGTCCGTGTCGGCTGGCGCCAAGCAGGGCAGTGTGACAGAGGGCACCGCAGAGGAGAGACAGGGCATGGCAGGCAGAAGCCAGCAAAGCAGCAGAGACTTGAGCAGCTTCTTTGTGCCTCTTGCGTGCTCTATCCAGGCTACTGGGATGAGGGTGGTGCCAAACCAATCAATGGGCTGGTCAGGTGATCACACACCCCAACCCCAGCACCCCCGAGAAGCCCCACCTAGGACTACAGGAGGCTTTGGGGGGACATCTGGACACAAGCCCCTCATGAAGGCAGCATGTCCCTGCCACGGTGACGCTGATGTCTGTACCGGTGATGCGCTTTGGTCGCGGGGAGCCCCGGCCACTCCAGGGGACAGGAGTCACTGCCTCTGCTTCGCGGAGCACAGCGTCACCACGCCGGGCCACAGCGGCCTGGGGAGGGGAGCTGGAGTCCACCCCGGGTCCTCTAGTTCCTGAGCTGTGGGGGCTGGGGGTCCCCTGGACCCCATTCCCGACACCCGCAGGTGGGGAGGGGGAGGGGAAAGCGTGTGGGGCAGTGAGTGTGGCAGGGCGAGTGACATCACTGTCAGGAGCACAGATGTCAGGCCGCTGGATGTGCTCGTGCTAGGGGAGGCAGGGGGTCCGCCCGCAACGTGCGGGGACCTGCTGTGACACACGCGAGGCCTTGCTCTCCCACCTGCCCTGCCGGGCTTGGGCGAGAGCTTCCCCACCTTTGAGCCTCCTGGTGGCCTGTGCAAAAAGTCTTTGGTGAGAGCTGCCGGGTTCACAGCACTGGGGGACGCAGTGCGGTGACCGTGCGTGCGCCTGCCCCGCGCAGGACGGAGCGCTCTGCACACAGAAGAAGCTCTCGGCGGGACTGGGGGCCCTGGCCTTGCAGGGGCCTCCAGCTCGCCTCCCCCAGACTGCTGTGGCCCGGTGTGGCGACATGCTGCACAGGGCCTGGGGAGACAGCCGTCCTCTCCTGTAATGGGCTCTCGGAGCCACTGCGGACCCACAACTCCTGCAGCTGGTGTAGCACAACCAGTCGAGTGGCCCGGACGCCAGGTGTGTGTGCAGAGGCAGGAGGGGCCCTGAAGTGCCCAGGCCGGGGGAGGTGCACTCCTGTCTAAGGACCCATAAGGGCACGAGCCCCAGCCTAGAACAAGCTGTGTGATTGCAGGTGATGGCTTGACCTCTCTGGGCTCCTTTCCCCATCTGCAGGTGGAGTAGTAAAGGGACTTGCTTCCCAGGGTTGTTGACTATGTGGCATAAATGTGCCTGTTCTGTAGCATCCGTTCATTCACCACTTCTCCAAGGAGTGTTTACGGAGAGCTTCTGTATACCAAACGTGGTCCACACAGAATTGTTGCTTTGCCGAAACTTAGATTCCAGGCCGGGTAGACCCTCGATAAGACCCGTGCTGCCCCAGCAGAAGGTGCGTGTGTTCGAGGTGATGCCTGCTGTAGGAGGCAACAGGATCGGGAGGGCAGGGGTGGGGCGGCAGTCACGGGGTGACCCCCAGGGAGGACGCTGGGCAGGGACGTGAAGTGTGGAGCCCTTGGTCACATGGGTGTCTGTGGTGTTCAGGGTAAGAGCCATCCAGGCAGAGGGACCAGCAGGGGCAAAGGCCCTGAGGCAGGAACCGCTGACAGCCTTGGAGGTGGAAGGGAGCGCTGAGTGGGAGACAGGTGGAGGCAGCGTGTCATGGGAGCCAAGCTGAACGGTACATCTTGGCCTGCAGCTCCTATCCCTGGTGACCCAGAGCCGTTTCTGCATTTGGAGTAAGCGTGGTCAGGTCTGGCTTGCATCAGCTTTCTGGTGCTGTGACGAAGAACTAACACAAACAACTGAAGGAGGAACCGTTTCCTTGGGCTCACGGCTTCTGGCTGTGGTTGGGGCATCCGTTGCGTTAGGCTGTGGCCGGAGACAGAGAGGGTGCAGGGACCAGGCGAGCCCCTCAGCAGCACAGCCTGGTGACCTCCTTACTCTGTCTTACCCCATCCTAGCAGCCTGTGGGGCTCACGGGGTGAACCAGTGACAGCGTTAGCACCCTTGTGACCCCACTGCCCCTCTGGACCCCCGCCCAATGCTGCTGTGTGGGCATCCAGGTTTCCACAAGTGAGTCTTTGGGGACCTCCATTTGCCATCCACAGCCTGATTTCCGAGAACCTCTGTGCTGCTGGTTGGAAAGCAGCCTGCGCCAGAGTGGGGCATGTGTGCCATTGCCCAGGGGAGTAGGGAGCGTGCCCTCGGATGCCTCTGTAGGCAAGGAATGGGGCCAAAGCGGTGCCCACCTCCAGGCCTCACCGGCCCCGGTGAGAAGGGCCTTGGGGCCCCTGTGGGGCTGTGGGCAGGGCCCGTGTCCCCCCATGCCTTGTACGAGGCCCACGGCCCTCTGAGCAGTTGGGTTTGGCACTGGGTGTGCGGGGGGAGCCGGGCCCTCGGGCTCTGCGAGGCACCTGAGCCAGTTGTGCCAGGGAAGGTGGGGGTGGGCTCTGTGCTCGGAACCTGGGCAGAGCTGCAGGACCCACAGGAAGCCAGCAAGGACAATGAGTGTCGGAAATAAACCCGCCTGGTGGGTTCGAGCAGAGGCATCAATGTCGCGGTGACCCCTGGCCCCGTGATTTGCAGGTTCTCCTCTCCTGAGGCAAAACCCTTTCTGGTCCCGGCACTGCCTCACTCCTTCCTGGTGTCTTCCTGATTCGAGGGAGAAGAGGAGGAACGCATCAAAGTCATCTCTAGACCCAAAATAGCCCTGTGCAGCAGACGCCCGGCCCCTCCTCCTTCGAGCTCCCTGTCCTTTGCTGGAGTCGGCACCTCGGAGCCCAGGTGCCCATGGGGACGGGTTCTGTCCTGGGAAGCTCGGTGGCGCCAGTGCTGAGGATCAGCCCTGCGTTCCTGGCCTAACCATGTCTGCGCCGGTGGGGGTATGGAGGTGTCACAGCATGGTCGATAGAGCCGAGGGTCCGACACCAGTGTTGTCCTTTACTAGTTGTGCCATCTTGCAGAAGTTTCACTGGAGCCTCAGTTTCCCCCTCGTGACAGCACCTGCTTTACAGAGTGTTTGGGGACAAAATGAAATGACGCACCATTCAGAGTCACGCAGTGTGCCACCCACATGGGTACCCACTCTGCTCCCAGGTGTGCTGCGGGCACTGGCTTCTCTCTCCCGGGCATCTAAACCCCATCGCAGCGCCTGGCAGGTTGTGTGTTCTGCTGCCCTGGAAACCATCGTGGTTATCTGTTGTCACTACTACGGCACCGGGCGTGTGTGGCTCTCACACAGGCTGGTGCAGTTATCCGGCGGATGACGAGGCGTGGAACCTGCGCCCGTGCCAGCAGGGGTGTCGGTCTGTTTATTCACTGCCCTGTCCCGGGAGTTCCTTAGGCACCAAGCTCCTAGGCCAGGCCTGGAAGGAACCCTGAATGTGTGGGCTTCCCCACAGGCAGCCTTCGCCAGCCAGCCCTGAAAACCCCTCCTTTCCCAAAGCCTGCTTCTCTCTGAAGTGCAGGAAGGGAGTCTCCTTATTCTTTTGTACCCACTTCTGGGTCAAAGTTGGGACCCTGGAGCCAGCAGAAGAAGCCACCGTGGTCCCCCATGTGGCTGCTGCCTCCTGGGAACTGGGCAGGTTTGCAAGCAGATGCCTGGGTCCTTGCTTCCCAGCCGCTCTGGGCCCTCAGGCCAGGTCTCTGCCACCCTGGGAGGAGGGAAGGCAGCCTCCTGCTCTCCCTCCATTCCCATACGGAGGCCACCCCGCCGAGCTCTGCGCACCCTGCCCAGGGTTGCCTCAGTGAATCTCCCCAGCCACCCTGGGTCTCTGTGGGGTTTGGACCCAGGGAACCCCTGGACCACACAGCAACGACACGGGGAGGGGGCTCCACTGGCTGCCTCTGGTCCTTCCCAGGCTGGTGACTTGTCCCAAGGGTGCAGGCGGCACACTGAAAACCCACATGCCGTGGTGCTGGGGCCGCGGTCCTGGTGCAGATCAGTCCTGTGCATGGGAACAGCGGGCTGACTTAGGCCGACCCGGAAGGAAAACCTCTGCTCGCTGGCCCCCCAGGAGGCTGTGTGTGGTCTCGCCTGCTCCCCTGCCCTCCTAGGCGCCTCTGTTTCCTTCAGGAAAGCATTCAGTGCCTACTGAGTGCCAGGCCCTGGACCAACAAGAGAATCATATTTGGCTACCAAAGTCTGAGGTGGGCTTGCAGTTAGAAAGATAAAATCCATTGTTTCCAGGGAACAAGTTGCTGTCCCTGAGCTGAGGGCTTTCTGTGAGCTGGCTTGAGCTGACAACCACTGACTGCTCAACTCACTGCCCTCGTCCAGTGCAGCTGCCAGCGAGTGGGGAAGCAGGGGACACAAAGAGTGCACTGGCGGGTGCTGCCTGACTCCTCACCGTGGTTCCGTCACATCGGGTGTGAAGCGACCCGGTAAGTGGCAGCTGGACATAGATGACTCCTGACCTGGGGCTTCTCGGCGCCCCGTGACACGTTGCCTTTGCTGGGGCTCACGTGTTGGGAGCCCGGACTGAATGTCTGAAGACCCCTCAGGACTAGGCTGCCTCGGCTGGCCCTTGGGTCCCCAGCTGTTGGATGGGCAGAGGACCTCTGTCCTCTACTCTCCAGCCCCCATGGTATCTGAACTCTGACCCGGCCACATCCTCAGCCATGAGAGGAGAGCAGCCCCCTGAACCCCTGGAGCAGTTTGATTTAGGTTTCTAATGCCCCTGCATGAAGACCCAGGATGCCCACTCAGAAAGGAGAAGGGACTGTGGACAGTCACCACCTGGCCATCAGAGTCTCTGCAGATCACAGAGGGCCCCTCAGCCACCCAGAAAGAACAGGCCACCGTCTCTGCTCTATGAACCTTCACCATCCCGGAGCTTTCTGGAGAGTGGCTCACCCTGATCAAACTGTTCCTGAAGGAGGCATGTGCACAGAGAATGATGGAGCCCAGGAAGAGCTTGTGGTGAGCACAGAGTCCCAGGAAGATGGCCTGCCCAGTGGGACAAGTCCAGAAGGCCCCCTGCCCCTTCTTATTTTCTCTTGTGGGAAGTTTTGCCCTGAAAGGCCTGTCACTCTCGTCATGGACCCCAGGCGTGCATACTGTTGGCTGTAAGGTGAAGTTCAGGTCCCAGGATGCACAGGGAAGAAGCTGCTCTCACATGCTGCAGGCTGAGGTGCGTCCCTGAGCTTTCATGGGGGGAAGTGTGGAAGGAATCTGCAGCTGTGCGTGTGTGATGTGTGTGCACGTCTGTGTGCACGTCTGTTGTACACGTACCTCCTGCATGCAGCCCCCGTCAGCTGACGGCAGCATCAGCGCTGGGCATTTGCCACTCTGCTGAGCCCGGGTCCCTCTCAGGCAGAGGCGGTGACCCCCTCGATGGGCGCATCCCCTCCTCCGTGGAGACTCCGTCCGCCGCACGCAGGGACAAATGGCGCCACGGCCGCGTTTGTTTGCGGTGGTTTTGCTTTGGAACTACTTTGCTGTGTGCCCGTCGTCCGTGTACTGTGGGTCTCTTATCCCTCTGCCTCTGCCCCATCTCCTCAGGAATTCCTGCACAGTGAGAAAGCCCCCTCTGCCTCTTCTTTTTCCTTCTCGGAGGCTGTGGTTATGCGCAGTTCTCCACGCCGACTCCGCCCTTCGGGTTTTAGCCACCAGTCGCTTACAGTTGTGCTCCCGCTGTGCATTTTCTTCTCACACTTTGGAGCCACCGGTTTCACGGCGCAGGCTCTGTCCGCCTTGGTTCGGCCCCTAGGGCATCGTAGGAGGAGAGGGTCCTGCTGTGACCAAGACGAGGTCCTGGCTGGGCCTGGCGTGCTCACACCTGCGCCTGCCCTGCGAGGTTATCACGAACAGCATTTAGTGTGGGATTCACAGAAAACGAAGCAGCGACCCTATCCTGCCGTCCCTGTGGACCCTGCCCTGTCCCTGTGAATCTGTGTCACAGGAAGGTGGTGTTCAGGCTCCTGGAAGGAGCAGGGAGGCGCCTGCAGCTCCTTTTGTGCGGCCGCAGGAGCGGAGCCCCGAGCCGCTGACTTCCTGCTGCAGAAAGAGGGAAGCCTGAGCCCCTGGCAGAAGGAGAACAAACCAAGCCCACTGCCTCATGCGCGGCTCTCCTGAGACCTCCGGGATCTGGCACTGTGCTGCCCGCATGTCCCATGAGTGTTTTCCGAGGACCAAGGGGAGCAGGGAGGCCGCACAGGGAACTGGACGGGGACACCACGGGCCATGGTGCCTCGGCTGGGTGGGGGAGCAGAATACAGAGCGAAAGAGGGTGCAGGCCCAGATGGGCCAAAGAGGGGCTTGCTGCTTTTCTCAGGGCAGCGGCAGGTGTGGAGGGTGGTTAGCTAGGTCGCGTTCTGCACAAAACTGCACAACTGGGAGAGGGAGGGACTCGCTCACCCAGCAGGGTCTCTGTGATTCTTCCTGGGGGGCTGGGCTACCCTCGAAATCAGATTTATAATTTTGATCCTTTTCTCTGGCTCCGGGGTTGGATGGAGGTCAGGGTCAGGTTGCAAAGCGGAGGATTCATGGGGCAGAGAAGTGGATCTGGGGGTCTGGGGGCTGCAGACGGCAGTGCAGCCGTGAGCCCCAGGCGTCCAGCGGCCGGCGGGGCCCTGCGCCTCGGGACCTCCTGAGCCAGGGAGCCACCCCGCCCCTCATCTGTTCCCATCTGTTCGCGGGAGGCTGCAGCTTGGGCTTGGGGTCCTGGCCCTCCCGCCCCTGTTGCAGGTGTGGGGAGAGCGGGAGGCGATGGTAATAAACAAAAAGAAAAGCAGATTTCGCCTCCCAGCCCTGCTGCCTGCAGGCAGCTGGCAACTGGATTTGAGGAGCAGGCAGAGCCAGGGTCTGCAGCCCACACCTCAGCTCTCCAGAGGGCGGCGTAGGCTTCTCCCACCGCTCGTGTCGGGTAAATTCTACTTCAGATCAACGTTCTTTGCGCAGCAAGCGCGTGTCCCAGGCCCGATGCCTGAGAGTCAGAGGTCTCACGTGGGAATGAGACGTAGAAGGAAACAGGACGCAGAGTAGGTGGGCGCCGGCCGGCTGGGCCTCTCATCGCCTCGCCGGGTCCCGGCTGTGTCCACGTCCACAGCGCCATGTCCCCCGCAGGCCGCGAGGGGCACTTGGCAGGGGGAGCGACAGCAGAGGACGGTGAGCGGGGACCTGGCAGCGTGTGCCCCGCCTGCGGAGAACGGAGGGAGGGAGCCCCTGCCCCTGCTGCTGCTGTGACCGGGTCTGGGGGGCAGCCGGCCCGTGGGGAGGCCCTCGGCACGGTCAGCAGGGAAGCTGGACTTCGAATGGAAAAGCACAAGCTGGGCTCAGTGTTCACAGCAACGAAGCTGATCGGACCCCAGACTCCAGGGAGCCTCCGCTCAGGCCGGGGGGCCCCTGGCTGCCTCTGGGCTCTGAAAGCCCTTCCCTGGTAGGTGATGGGCGGCCTGTGGTCGGGCCGCTCTGGGAACAGGTCCTTGTCCAGCACCCTCCCTCCCTCCCTCCCTCCTTCCGTGCTCACCTTCTGCCCCCTGCCTTCCATGGACTTTAAGGTGCTGCACTGGGACCCTGCGTGTGAAGCTCAGCAGGCAACAGCAGGCAGAGGCACGGAGAACGCGTGGCACAGTCTGCAGGTTGAGGCGGGGGTGTGCACTGCCGAGGAAAACAGAAGCCGGACTGAGGACAGTGTGTACTAGCAGACTATTATTTGTGCTGGGGGACCAGGGGACAATTTCATGGAGAGCCTGGTAGTATCAGGCCTCTGAGAAGTTGGGGACCAGACGGACAATCAGCTGGAAAAGGGGCATCCGTGCAGGGGTAGTGGTGGTGTGTGCAAAGGGCCGATGGCCGGCATGTGCCTTTAAGTGTGACGGATTGGAGCCGTCACTGGGTGCTGCCTTGGAAGGTATGGAACCCTGTCCAAGTCACCCCAGCCCACTGACCAGGAACCCTGGGGTGGGACCCCGAGCCTGTCGCAGGCAGCCCCCCAGAAGGGGAAGGTGAGAGCCACTGCAGTGCAGTCCAGGCCGGGCTCCTGGCAGGACTGCTGTGTGACAGCCGGGTGGCCCTGGCACCAGGCCTCCCGCCCCTGAGCCGTGTCGTCATCTCGGCTCTGGACGTTGACAGTTGGACATGGAGGCCAGACGGTGAGGTCAGCCAGGCAGGTGCCTGGAATGGGGCCCCTGGTGACTGGCGTGGGGACCCCGGGACGTGACAGGCTCTGGTTGGTGGGGTCCAAATGCTGGGCCCCAGAGAAGGATGCGGTTCGTAGGCCACGCAGGGCCCCTGTGGCCTGCACGCTGCACCCGCTCCCGGAACCTGGGCTGGGGTGGAGGACGGTGCTGGGGCAGCAGCGTGAGGCTTGGGGGCTGCCCCACGGGCCCCGTGACCTCCCCTGTGTCACCCCAAGGGCTGCGCCTGGTGCTGACCCCAGTGAGTACGGCGTGTGCCTCGGCCTCCTTTCCAATCTTCCCACTTTACCTCAGTGTAAACCAATCGCGGATCTTGCGCTCCCCTCGTGCTCATCGGCCAGCCCCTGTCTGTGCCTGAGACTGACACTCGGTTAAAAGAACTCCGTGGTGAGAGGTGGGCCCTGCTCTCAGAGGCTCCCGGCAGGTGGAGAACGCGGTCAGGTCACTGGACAGCTGTCTCCACACTGGGTCACCTTAGAAACAAGCACAGAGTGCAGTGGGAGCGGAGGTGGTGGAGGCTCCCACAGGAGATGAGAGCTGTGCTGGGCTTTGCAGCATGAGTAGGAGTTCTGCAGAAAGGAATAAGAGGTGATTAGAGAAACAGCTCATGGGGGCTTTTGGGAATTGGGGTCTGGGTATTCCGGGAACTGTGAGTGTTTTGTTGCTTGAAGCCCAGCCAGTAGGGTAAACTTGGGGATGGAAGATCGTATGCCTCCCGGGGCTGTATTTCAAAGGCCCTGATCGCAGCGCAGAGGCTCTGGACCATCCGTGAAGATGCCCACTTCCGGGGTGTCACTTCTAGCCTGTTCTCAGCTCCTCGCTCTGGTCACTGTGTTCCTCCTGGCTGGCGGGAACCGACCCCAAGCACCCAGGCTCTCAGATGCTTGCCTGTCTCAGCCGTGATGTCGGGGAGGCCGCAGTCTCCGGAGGGCCAGCCCCCGAGTGGTGGGGAGCCCAGAGCACCTTCTGTCCTGTCTCACCCACCCTCATGCACAGCAGAGGGGAGTGCAGACCCCACGTGGGCAGAGGAACGGGCTGCAGGCTTGTGCATCCTGAGGGGGTGCTGGGCGAGTTGCCATTTTTCCTGTGAGCTTGGTCACCTCCGCCTGTCCCCAGTGGCACTCAGGTGGCCACGCAGTTCAGACCCTGCCTGGGTCTCTGGTGGGGCTGTGGCTGGGGGCCTGGAGCAGCCTGTGTGCCTGAGTCCCGCACGCCTTCCAGCACAGTCGCAAGGTGACCCCGAGGTCACAGGGGTCCAGAGGCAGCAGCGCCTTCCCAAGAGCTCTGCTGCCGAAGTGGCCAAGGGGGACGGAGGCGGGGGTTGCAGTGGTGCTGTAGACGAATGACCCCCTCACGACCAGGCCTGCAGGGGATCGGGCTGGGCGTGGAGCCCCACAGACGGGTGGGTGTCCTAGTGGGGCCTGCAGGACCCTGGCTCCTCCGAGAGCTGCGCCGGGCGGGGGTCTTACCTGCCCAAGCTCGGACTCCGGACCTCCGTGCTGCGGGGCCTATGTCTGCAGCGGTTAGTTCAGCAGCACAGACAGGTGTGGCGGTGCAGGTATGCGCCGTAGGGAACACCTGCTGGGACTGGGAGGCTGCAGGCCTCACCTGGGACGTGGTGACCACAGGCTGCTCGGGGTGCTGTCCAGAGACCCCACTCCCAGCCTCACCCACCACTGCCGCCTGCCTCAGCGTTGCTGACTTTCGGGCACCCTGACTTCGGCACCCTTCACCTTGGGGCAGCCAGGCCCGCCCGCTCGCTGTGCCCCTGGCTGGAGCGAGCACCTCGCACGGTCTCGTGTGGACCCTCTGACCAGCCCTGCCCCTGGACAGCCACTCACTGCTTTCACAAGAGCACTTCAGCAAGGGCCCGGAGTCGCCATCACCACGCACAGCACAGGGCCCTGTGACAAGCGTCCTGCTGCAGAGGGACCGAGAGGCCACAGCGCAGCTCTCTGTTCTGCCTTGACTGAGGGCGGCAGCAGCTCGCGGAGGATGTGCTTTGATTTAGGGAGAAAACAATCTGTTAGGGAAACCGTTTTCGATTAGAAAGAAACATATAATTTGGGAGGTGGGATGAGAACACTAATTATACTTTTAATCATGGGTATTGCTCTGTAGGGTAAACTCCACGGAATTGGGGAAATCAAGAGAAGCCAAGTTCCCCTCTAAGTGGTTTCCACTACTCCCAGCCGCTCCCCGAGGAGCAGTCCCTCTGTTATTCCCCATTTGCAGTTTTAATTGCTGTACAAACTGAAACGAGTCCGTTTTTTTTTTCTTTTTTAAACCAAGCAATTTTAGAGTTTCTTTAATTCTCTGCTGTTATAATTACCTTATTCTTTAAACACTGACTGAAGTACATCAAGAAATATGTAGACCTTGATATTTATGTGTCCTTATGTCTGACTGGTAGCAGTATTGGTGGGAAGTGTAGGCCACAGAGTGAGAGTGTGGGTTCTGGTTCTTAATTCTTGAAGTTTGCTGTTGGCTCTGCCCTCTCTGAGCTGTGTGTCCTCTGGCAAGTTACCTGACCATCCTGTGCATTCGTGTCTTGTCTGTAGAATGGGGATAACAACACGCTGTCACCATCGGATTCTTATGAGGGCCTGAGGACCTACTCAGGGTGAGCTAGATTGTGCTGCGGTAACAAATAAGTCCCAGATGTCCGAGGTTTGATGCAAGCAACACTTACTTCTCCCCTCTGCGGTCCCTCTGAGGAGCTTGTGATCAGAGCATCGCCCTCCATATGTGGTCAGTACGTCCCACCTAGCTTCCGGTTCACAGCCCGGAATGCCTGGTGTGTCTGTCACTGTCACAGCAGGAGGATGAACTGTGGGGAGTCAAAAGGCTTCCAAAGACAGAGGCATTGGTCACAGGCTGTAGACCGCCGTGGGCACTTCCCTGACCCAAGCAAGTTCCGTGGCCATACGTGGACTCGGGGTGGTGGGAGGCCCGGAGGCAGAGGACAGCTGGAGTGCTGGGATCCTAGGAAGTCTGTGCACACCTCGTGTCCCCGCCAGCTGCGTAGTGCACATCAGAACCATTCACAGTGCCTGAGCATAAAATAGGCGTCAGCTGTGGCTGCTACAGGCTGGTGCCACCGAGATGTGACTTTCATTTTTATGCAAGCTGCTTTTTCTTTGCTTTAGAGTTCATCCAGGGGATGATCCTGTACAGCTAGAGAGGCCCAAACGAACTCCCTGGGGAGCCTGTGGGTGCTCCTCTCGGTCACGGCTGCTCCGGTGCACATGGGTGCACTTGCCGGGGAGGTGGCCCAGCAATGACAGCATGGGCTGGGGGAGTTTGAATCCTAGAGTTGAAATCCACTGAGCCAGGCTGTGGCTGTGGGGTGGAATTTCAGGAATGCGGAGGGAGCTGCCTACTGGCCTTGGGCGGGTCCAGGCTGGCACCTCAGACATCACAGCAGGTCGCAGCCTGTCCCTCCCGCTGGGGGGACGATGACATGGCAGGTACCCGACAGGCCACCCGGCAGGCCACGGAGCCGAAGGGTCCACTCCTCTCCCTGCAGCTGTGGAATGCCGCCACCCTGGGAGGGCTGGGGCAGCAGGCGGCTCGGGGACAGACCCCTGACCACAGCGACCGCGTGCTGTGTGCTACACGCCTCCGAGAAGGCACAGCGCTCGAAGCCTCCCCTCCCTTCCCACTGGGCCACTCCTTGCTTCCAGTCCCCACTGGAGCTGCTTGGCAGGCGCCCCAGCCCCGGGCCCTGGCACACAGTAGGCACTTAGCAGATGTCTGCTGGATGGAATGGAAGGACGGAAGCCAGGGAGCCTGAAGTACTTTCCGGAGAGCATCTTGCAGAAGACCTGGGGAGGTGAGTCTCCTGGGGTGGGAGAGCGAACGTTTTCCTCTCCTTCTAACATCTTTTAAAGAGGAAGGAAGGAGAGGAAAAAGAAAATGAGAAAGGGGAAAACCTAACACGGGCAAGCAGCTCTGGGAATCACCGGAGGCTGCAGAAGGGACCGGGCTTGGGGAGGCGTGGGCGATCGATTCGTCCCGGGCTGTTTGAGGGAGCGCCGGGCAGACCCCGAGTCCCCCTCTTCGCCCCGTACCAGCGAACAGATGAAGGAAATTGCGGCAGCGAGAGTGGAGGCCGCCTCCCGTGCAGCCTCTAATTGGCGTATTTAGCAAATGCGTTTTACTATTAAGATGAAAATGGGGTGGAAAATAGGCTTCATTCGATAACGCAGAGTGATTATCCTGTGGACAGAGAATACTGCTGCAGGGGTGGGAAGGAAGGCTGCCGAGTCACTGACGGCGACCCAGGGCAGGGGACGCCACCCACACGGCCTGAGTCCAGCACCTGTTTTCCTCCCAACCTTTTTGGTTTTTGCAATTAAAAATTCCAAGCCTACGGAAAGCTGAAGGAACAGCACAATGAGAATCTGTCTCCTTGGCCTTGACCGGCTGTTAGCGTTCTGCACATCCCTCCTCTGTCTTCTCTTCACCCCCGCACACCTCCTCTGTGATTCTCTGCCTAGAAGTAAGTTTCAGACACGTGACATCTTCCCCAGGTACCCCGGATGCATTTCCTGAGAACTCGGACGTTCTCCCACCAAATTGCAAGACCCTTATCATAGCCAGGAGGTTTAAGGGCAGTGCCGCACCCTGCTGCAGATAGTGGTATCGGTTCAGTAATACCTTCTGCTATTGAGTACTGATTTAGTTTTTCATCAGATGTCCTGACAATGACTACTATCGCTTTTTGGAAAACCTGGGGGCCAGCCAGTACATTATATCCGTGGGCAACTCTCTCCACAGCCTCTTCACCACTGTGAAGCACCCCGTGGGTGGCACTGGGAGTCACGCACACATCCTGCCCCCCGACAGCCTTCAGTGTCCCGATGCTCCTCACCTCGCCGGGCGGGCTGGGCCCTGCGGGTCACAGACAGTGGCCCGAATCTTAGAATCCAAGGGGTGATTCTTACCCTTCTAAAGCTCTGTCTTGTCTAGGTGAAGAGCATTCGAAGGGGTTGATGGAGGGTTGATCTTGGTAATGAATATGGCAGAGTGTGTGTAAACTCTCACAGTTCGATCACTGAAACTCCTGCTATTTGCATCTGAGTGGGCTGGCCTACGGGAGACAGATGTATTGATATGAATTGGTTGTTTCCAGCCGAGACACACACAAACATTCAGAAGGAAAAGCACATGAGCAGTTTGGTTTAGCAGATGTTCCTAAACTGAAGCCAGTGCCAGTGCAGATGCCTACCCGAGCGTCTCAGATTCATTCAGTGCTTAGGGGACGGAACAGAGACCAGGACAACAAAATTAATTGGACTAATTCTCTCTTTTATTGTTTTCCTCACTCGGTAAGCATGTGCTGAGGTGCTAGAGACGCCAAGTCAGATAATCCTGGCTCCTGCCTCAAGGAGGGGACAGTCTGACAGGCAGCCCTGAGCTGGACCTTGGGGACCCCGAGCACACCCCGAGTCTGCACCACTCCAAGCCCTTCACTCCCCACACCGCGGAACGACGGTGCTGGTGAGGAGCTGTCTGCTGGGCGGCCCTTGTCATCTACGTGTCCGGCTCTGCACATCGTCACCGAAGCCTGGTGAGGTACTGATTTCCAAGCCCAGGGCTCCCCCAAATGAACTGAGTCCTCCAGGAAGACAGTGCAGGTGCAGGCTCCCCTGGAGGAGCCTGTGGTGTTTGCTCTGACGAGGTCTCGGAAGCTCAGGAGCCTCCCCTGCGGCTCCGCCCACGGGGACCCAGACCAGCGGCTTGCCCCAGGTGCTGCGGGTCCCCGCCCTCAGGCCGCCTGCAGACCACTCTTCACTAGGGGCTCTGCACAGTGGGGACAGTGCTGCTGGGTGCAAGTGTCCCCTCATAGCCTGGGTGTGGGGGTCCCCAGGGGACACCTGTCAGGACAGTTACACTTGGGAGGGGTCTGAGATGGAAACCAGCGGAGAAAGGTCACCCACGCTGCCTCTGTCACTTCCGAGCGGGTCTTAGCCGCCGTAGCTGTGTTAGCATAAATGATTCACATCCGCTAGCTCTGGGAGGACCGCAGTCATCTAGCGGCTGCCCTGGGTGTGGCTCTCCATCTCTTCCCCCTGTCTGTGACCCCTGCTCTGCTGGCGCTCACCGAGATGTGTGACGGTTGTCCTGAGCTGGCTGTGTCAGCATCACTCTGTGTATGTCTGTCTGTAGGAAGTTTGTTTCAAGGAGTTGTCCTGGTCCCACCTTCTCTCTGTGTGCTGCCTGCGGCTAGGTGCCATCAGCTGCACATCTGCTTCAGCCCCTGACAGCTGTGCACCTGAACCCTCCAGGCTGACAGAGCTGTGCTGCAGGAACAACTCCAACATCTATTGTTACTCAACATTCTGATTTTGCCAGTATGTGAGGACAGCATGGAATCTCATTGCTGGTTTCACTTTCATTTCTTTTACTCCCTGTAAATTTGAGCCTCTTTCCAGCCACATGGTGACCATTCTAGGACCTCTGGGACGGGCCCATGTATGTTTTCCTACTGCATTTCCTGACTTTTCCTGGTGGTTTGTTGGAGTTGCTTATGTAGCGAGGGCAGTGATCCTTTGTTGGGTCCAGAACTGCAGAACTCTTTTTCTGTTCTGTCGCGCTTCTCTGTTAACTTGTCCATTACATCTTGCGTCAAACAGAAGCCTTTAGCTTTGATATAGTCAAATTTATCAACACGTTTTCTTGGCTCGTGTTGTGGAAAGCTAACTGGAGAGCCTCTTTTACCCTAAGGGCGAAGATGTCCTCTCAGACTGTCCTCTGTGGCCTGCAGCATTCTCTGGCTTTCCATGCGCTTCGTTTCCCTTTCCATGGCGTGTGTGGGAGGCTCCATACTCACGTGGGAGCCGGGTTCCTGGACACCCTTCTGGAGCCTTCCCTTTCCCCACGGAGAGGAAGCACAACCTTTATCACACATCAGGTTCCTCTGAGCCTGGCTTTACCTCCTAGCTTTCTGTTCTGCCTTGGCGTCCTCTGAACCTCACTGTTCCGAAGCTACAAGAGAGCGAGGTGTGTTTTGTGGAGTTGTGTGGCACTCTGCGTGGGACGCCTTCCCTGCCTGTCCTCGTGGGGTTGGGCAGTGAGAGGGATGAATCAGGCCCCAGCCTTGGGGTCACCTGAGCTTGGACTCTGTTCTGTTTCCACCGTGGAACAGCCACGTGAGCCTGAGTGACTTCTTCAACCCCTGAGCCTCCCTTGCTCTGTAGAATGAGGAGGACACTAGGAGCCTCCCAGGAATTTTGTAAGAATTAAATGCTAGAATACATGTAGAGGCGTAGCTGCTCTCAGTAAGTGTTATTTTGCCTTTGTTCGTCTTATCAAACAGTGACTTCAGTGACGCTGCAGCTGCTTTCCCCAGGCCTCACCTCCCTGGGTACAGAGGGGGCTGCATTAGCCCCAACCGTCCAAATGCCGTTGCTTCTTGTCCCTACCTGATAATCTATGGCTTCCACCCTGTTATCTCTGGGTGACCTGTGGTGTCCCACATAGGCTTGGGGAGGCTTCCTGTTGGCTTCCGCACCGGACCTCTCAGCCCCGCCGAGGCCTCTGTGGGTTCCTGCTTTGTCCTCCTCCAAAGCCACCGACAGCCCAAGCCTTGGGGGGCGGCTGCATATCAGTCGTGAGTGAGGAGGTTGACGGGCCAGCCGTGCTTCTCTTGCTCAGTGGCTCCTGCACATGGGTGTGGGGGACACATAAAGGTTCTGCCCAGTTCCCCTTCTCCTCAGCCCTTTTCCTGAAAGAAAATGGGGGGAGAGGGAGAGAGCAAAATAAAGGTGAAATGGAGACCAGCAAGGTCTTCTGGCCAGAGGCTTGAGAGAAGCACACACGGCTTTCGTCCAGGCTCTGGGACAGGTGGCTCAGGCGGCTCTCAGCCTTGGCTGCTGGACATAGTTTAGTTTGAGAGCATACAGAGCTGGCCCTGCAAAGGAGCTTCTTTGTCTGCCTTTCTGGAAAAGGGAATTTGTAAAATGTTTTGGAAGTGTTGTGATGTAAGCTTTTGATCTCCTGCCTGTGGTTGTCGTGTCACCTGCTTTCCCGAGCCTCTGTCACCGGCCCAGGAGGGCGCCACCTCTTCCAGTATGGCAGCCCTGGGGTTGGGCTTGTGTGGGGCAATGGCCTCCCCTTCCATCCCTTCCTGTGTGTTCTGAACTTCTGTTGGCTGTGTGAGTCCGGAACATTCTTCTCCCTCTGCTTGGTGATAATGAAACCACTCCATCTCTCTCTCTGGACACTGAGACTTGTGTGTGGCCTTTGGCCCGATCCTAGCTTGACTAGCAAGTGGGGAGATCATTCTGGAATGTGGCTGTGTGGGGACGAGAGGGACTCCCATCCCTGGGTTGCTTCTGCCACCCTGACAGGGCTCCTCGGGTACCCGAAGGACGGCTATGGACACTGTCAGGGGAGACGGTCACAGGGTCTCCACAGTACCCTGCTGTGAGAACCAGGTGTGGTGGAAGGACGTCTCTCGCCCTCACTGCAGTCCTGGGCAGGGATTTGACTGGCAAATCCAGGTCCAGGATGAACTTGCGCTGCGGTCCTGCCAGGCCCCCGGGACACCTAGGCATAGGAAGTGGGGGACCGGGAGGGGCCCTGCCTCAGAGCCACAGGTGCTTACTCATTGAGCAGCACAGAGTTCTTTCTCACACACTGCCGGAGCTGAGGTGCATCGACTACTCTCAGTGTTCCATAAGTCAGTGTTTCCCTCACTCCCCGTTTTCCACCGGGACGGTGCTGCACGGCTATGGAGGAAAGGCGCTGTGCTCTCAGAGCCGCCTGGTTTCCTCGGTCTCCTCTCGAGCGTGGTGGTGCATCTCGAGAGCTTGGTGCCTCTGCCTCCTGGTGTCCTGTTCCCGGCACACACAGCAGCTGAGCAGGACACTTTCCTCTCTGAGCTCACAGGGACTCAGTGCCCTTCTTAGTGCTGCTCTGGGCAAGCACTTCTGACCAGAGTAGGCGCGTGTGCTGGGAACTCCTAGGCCTCCTTATCAGGAGTCATCTCACCTTCCTCATAGTTCCTTGTCCATTGGACACAGTTGCTATTTGTCTATTTAAGACAAGGTCTTGCCGTGTAGTTTAGGCTGGTCTTAAACTCACTGTTAACCCAGGCTGGCCTTAAACTGGTGGTGATCCTCCTGCTTCAGCCTCCCTCCCCAGTGCTGAGCTTACTGGCCAGCGACAGTTGGTTCTTGCACCTGTGTTATTTTATTTAGACACGAGCCTAACCTTTGTTCCTGCTCCTTAAGTTGCCTCTGAGAAGAGCCTGTCCCAGTCTGGCCTGAGCCATCCTTGCTGTCTTGTCTGCTGGGGGGCTTGGGTGTGTTGGTCTCCACACTGAGACCAATAGGATGGGATTGGACTTGGAGTCGCGCTGCGGCCCTGGTCATCACTGCTTACCCTCTCGCCTTCAGTGAGTGAAAGCAACCAACAGTCACAAAGTGAGAGCTGACAGCACATCGAAACCCATTTCCTGCCCAAATCAGAACGAAGTGGGGACTATTTGTCTCGTGTAAATTTCAGAACACAGGAAGCTGCCTCCCCGGAGCCAAAGCTCGGCTCAGCGTGGCGCCTTCCCCAGCTTGGTTCCAGCCAGCGTGTGGCGCTGGGAGGGTGGGCACCTGGCACGGCCTGTCTTCAAGGGCGGAACCCCCACTGCGGTGAGACACCCACACAGCTGCGCAGACCCCTCTGAAGCTGGGTGCCACTGGGCCCCGCCCAGGTCTCTGCCACTCGCAGTCTCCACCCCACCCTCCCCGAGCCTCCCCTCCTGGGTCCCGGGACACTGTGGGCTTCAGGCCTGCAGGGTGTCGCTGGGGGCAGAGCTCTCCCTGCTGAGACCCCTGCCTAGAACAAGGCACATGCTTCACCAGGGAGTCAGTGCCACCTGGGTGGCGCCCCAGGTGTGTGCCAGGTGTGGCGGGGCCACCTCACTTAGGAGCCCACAGAGCCTGGCGTGGCTGTGCACCCTCGGTGGCAGTGTTTCATTTCCCGGCCCACCTTTGCCTTTCTAGCTGTGTCTCCCACACCCACCTCCAGGCCACCCTGCTGTCTGGGGGAACTGGGCTCAGCCTGACAAGTGGGCGTTGGGTGGACAGGGCAGGGGCTGGGTGAAGTCCAGGCAGAGGGGACCCGTAGCGACCCTCCATGGCTCCTGGGCACTGGACTGGAACCCGGGAATGGGCAGCAAGGGTCTGGGGCCTGGGGGTACCCGCGCTCCCTCCTCCTGCTTCATCTCTCTGCCCTCTGCCATTGGGGCCCCTCACTCCGGTCCGTCCCTACTCCTGGCTTGCAGCCGCTGCCCAGTCTCAGAAGTGCCCTGTTGCCCAGCCTACATTCCCACAGCGCCGCAGGGAGCCAGGAGGCTTTCTCCCTGCCCTGGCTTCTCCCTGCCCCTCACCTCTGCCCACCATGCAAGGACGCTGCCCGTGCCAAGGGTGTGGCCGAGGTCCGGGTCTGGCCTCCACACCTCTGAGCTGGGCAGCAGGAGGCCCTGGATGGTGCTCTCTTTCTCCCTGACTTGCAGAAGCCACTGACTTCATTCTTCTCCCCGTTCAGCTGGGGCTCTGCCCTGTGTAGTAGGTAAAGCGCCCCAGCACAGCAGCTGCTTTCTGGGCCCCGGAGAGGAAGCTGAGGTGAATGCTGAGTCTCCCACAAGTTTCCTCGGCCCCACCTAGCCAGGACACTTGGGGACAGGATGATCCCCTGCCTGGTGTCCATACAGCTGAGGTTGGTGCTGTGCTCTCCCGGGGCCTGGGCCCATGGAGGAGGCAGCCAGTGTGAGGAAGAAATCTGTTTAATGTCAGAGTCCTTGGCCACCTGGACTGAGGAGCCGAGGGTCAGCATGAGGGTCCCCAGCAATGGAATCCTAGCAGCCCCCCAATCCCGGTCAAGGCCACCCCTCCTGCCTCTCTTTGGGCTCTGACTCCTCAGCCACAACCTGGTGACACCAAGGAGCTGGACCATGTCCCTGGGCACCCTCACCACTTGGCTGCCCTGTCCTCCTCTGCCACAGCCTGCCCCAGCTGGCCCCTCCTGGGCCCTTTGTGGGGCTGTTGCGGCATTGTGGTTCTTTGCTTCCTGTTTTGATCAATGTGTCCCCAAGACCTGGCATAGAACCCGAGCCCTGACTGTCTGATGAAGGATGGGTGAATGAATTCATGTTAATGCTGTGGGCCGTGGGCCTAGGACACAGGCCTGAGACTGCTGCTGCCTAAATCAGCAGTCTCTGCCTTCACTCTGGCTGCAGAGAGATGGTTAGAACTGCCTTTCATTGTGCGATGACTGTAAACCGTGCATGTGGGTTTTTTATTTTATTTCTTGTCAGGAGTGCTGCTCTCAGCCCCCTTTGAAGCTGTGGGGAGAGCCCCTGTGCTGCAGCATAGCAGCCCCCGGAAACTGACTGCCACTTCCTGTGGGCTGGAAGAGCCCCTGCAGGCTCCCAGTGGACAGAGGCCATCCCAGCTCCCGGCACCTAGCGCCTAGGCTGAGGCTCCCTGGAGAATGCGCGCAGCACGGCTCCTGTCCATGCCTGCATTTCTCCCTCACCTGCGAGCTCACCGTTGATTTCTGCACACATATTGTGTATGTGTCATGTTAATATTCATCTTTGGAGCCACCATGCTGCCTCCAGGAGCTCTTCAGGATCCCTGTGTGGGTTTCTTGGGTCTTGAGGGCTGACACATGCTCGGTGAGGCTTGGGCGTGTTCACTGGTTCTGATGACCTCGTGGAGGTGGCCGTGTGCACGGCTCAGTTTAGGTTCCCATTGGGCTCTGAGTACACTGCTCCTGGTTCAAGGAAGAACGGTCTTCTGAGCCGCTGTGGGCCCACACCACAGTCTTCCGGATGGTTTGGGAATGAGAAAGGCAGGAACGCAAAGCTGAGCTTTCACACACAGCTCACCCGGGCCCGGGAAAGCCCTGTTCGGGGTGGGCGGCTGTAATAAATACTTCATGTTTCCATTATTCACTGCTTAAGTCTGGTTGCTTCAATTTAGGCCCCGTCCTGGACTTCTTCTCATACCCTCCTAATTTCCTGAGGGGCCGTAGCGCTCAGTGGACACTGGAGAAGTATGAGAAGAAGATAAATGAAACTGCAGGAAGGGAAGTAAAAGGGAAGCAAGTGAAGGGAGGGAGGAAGGGACCTAATCTCGTCATAGACTCGGGGACGTAGCCGCGTGTGAAATTCTCGAACATGTGTGGCGCGGTCCCTCTGAGCGGATTGGTGCCGAGACTGGAATAACGCAGTCCAGCCATCCCTGTCCAGGAAGCGCGAGGACTCGGTCTGGGCTGTCCTCACCCACTCTGGCGGCTCCTTCCAGATTGGGAGGTGACGTGGTTCTCCCTCCTCTGACCTCGCCTCCCCTCGCTCTGCACACCCCTGCTTGCGACTGTGCCGGGCCACCACCAGTCCCTGTCACTTACTGGGTGCTTCCCATGGCCCGGGCACTGAGCTTAAAGCAGTTTACCTGCATGACTGAATCTGGTCCTCAGAGTAACTCTGCAAGTGGGTGTTGTTACTCTGCTCTGCAGGCCAGGCTGGGGCTCTGGGAGGACAAGTGCTTAGTCCCGGGTCCCCCGGAGTAAGAGGGGAGCCGGGGCTGCCTCACGTGCAGCCCACCTTCTCCGCCCTCTGGTCCTTGTGGCTCCACCTGGTCACCTGAACACGTCCCCTTCCCCTTCCGGGTTCTGCCTCTGCACAGTGGCTGTCTTCTCTGCCTCCTTGTCCTGTTGCCCAAATCTATAACCATTCTGGCTCCTTCTGTCCTTGGGAATGAGAATAGATCTTCTGCCACTGTGCAAGTGTCTCTGATGGGTCTTTGGCTGTGTGCCCTATGCTGTGGCCAGGCACCAGGCTCCCCGGGAGGCTGTGAAACAGGAATCCTGGGTTTGCCACCATCCCCGGGTGTGGGAGCCACTCGTTCTTCAAGGAGCAGGAGAAGGTGCTGGAAAGAAATAAGAAACTTGACTTCCAGTCCTGGCAGCCCCTGGTGTGGGGTGTGGTTAGGGATGGAGCTGCAAGTTACTGGACCTCTCTGAGCCCATGTCGCCCCTGTGATGGGGGTGAGGGCCGTGTCCTGCCCAGGTTGCTGGAGGAACAGAGGAGACCACTGAAAGCGGGGTCAGCCCATGGCCCGCCTCTCCTCTGCCTCTGTCCTTCCCCTCTCCTCCCTTCTTTCCTCCTCAAGCTTGCTCACCACCCACTGCTGGCAGAGCCTGTGGCCGGGGCAGACGCGGACAGAGGACAGAGGTGCACGGAGCCTTCCAGAAGCATGAGGCGCAGGGGCAGGGGCTTCCCAACAGCCTCAGCCCGAGCCTCCCTCCCGTTCTTGCTGCAGGGCCCAGCACTGGCAGGGCTGTGTCTGGTTGTGGCCCAGGAGGGAGGCTGTGCTGGGCCTGGTGCTGTACTGTAATCAGGTCATCGGGGCCCTCGGGGGCCTGGCCCCTATTCCCGGGGTGCAACATGACTAGGGGCTCTGCCCCACCCACGCGCTCTGCACTGAGCGTGGCCAGCAGACCCACTGCTTAAGGACCCATGTCCCAGGCCTCCTGTTTTGTGCTTTGTCACCAGCGGTTATAGGAGATTGGACCTCTGATTTCAGGGTATGCTGTGTGTCTTTCACTTCTCCTGAATCTCGGCAGTTTGTGGGGCTCGGGGATGGAGCGTTGCCTGGCTTTATGTGCGTTTTTTCCTTCTGTGTTAACCAGTAAAGCTCAGTAAGGGCTGGCAGGTGACAGCCCTGCAAACCAGACCCCAGCTGCCTGGCCACATTGAGTCGGCCCCTCCAGCCCCGTGAGCCCAAGCCCAAGCTTCTGTGCCAGTGTGGACTGCAGGAGGCCTTTGGGGCTGGGCCACACCTGTGTACACAGCTGGGAAGCCAAGACTGAGAATTAACGTGACTTCCCCTGTGCCTTCTGAGCCCCAGGCGCTGGCCATGCAAACTTTTGGGGTGGCTGCTATGTGCAGTTAGCTGGAATCAGGAAGTGCCCTTGATTCTTCATTTGTGTTTCTTCTTTGCCAACACTGAGCTCAGCTGAGGGCGGGGACACTTGTCTCCAAAATAGGCACACTCAGGACAGTGCAGGATGTGCCCGGGCCGGGGATCTCCAGAGCTCAGCTTCCTGCTGACACCTTCTGGTCCTCGTGGGGGCTCCGGGTTGTGAGCATTTTATAATGAACAACATCACACAGTTGTGTGGCACATGCAGGAACTTTGCTCGCGTGCATGTGCGTGCACTGTGTACACAGATGTGACAGTAGATACTTAATTCCAGATCAGGTAGACCATGTATATTTAATTACAGGCTCTACCCGATGTGATTTTATATATACACCCCAGCACAGCCTGGGCAGCGCACAAGGACAGGAGTACGTTGCCAGAGGTTTGTAGAGGGCAGTGCTGTCCTACCTGCTGCTGCTCCTGGCCATTCTGTCTCCCTAAGCCCCACCCCAAGACTCTTCCTCTACTCTGTCTCCACTATTTCCTTGAGGTTATGTTGACTTTTTCTTCATAATTGTTTGTCTCTCCAAGCAGAAAGCCAGGGAGATGCAGAGACAAGAGAGCACAGCACCTTCTGGAAGGTTCTGCAGGGTAGGTAGAGCCAAAGAGATGCAAAGACGAGAGCATAGGGTCTTCTTATTGTGCTCGGGGTGAGCACAGCTGAAGAGATACAGAGTCAAGAGAGACCAGGGTCTTCCAGAAGGTTCTGCAAGGTGGACATAGCTGTGGAGATGTAGAGACAAGAGTGCAGGGTCTTCTAGAAAGTTCCATGGGGCATTGTGTGCCCAGGGAATGGCAGCAGGTGAAGCTGGAATGGATCGTAGCTCTGGTCAGACGAGGCTTCCTCAGGATTTTAAGGAGCTGGGCCTGTGTCCCATGGCCAAGGGGACCATTGGCGTGGCTTGGAGCGTGAACTCAGCCCCAGGCCTTTGCATTCACGTGTGGGCTCTGCCACTCCCCCTGGTGTGACTCTGGCCTCAGCTTGCTCATCTGTGAAGCGGGGTGGTAACAGGAGCATCGGATGGCAAGAGCTAACTTCTACAAATCGTGCAGATAGTTCCTGGCATGGAATAACTCCTCTGGAGTTTTATTTATTGGAACTCATATGACATATGCACTGTGTATTTATTTACTGAGCACCCTGCTGTCTCCTGGCCAGGGGCAGAGTCGTTACCAAATTATACATAAACCACCCTGGCACAGAGCTTACAGTTTAATCAGAAGGGTAATTAATACATGAATAAAGAAATTAAAAACAAGCTGGCCGGCTGCAGGATGGAGAGAAGAGACCAGAGAAGGAAATGGTGGCAGTGGCCAGGATTCCAGGATTGGCCTCCAGGGCTTCCTGCAGAGCTGGCCTGTGGGAATGAGGTTGGGTGTGCTCGAGGTCCCAGGCCGGAGGCTTCTGGGGGGCTGGCCGGCCTGGCCACGCAGGGTTTCTGCAGGGGTATGGGTGCGGGTGGAGGCCCTGGAGGGGTGGGGGATGAGGCGGAGTTGACTGGCTAAAAAGATCCTGGCGGCTGTGGGGCTTCTGCAGTAGTGACTGGGTGTGGCAGGGTCGTGTGTGAGTGCCCCGTCCTGGGGCAGAGGTGACTGGTGAAGCAGAGGTTCATTAGACTCCCGGGTCTGGGGGACGCCCCAAGCATGGCGCGCACCTCCTGGCGTCTGTTCGGGACCTGTCGTCGTGTCAGACATGGCAGGACTCGGAGGGTGAGCAGGAGCTGTGGAAGCAGCAGGACGCGAGGGGCGGCCCTGCTTCCTAACTGCCTGCTTTCGCAGAGCCTCCCCCAGGTCCATGGGTGTGCGAATTCAATAGAAAAGCCTCAGTCCACCCGGGCTTTACCCCAAGACCCAGGACCCCCACATCCCGACAGCCACCCAGCCACCAAGTGTCCTGGGGAATGAGCCAAATTCAGGCCACAGCGGCGGCAGCAGCAGGAGTCACGAGTAAGTTACCC
>NW_022900927.1:65139468-65142674 GCF_012274545.1 Fukomys damarensis
GGGTGTGGCAGGGTCGTGTGTGAGCGCCCCGTCCTGGGGCAGAGGTGACTGGTGAAGCAGAGGTTCATTAGACTCCCGGGTCTGGGGGACGCCCCAAGCATGGCGCGCACCTCCTGGCGTCTGTTCGGGACCTGTCGTCGTGTCAGACATGGCAGGACTCGGAGGGTGAGCAGGAGCTGTGGAAGCAGCAGGACGCGAGGGGCGGCCCTGCTTCCTAACTGCCTGCTTTCGCAGAGCCTCCCCCAGGTCCATGGGTGTGCGAATTCAATAGAAAAGCCTCAGTCCACCCGGGCTTTACCCCAAGACCCAGGACCCCCACATCCCGACAGCCACCCAGCCACCAAGTGTCCTGGGGAATGAGCCAAATTCAGGCCACAGCGGCGGCAGCAGCAGGAGTCACGAGTAAGTTACCCTTCATCAACCCGGGAGTGGGGCCAGTGCAGAGCAGTGGCCGCTGCTGCCTGTTGTGGGGAGAGGGTCATGGAGGGAAACCAGGGGCCCAGGGAGCCTCGAGGGAGGCGCCCGCATTGGGTTCCATGCCCGCAGCAGGCGTGGACTGTCTCCAGCCAGGCGCCCACCTGACCTGGTGCTCTGTCTCCTGCGTTCTGCTGGTGGCCGTCACCAGGAGCTTGGGTCGCCTCGCTGCCCTCGCCTGGGTGTGGACGGCTTGCCATCCTCTTCCTCTCAGCCTGCACTCGTTTTCCATGCTGCCCACTCAGTGCCTGACTTGCGTGGCTGTGTAAGAACTGGGCTTGGGGACGCAACAGACAGGCCGAGGTAGCAGAACGAGGTGCGCGGGCTGGGGCAGCAGAAGCCGGTGCGTGGGGCTCTCTGTGCCCCCATAGAGCGGCGTCCAGCCTGCTCTCCTGGCACGCAGTGACTGTGTCCTTGGCCTGTGGCTGAGTGACACACGGGTGGCTCGCTGTCTCAGCCAGGCCTGGGAGCCGGGAGGTGTTCCAAGAGGCACGGTGCCCACTGACTCAGCACCGCTCTGCCTGGCAGGGCCGGGTGTTCTTAGAAGACCTCGAGCCTGGGGTTCAGGAGCCCCTGAAGGTGCCAGGTGAAGCAGCTGAGCGGGGAGGGAGAAGACAGCTCCGCAGCCCTAGGCCACGGCGCCTCCCTGAGCCTCCCCAGCCAGCAGTCTTGTGGGGCAATCTGGAGAATGGCCTCCTCTGCATTTCCGGCTCCCTGGCCCGCCCGCCCGCCACCCCAGTGTGTCCGGCCAGGCCTGGGAAGGGGGACCCCAGGGCTGCGAGGGAATTGCACAAAATGGGACTTGGGTGAACAGCTTGAGTCTGGTCCTGTCCTTGATAACTCTTCTCTGGGGTTTAGACCTTGGTTTGCAGAGTGGATGCCACTCTCCTGCCTCAGGCCTCCCATGCTGGACCACCTTACTTGCACCTTTTTTTAACCTAGTAGTGGACTGAAAATGGCCTCCTGCAGGCCCAGTCCATCCTCACATCTGCCCACCTGCTGCATCTATTGCCTGCTCTCACAGTGCTGCAGAGGGCTGTAATCCTGCCCTCATCACCAGTCAGTTCTCAGCAGATGCGTGGGATCTCGGGCCAGTGACCTCCTTTCCTGTCCCCAGGCAGGGATCTTGTCTGCCCAGAGCTGCTCCCCAGCTCAGCAGGAAGCTTTGCATGCAGTAGATGCTCAGTGAACATCTGCTGCTGTTCTGCCACTCAGAGGTGGTAGGAGATGCAGGTTCTTTACGGAGTAGGACACAAGTGAGAGGGCATCACTGTGACAGGATCGTAGCACGCACGGAGAGCAGCTTAGCTGCAGGAGTTCAGGTGACTTCTAAGCCAGCGTTTGCCCCATGCTGCCCAGTCTGGCCCAGTCACCCTCGGCTCTGCTGGTCCCTCCTGGGCATCACTGGAGCCCTGGCCAGAGCCGGTGTCCCAGGCGGCTGGCAAGCGGGTCTTGCACAGCCTGTCCCTCCTGTGTCCTTTCCTGTCAGCTGCCACAGGCAGATCCTCATCGTGGCAGGTCACAGTGATGTCCTTGAGGTGCCACTGCAGCCTGCGCCTCCGGGGGGAGCTGAGGAGTCTGAGGAAATGGAAGGTGGGTGGGTGCGTGTGCGTGCGTGCAAGGTTACAGGGCCACATTTCTGTGAGCCAGCTCCTCTTGGTGCCGGCACTCTGTCCCTGGGTCCCTGCGCACTGTGTGTGTCGGATGTTGGGTTGGGTGCCAAGGACTTCGAGGTGATGATGCAGAAAGGTCCTTGCCAGTGTGGGTGATGTTTGGTGGGGAAAACAGATGTTAAACACATCAGCAGATATAATGCGCGTGGCACAAGGGCTTGGGGGCTGCAAAACAGGGCTGGGACAGGAGTCTCGTGTGAAGCCCATCAGTCCACTTGGGGCCACTCTGTGCCAGGCTGCATCCTAGGGGGTGGACATCCTCACCCTGGAGCTTCTCGGACCACTGGGCTACAGCCATGACTTCCTCTGAGGAGCCCCCAGCACCTACCATCCTGTCTTGGACTGGGAGCCTGTGATTCATGAAATTAGCTGGGATTGGCACCGAGATGAACACAACCTATTTTTCAAATCAAGGTCTAAGACCCAGGGGTCTTGTTGCCTTTTTCGTGGGCTTGGTCCTTGCTTGAGGGTTTGAGGGTACCTCTTCCTCCTCCCCACTCTTCCCGTCTTCCAGGAAACCTGGCCCAGCCATCCCGGAGCCCTGGAAGGGCCCTGCTGGGACAGGGACGTGTTCGGTCCCGCGCCGGGTCTCTGGGCTGAGTGCTCCTCTCCACACCCTCCATGTTCGGATGGATCCAGGGCTTTGTGAGCACAGCATGTGCGGTGTGTGGCCGCAGGAAGATCTGGAGACAATTCCTGATCTGCTGCTGCTGTTGCTGCTGCTGGTGACTAGGAGCCAGGCCTTTCTCTTCATTTCATCCTTGGGCGCCTTCATTTAGCAAAGATCAAACAGGCTGGCTCAGACTCTGTTCTCTGTTCTTTGGAGGAAGAGCATCGGTTTACATTTCTCATGTCGGAGCAAATCAACATAAAAATCAGAGTTCAGCTTTTTAATTTCCTCTCTCCGAGCTGTGGGGGGCAGTGACCGTGACCGTCGGGATGGTTCCTCCCCACCTTGAGGACCTGACACAGGAAAACAGAGCTGGGGGCCCTGGGACCCTGGGATCCCCTCCATGGATTTGCCACAAGAGTGGAGTTTTTTTTTTTTTTTTTTTTTTT
>NW_022900927.1:65142776-65162638 GCF_012274545.1 Fukomys damarensis
TTTTGGTACCAGAGCTTGAACTCAGGTCCTTGTGCTTGCGAGACAGGCAGCGGCACCACTGAGCTAAATCCCCAGCCTGAGATTTTTTAATGAAACAAAGTCTTCACAGAAGTAGTACCACTTCTCAGTGGTACCTCCTCACTCCTCCAGTCTCCCGCCCGAGACAGCGGACCGTCTTCACGCGTGTACACCTGACCCTGTGTCCTTCTGTCTCAGTCAGGCTCAGAGTGGCCCTCCTGTCCTGCTGTGCTGGTAGAAGCAGCACTGGTCCCCAAAGGTCATGCGGCTTATAAAGGATAAGGCGTGAGCTTGGCAGCCCAGCTGCCCCCACCCACAATGTCCCCAGTGAGGACCTGGTTAGGCTGCAGACTCAGAGCCCAGCAGGAAGCTCAGACCCCGGGGTGGGTCTCACGGGCCCTCCTGTGCTGTCCACATTGATCCGCTTATCAACTTGTGTGACGAGACACCCGTGGCACGGCGAGGGCACCACAGCAGTCCTGTGTCTGAGCCAGGTGGTGACTGAGCTCAGCTGGGTGGTTCTGCTCCTGCAATGCCACGGGGGCCATGGCCTGCTGGGGGCACTGTCCCTAGGGCCCTGGGTCGGGGCTCACAGCTGTGTCTCAGGGGAAGGTTGCCAGCTCGGGTCAGGCGGACACTGCAGTGGTGTTCCCTTCTCTGGTAGAAGCCTGTCTCAGCCCAGTGCCCCATGTGTGGCCCAGGGCTCCCAGAAGTTCAAAAGCAGGCACTGCCCACCCCCCCATCAGGCCCCACTGCCTCGTCCTCATCGTTGACCTCTCTGTCCTCCTGTCCCTGCTGCTGCTCTGGGATCCACGTTGTACCCAGTGCTCTGGCCAGTCCTCTTCTCCCTGGTCCCCGCTGACCTCTGTCCTGAGCCTTAGGACCCAAAATCCTACCCCCTTCCCTCCCGGACTCTGAGTTCTGCGCAGTCAATTGTGTTCGTCACCAGCACCGTCCCCTCTGCAAGACTTTGTGTCCTGAGAGGTCAGGGACGCTGCCCGGGGGACCCAGTCTGGCACGGGCATGCAGTTGGCACCTCACGTGTGCTTACCAGAGGGTGTGCAGGGAGGTTGTGTGTGTGGACAGCAGCGAGGCCTTTGGGAGCAGTCCGAGTGCCCCGCTCCAGGGGGAGACGGTCCAGGCTGCGGGACGAGGTGGGGACCTCAGGAGCGGAGGCTCCTTCAGGATCCTTGGAAGGGTGGGCAGGTGGTGAGGGGCACAGGGCAGGTGTGGGGGGGCCTTGGCAGCAGCGTGTGATGTATCCACAGGTGAGTTCCCATGGGGCAGGCAAAGGGGGCCTTGTTCTTAAAATAAATCCATGGCATCCTGTGATTGCCCTGCACATAGCCCTGGACGTGGGAAGGCAGGGGTCTCAAATTTGTTCAGGAGAGGCAGGATGGGACCAGGCAAGGCTGGAAATGAACCATGGCCTCTGACCCTCCCTGCCACAGAGCCAGCGCCCTGTGGATCTGCTGGGCTGGGCTCTAGCATTATATCAGCCACCCCAAGGCACACGGCCTCCACGGCAGGGATGCCATTCGGTCCTCACACCACCGGCCCCTGTACAGAGCCTGTCCTGATGCCGGGGTCATTTTTGCCTCTTCGTAAGTGGTGAATAAATGATAAAACCAAGGCACAGAAACAGGGTGTGACAGTGCACACCTGTAGTTCCAGCACTTGGGAGGCTGAGGCAGGATACCTCAAGTTTGAGGCCAGCCTGGGATGCTTAGTGAGTTCAAGGCCAGCTTGGACTACATAGTGAGGCCCTGTTTCAAAAAACAAACATACAAAAACACAACCAAAGCACAGAGAGGTGAATTCACTTCCTTGCAGTTCATAGCCAGCAGGGCTGTGATTCCCACCAGGACCATCCCATGCTAAAGCCGGGGTCCTCAAACTTGGCTTGGCCAAGCCCTGAACCAAAAACCTCTGAGGTGTGCGCACCACCTGCCCATCCTAGGGGGTGGGCAGCATTGCTGTGTGCAGATCACCTGTGGCCAGGAGGGCTGGAAGGGGCCCTTCTGCCTGGCGGGCCTTGGGTCTCAGCCGCCCTGCTTGTCCTCTGCACACTGATGATGATTGGCCCTCGTGGATTGTCCTGCTCTTGACTGTGCCCAGCAGAAAGAGCGCTCAGAACAGGATTCCTGCGGCCTGTCCCCAGGCTGTCCCCAACCTCCCTTGTCTCCTGCCACGCCTGTGGAGTGGGGCTGAGTTCCGAATCTGCTGGCTTTGGAGGTCTGGGGAGCCCTCGCCCCTCCTAAGGCCACAAGGACACTCAGAGTGCGCCCAGTAGGAGAGGCGCCCACACTGTGGCCGAGCTGAGCCCCTGATGGGGACACGACAGGGTTGGTCTTTTGACGCGACAAATTTCCATTTTAGTAATGTTGGGGTGAGTGTTCTTTTCGGTAATTAAAAAGCCGAGGATATAAAACCACCCGCCAGAATGAGCAGAGATTACTAATTTCTCATATTTGCAGGACTTTCTTCACTCAAACATTTTCACTCAGCTGAAATCCCTCCTGCTCGTCCTTCCCCTGGGTCAGCTTCGATCTTGAATTTGGGGCAGTCTTTCAGTCTGCCTTTCTATTCTGCTTTCTCTCTGCGTTCGTAAACCATAGGGTGTATGTGTGTTGCATTTGCACGTAGAACATCAAACTGCACAAATCTGCAACTCACGTTTTTTCCTCCTTCATTGTGATTGTGCCACATCTCCATCAATCCCGACTGTGGCCCTGCCCAGCCCACTCACCGGCCCATCCCTGCTGGGGTCGGGGCATAGGCTCCTAGGGCAGCCGCTGAGTCACAGGGCGTGGGTGCCCCGGCTGGGCCGGTGTGTGCCAGCCTGTGCCAGCCTGTTGCCAAAGTGTCTGCATAGTTTACACCAGCAATGTCTGGGAGTTCTTGCTTTTCCACGTTCTCACCAGTGCTTGGTGTGATTAGACTTTCTAATTTCTGGCACAAAGCTTGGTGTGGGTTGGCTCTCAGGTGTGCTTTCATCTGCCCGTCTCTCACCACGCCTGACTCAGCATTTCTGGGCTCCTGCTGAGTACCCGAGCCTCATTAAATTCCTTGCACATTTTTTTCCTGTTGGACTGTTTGTCTTTTTAAACTTTTGTTTAAACTTTTAAACATTCTGGGGACTAAATTTTTATGTCTTACCTATGTGGCAAATGTCTTTGTCCAGTAAATAGCTTATAATTTAGCTTTCTTTAGAAGACTTTTTGTCATGGGAAGTTTTTAATCAGGCTTTGGTCATGTTGATCTTCTGTGCTGTAGTTAGGACTTTCTTGTGTTAACACCAAACTGTGTACAGACATGCCCTGGGCTTCTTTCTAAGGATGCTGAAGAGCGTGTTCTGTTTCACGTTTGGGCTGTTGGTCCAAATGGAACTCTGTGCGTGGCAGTTTTTCCATCCAACATTGGTCATCGGTCCCACACCTTGCCTTGAGCACGCCGCCTGCCCGTGCTGTTTTGAAATGTCCCCTCTGTCCCATGCCAGTGACACACACAGTTTTTTGTTTTGTTTGCTACATGCTCATAACTGCAGGAAATGGTGTCAAAGAAAGACCTGGCACTGGGAGACCTCAGAGCTCCTTCATCTCTGCTCCGTTTTTGCTGCATTCCTGGCTTGGGCGTGCATGGCAGACCCTTTCCCCCTGCAGCCGCGTTCTCTCAGAGGAACACCTGCAGTGGCGCTGGCAGGGGCTGGGACAGGCACCCTCGGGAGGGGAAGGCCCGCCTCCACAGGCACAGGCGCCACGCCACAGTGGGCGCAGGGGCATGTAGGGCCCTCTTGTGTTCGGACTTGATGCTCACCGTCCTTGTGCAGTAGTCATTTTTCAAAGCAATATAGCCACTGTCTCGGGCCTGTCCCCATGGAGGGGACGACACAGCAGCAGGGCCAGCTCCCAGGGAACCCTGAGAGTTCTCTGAGCACATTGTTGGGCCATGGGCGGCCTCCCCTGGAAGGCAGAGGAGGGCAGTCCCGGGAGGGGAAGGGGCAGAAGCGGAGCCCGGGCACTGGGGAGAAGCTGCTGGTGTCACTGCTCTGTGTCACGTGCCAGCTCTGGGTGCTCAGAAAAGTCCCGTCCTTTCCCACACGTTCTCCTGTTCAGGGCACAGCACTGGTTTACGCAGCCTCTCTGTACAGCCTAGGGAAACCATCCGCCCTGTAAGACGCTGCACTGGGACTGGGACAGGAGGGTTTGGCGATTGTCCCATCTTGCCCCAAGTGTTTGGACTCTCACTGCCAGGATTATGAAACAGGGAGGAAGCTGCTTGGTGTGACTGACACAGTGCAGTGTGGCCCAGCTGTCATCCCGGGAGTGTACACGGTCAGTGGGAGGAGAAGATCATGGGATGTGAGCCCACAGGCCTGGATGCTGAGGCCACAGGGCCCAGACAGGCTGCAGGGCATCCAGCCACACCTCGAGAGCAGAAGTGATCCTCACAAAGCCCCTGCCTGGCCTGGAATACACTCATGGGGAGCAGCCCTGCACTCTGGCGTCAGGCCCTTCAGGGTCTCCTCCAGCACCGCAGCAGGTGACCCCCAGCTCGGCCAAGCACCTGGGGAACAGGGCAGCTGTGTGTTCAGCAGATACATCTGGAACCAGCAACCTTGAGACAGAAACACAGCTGGCTGGAGATGAGGGGTCGAGGGTTTAGGTGACCCTGTGGCCTGGGGGCTGGCAGAACAGGAACAGAGAGAGCTGGGTGCCGTGTGCTGAACTCAGAGACGTGCCCCAGGAGGGACACAGCAACCCTCCCCAAACTCACCCACTGGTGCCCAGCCCTGCTCTGCCTCAAACCGTGAACCCCAGACTCATGCTCAAGGCCGGTAGCCTATGACAGGGACCAGGGGACCCAAGGCAGGCTCCCCTCCCCACTCCAGGCTGGAGCTTATTGATTGGAAGAGTGGTTGGAACCAGCTGCCCAAAAATACCAACAACTGTGACCCCCATGGGCTCCCTGACACACCAGGGCTTGATGTACGGTGGTGCACATAGCCACTCAGGAGGGGCTGGAGGCCCGAGTGAGAGGCCAACCTGCTAGGAGGTGGCTTCGTATTAGGTCAGCTTGCCTGGCCCATTTTGACCTGCAGGTTCCTCAGCTTACAGCTGGTCTCCCTGGCCATTCCAGGCACATCGGTGTCATTACAGCACCATGCTACAGCTTTATATGTGCTAACCTACTGCCACATGTGCCACTGACACACGGTGGACCTGTGAGAAAACCCCAGGGCCAACAACCGCGGGAACCCCAGATGGCACTGTCCTGAGTCGGGCCAGGATCTGAGTTTTGCCGAGCATTCTATGAACGCTTCTAGACCAGTGGGTTTGGGAAATGCTGAGTCCGTGCCTCTGTCTGTCCATTGATGTTGGCTGAGGAGGCACAGTGGCATTTGGGCACTTTGCCCCTAAGTCTGGGTGTTCCTGTCTGACATGGGAATCGTTGTGGGATCACTGCGTTTGCTGTATGTGCTCTGGGAGAGGAAGGGTACCCGGTCGGTCCTGTTTCCTAGAGTGTCACAGAGCACGCAGAGGCGCGCGCCCCTGGGGAGTGCCGCCTGACAGTGCTCCTGGACCCCTGACCTTTGCCCTGGTGTCGGCTGGGTATGCTCAGCCCAGCCTCCTCTCACTGGTTCTTAGGAGTGGATCCTGGGCCAGAGGGAAATGGATGGGCAGAGAATCGATTACTTCCTGCCCCCCGAGCAGCCTGGCTTCCAAAGGCCCTGCACAAATTAAAATACACACAGTGAGCTCTCCATCCAGGCGGGGCGTGCCCACACTCACGAGCAGGAGCGTGCGGTGCAGGAACCCTGCCCGCCGCGTCCAGCACCAGGGACACCTGGAGCTTGGGTCTGAGCCCAGAGCCCTCGTGGTGGCTGTCTGTGCCATGTCCCCAAATGGGCTGCCTTTCATGTCCCCGTGTTCTGCCTGTTGGAGAGGTGCAGCCTCGGAGAGCAAAGCTGGAGCAACAAAGGCCAGACGGGGAAGTGGGGCAGTTACGTAAGCCCGCAGCCAGGCTGTCTGTGGCCGATGACTTATTTAGCTGTCTGTCTTTGCGGGATGTCACGCCGAACCCTTTCCAGCTGGCTCTCGGCTCCGGTGATTACATTAACACTCCATAATTATAGGAAACAGACACCTTGCCATCACCAGCCTTCCCAAGTGAGTGGCGGGGTGTGGGGGACACTCGACACCGGGCCCACCCGATCTCCACCCGGCTCAGCTCAGGGTGCAGGCCCTGCCCGCAGCTCTGGCTCTGTGGCAAAGGGAACAAAAATAACACTGGGGCGGAGCGCTCTCTGTGCAGAAGGTGTTCACTTAAAGCCTGGAGCCAGACCCTAACCCCATGTCCTGGAGTAACAAGGCCAGGATGGTGGTGGTGATCATCATTGGTGGCCTCTGTCCCCGTGACAGACACAGGCCAGAAACCAGGAGGTAGACGCCTGGAGCTGGGAACAGGGCCAGGAGAGGAAGGGGAGCGGGCCATGGGATTGCAGATGAGCAGGGCGCCTCACACGCGCACATCAGGTTCCCAACGAGCCTTGCCGCGCTGCCATATGACACGCACTAATTAGAAACAAAAGCATGGCCCCTGACGTTGGTCTCTCCATGGGGGAGAGATTCCTGATCTCTGAGAATCGCTGCTTTTACATGGAGGAGGCACAGAACAGCAGAACGAGGAGGGCGGAGGAGTCGCTTGTTTTTCCGCCCTACATGCCCAGCGTCTTCGGCCTGAACCTCGTCCTTTCCCTCAATGCTAGGACCTGGAGAGCCCTGCACAGATCCCTGTGCCCCCGGCTGGGCCCTCCGGTGCCTGCTGCCCAGAGCTGGTCCTCAGCAGCCACTGCCCAGGCTCTGGTCCTGACCTCACTCCCAGGCTGGCCTGGCTGGAGCCGGCGTGACCAGTAATTCTGACAGCATCGCCACTCCCGCACCTTCACTTCGTGCTCGTGGCTTGATGTAGTTTTTTCACCCTCCACGGCGCGAGGAGGGGATATTGTTGGTAGCAGCCCCTTGTTTATGAGAAGCAGGATCAGAGAGGGTGAATCATGAACTGGAAGCCACGAGGCCAGGGCCCCCCACCCCACCCCACCTCACCCCATTGGCCACATCTGGCCGAGGAAGTGGGACCAAGTTCACATCCAGCTCTCAGCCTCCACCTCCCTGGCCTCCTCGCTCTCTTCTGGAAGGTGCTTCATGACGGGTCCTCGGTCGTGTCAGGAAGAGCAGGTGCTGGAGGGCCCTGGACAGAACGTCACCATCTCCCCCTTGTGGCCACCAGCTGGCTGCAGTGGCCTCTTGAGCCCTAATGCAACTGCTCCCAGTCAGGACTTTACCACCTGCCACACCAGTGCCTCCACCCTGGGTTCCAAGGGGGCACGGGGCCCCGCCCCTCCCCACCCCGGCGAGCCCCTGCAGTGCCCGTCCGCCAGCTCCTGATTTCTCCTCTTCCCACCGCCTCGTTCCTGAGGGCTGCTGTCCAGGACGGAGCAGTTGCGCTCGGATCCGCTAAAGCCCTGCTGTTATGGGGCCCAGCCCCACAATGCCTCAGACTCCAGCTCTGCTCTTTCTCCTCACGCTTGCTCTGTGCTGTCCAGGGCACCACCCGGCCCCAAGCTCTGCCTCCAAACGTGGGTGCCCTGAGCGCGGGACCCTGTGTCCCTGGTTCAGTCTACAGGTCATGTGTGTAGGTGCTGGCCGCCTGGGAACCAGCCCAGGAACCACCATTAGAGCAGCCTGGACCCTCGGCCCATCTGTGACCTGGCCTGCAAAAGCCACCATGCTGGGTGGCACCACGCTCGGTCCACCTGGAGATCTACCGGGATACCTGCCAGCTCCCTAACTCTGTCCGTGAGCATCTGCTTTCTCCCCCTGAAGTGGAGCAAATGCCGCCAACACCCAGGACCCGGGGCCACAGGGAGCATGAGAGCACATCCACCCACATGTCCATACTGCAGGCGCTGAGTTTCTGTCCTCACCCTGTCCTAGGCACGCCCCTCTCGTTTTCTTAAAGACGTCCCAGCTCCCTGGGGCACAGAGCAGACGTCAGGGCTGCTATAGGCTCTGGTGCCGCTCTGAGGGCAGAGGGAACCAACACCTCTCCAGGGACATGGGGCCTCTGAGGACACAGGCAGGGACACCCCCTTCCTAGACCCTGTGCAGATCAGAAGTCAGGGACATTTGGGAGGCCCTGGGGTGATGTAGAGAGCAGTTGCTGGCAGCCAGGTTCTGTTCAGACCTCTGTGTCACGCCCTCGGGAGAGCTGGTTTCTGCCTGAGCCCTTCCCTAGGCCGGCTGGGGCCTTGAACCCTGCCCCGGGGACCAGGCTCCAGCCCCGTTGCCACCTGGGTCCCTCTTGGCACTGCACCCCGACTCAAATGCTCATCAGAGCCAGATCTTCTGGAGTTGCCTGGGAAGCACCCCTGTCTCAGCTGCACCCCGCGAGATGGAGAGCTTTGTGTGAGCAGCTTGCTGGACCGGGCTCTCCGGGGAGCTGGCTGCAGCAGTTGGAGCACTGATTAATGGTGCTGCCTGTGCCTGCCCGGCAGGCGCTTCCCTGCTGCCATGACACCTTGATGGATGGAGGCCCCTCCTGGCGGGGCGCACGTGGGGCGTCCCTTCCCCGCCACAGGCCTGGGCATCCCAGGAGCTGCTGTCCCCCCAGTGGGCTAGGTTTGGGCACAGCTATGGAAGCCACATACCCACGGGGGGGGCACTGCTGGGGTCGAGGGTGCTGAGACATGGTGAGGGCCAGGGACTTCGAGAGGGGCCGACCCAGGGAGGGTGGACCCTGGACCCCTATTCCGCTGTCACACTTTGGTGAGCCGGTCTGTGAGTGACAAAGACGGGGTGCTGGTTTGATTTACCAGTCTCAGGAAGTGAGTCTGCGCTATGGCATACTCCTGGCCAGGTTGCACACTGCTTTATTTGGTGCTGAGGATCGAACCCAGGGCCTCATACCTGTTGGGTAAGTGTTTTGTCACCAGGCTGCACCCAGCCCCAGGTGGTGCATTACTTACCTTTGCAGGGTTCCAGTCAGTGGGGTTTCTGGGAGTGGCGCCCTCTGGGATTAAGCAGTGTGTGGGCCACACAACCAAATGGTGGTCCTGGTTTCCGGCTGTCTCTCCCAGGGAGAGCTGTGATGCGTGTGGAACTCTGCTAGCTCAAGCCCTCAGAGACTGGCCCCAGTTCCAGGCTCAAGGAGCCCTGGCAGGGCAGGGACAGAGGCGGGGTCAGGACTGAGCCAGTGTGCACTGCTGCTGCCCCGTGTGAGTGGGGCCTCCTGCCCTGTTCTGCACAGCCCTTCCAGGACAGGGTTCCACGGCCTGAGTCCACATCCCACCGGACATGGGCACTCGGTGCCCCAGAGAGGCCGTCCACAGAGAGGGGTGTGAGGACCCCACAAGCCCCTGCCTGGCTCCCTCCGTCCCCTGGTGCCTGTCCCTCGTTACCCAGCCTCTACCCGGAAGCCCTCCCTGATTGTCCTGCCCTGTGGCTCCAGGGTGTCCCCAAGCGCTGTGATCGCAGTGGTCAAGGCCACGGCCGGGGTCCTCCCCAGATCCTGAGCTGGGTGAAGTCAGCTCCAGTTCATCCCCTGTCTTCAGTCACACCGGCCTCTGCCCAGTGAATGCACAGAGCAGATCTTTAACAAGTGATTTTTATCTTTAATTAAGAAACTAATACCCTCCTAATGGTAACCTGACCTTTGGAGCTTTGCAAATGATGACAAATTGTTTATTTTTAAAAATGAAGAACTTCCAGGTGTGGTGGTGCACGCCTGTAATCCCAGCACTGGAGAGGTTGAGGCAAGAGGATCGTTTTGAGTTCAAGGCCAGCCTGGGCTACATAGAGAGGCCCTATCTCAAACAAATAAATAAAATAAAAATAAGAACAGCTACCATTTAATTAATTCATTTATTTTATCGAATCTCATTTTTCTTTTTCTTCTTCGTATTTTTTTGGGGGGGGAATTTTTTGTTTGTTCCCTTTTTTTTTTTTTTTTTTTGAGACAATAGTGAAACGTCCAGAATGGCCTAAAACTCTCTGTGATCCTCCTGCCTCAGGGTCCTAAATCCTGGGATCACAGGTGTGCGCCTTCGTGCCCCACCTTATTCTTACTTTCCTTGCAATTCTTGTATGGTTTACAATTCAGCTGTTTGTGTTGTGTGGCCGCAGCTAAGTAACGATTCTAACACAGTTCTGTCAGTGCAGAAAGAGCCCTGCTCCTCCTTTCCTGCCCCTGGCCCTGCTCGCTGTCTGCTGCTTTCCTCCTCATGGATTTGCTCCCCCAGGTGGCTCAAGTCCGTTGAACCGCATGATGCAGTGCCCTGATGCCCTGCCCATTTGCATGGTGCTCCCAGGCCCTGCCCTGCGGTCGCTGTGCAAGGGAAGAACCAGTTTCTTTGGGGACTGCGTCGCAGCCCGCATGTGGATGTAGCACCTTGGCTGTCCCCTTGGCCTCTGGTGCTTCTGCTTCTGTTTGGGCACTCATGTCTGGAGACGTGGGAGCCTGGGGAGATGGACAGTGGCCCCTCAGTGTCTAGGGGCGGATGAACCAAGACACCAGCACCAGGGCACTGTGACAGGTGCGCAGTGGCAGACAGGGACATCCCCTAGTCTGGGCCACACAGGTGCCACCCATGCCGGCTCTCCTGGGATGGAAGGCTCCTGGGTAGGCACAGCTGGACCTGCAAGCGAAGTCAGCTTCCTCCCAGCTGCCCTTCCCAGAGCCTGTCTGTGCCTCAGTTTCCCCGTCTAGAAGACAGACAGACCTCGAAGACTCTCTGGTTGTCTGGGGCTGCATGTGGTGGTTTGCGGGGTGTGGTCCCGGGTTCCAGGGTGGGCCACGCCACTTCTCCAAGCTGGTGGACACAGGGGTGGGGGGTCTGGGAGTGACCCGGGGATGTCTGAGACGTGGGCTCTCATGATGGGTTTATTTCATGGTGCAGAGCTGCCCACTGCAGAGCTGGGGGGCACAGCCGAGTCCCTCCGTCACCAGGCCCCGAGTCCCCACCCATGCCGACTCTCCTCAGACCCGGGGACCAGCAGGACCCAGGCAGGCAGGGACCCTGACTGTGGGAGCTTGGGCCCTGGTGCCCCAGGCCCTGGGCTGTGAGTCCTTAGGTAAGGTCTCCACGCCACAGGGCTGTCCTGAGGGTTTAGAGTTAATGACATAAAGCACAAGGAGTTACCCTGTGACCTCGGGTAGATTCGCCTCTGAGCCTCGGCCTGCCCCACCTGGCACCACGGGCCTCAGGCTTGGAGGTGAGAGGGAGAGGGACTTGATGTGGAACTTGGCATGTGGCGGCAGCCTCTCTGCTCTCCTGCCCCAGTGACCCAGTGTTGGCTCTGGGCCGGATGGGGCCTGGGCTGCCACGTGCGGATGGCGTGGGGCTGAGTCCCACAGAGATCTGTGTCCAGCCAGCTCCTCTGTAGCCTCTGGGGGTTCTCAGAGCAGCGGGCTCCAGGGCCCAGGCTCCTCCTGGCAGGGCAGAGGTCCACAGCCCTCATTCTGAGGGTGGCAGAGAAGGCCAAGGGCAAGCCCAAGGTCAGAGGCAGAGAGAGCCGCCCGATGCCAGGCTGGGTGTGAGAGAAAACCCCGCGGTGTCCGGAGCTCACCGGACTCCCTCACATTGTCTCCACCCCTGCCACGCCCAGGTGACGGAGTGAGCGCCGGGGGGAGCAGCAGAGCGGGGCACAGGTGGCCGGGCTGCACCCCACCTCCTGTCCAGTCTTCAGCCTCAAAGTAAATAAGACTGTCAGCTGCCGAAGCGAGGCCAGCAGAGCGAAGCCGTCTCCCCGTGCTTTGTGCTCTCCCCAATGAAACGCCAAGCGTATGCTAAAAATGCGCGGCTGGGGAGGAGGCGCGTCGGAGAGGTCCTTAGAGCGAGGTGATTTAGCCGCAGTGCACACAAAGGGGAGATGCACGGTGCAGTAACCTGGAAAGTGTACACCAGGTGCTTCTTAAAAGCAGGTGTAGCTGGTTCTTTTTTCTTTTGATTAAAACCAGGGCCCATGGACTGCATCATGTCTTATCGGGCTCCTGGACGCCAGTGTTGCCTTGTCGAATTTGCAGATTTGAAGATTGTCAGGAAATGGTCAGATGGGGTCGGGGCTCAGGGACTGTCAGTGACAGCCTGCGCATCTCGAATGCATGACAGCCGGCTGGTGCCACTCCACGGTGCACTGCACCCCATCCCACACGGGACCTGTGGTTTCCATTTTACAGGTGCAGACAGGAGAGTCTGGGAGGTTACAGGCCAGAGGTTGTGCAGCCCCCGAGGGGCCCTGCTCTGCCTCAGGGCAAAGGCGCCAGTCTCAGAGGCAGATGGATTCGAACGCAGGCTGTGCCCACTGCTACAGGCTCTGGCTTTTCCCTTGTCCATCATTCAGCCAAGGAGATGGAGGCTGCACCGTGTGCCTAGTGCCGGGGACAGGCGGGCACACAGAGGGCAAAGTACGGAGCTGCCAGGAAGGAACACGACACCCTGAGGGCAGCCGGCTGGAAGAAGCCGGGCCTGGGGTAGGGCTGTGTGCCGGGTCTTGGGGCCTGGGGAGGAGTGGAAGCCGGGCCTTGGTTCTCTCTCCCTCTCTCTCTGGCACATGTGTTCATGCACACTTGACCGTGTGTGTCGGTTTACACCGTCGTCCCTCCTGCTGCGGAGGCTAACGCAGGAGGGTCACGAGTTCAAGGATCACAGTGTAGCTCTCGTGACGGGGCGGCTGACGACACCCTCAGGGGGCTGCTGGGTGGCCTGGGCTTTCTCACCAAAGGTTGGGTTCAAGTATGAGGCTTTGTCCACGAGTCACTGAGGAGCTCGCCAGGGGCCTGGGGTGGCGCCAGCTTTGGAGACAAAGTCAAGACAGCTTTGAACTCGCGGGTCTTCTCGGGGCCTTCAAGACACAAGGGACATCATGAGTCCCAGGAAGAGAAAGGAATGCTGCTTCCGAAGCCTGGGCCTCAGAGGTGGAGGAGCGGGAAAGCTACAGCCGGCCAAGAGTCTCAGGAGAACAGGAGGGTCGGCAGTGTGGCACTCACAGGCCCGGGATCTTTTCCTTTTGTTTTTTGTTTTGAGATGGGGTCTCTCCAGCAGCCTCCCCTGTGACACCTCCACCGCACAGCTGCTCTCCTGACAGCCTGGGTGCCGGGGCCGCTGTGCAGCTCTTCCACTACTTAGAATACTCCTCTACCTGGCTCCTCCCTCAGGTTTTGCTTCTCTCTCAGTTTCCTGAGACAGGGTCTCACTATGCAGTTCAGGCTGGCCTTGAACTCACTGTGGAGCCCAGGCTGGCCTCAGACTTGTAGCAACCCTCCTGCCTCAGGCTCCTGAGGGCCTAGATTACAGGCATGGGCCACCACACCCAGCTTGTTTTCAAAGTCACCTCCTGGTGGGGCCTTCCTCCTGAGGCCACTCCCATCCGAAGCTGTGCTGGCCCCTGGGGAGTAGCCTGTCCTCCTGGGGCCTTTTCCGGGTGGGGATGGCTGTCCTTGTGGAGCCATGTGACCCTGACCTGGGGCTGCAGAGCTTTGAGTGCAGTGACAGTGAGCCTGAGGTCCGTTCAGTTGTCAGAGGCCATGGAGTTGGGGGCAGGAGTGACTGGTGTTTTATGCTCTGTTTCACAGCCAGAGAAGCTCCAGAGGCTGAGACAGTGCAGGCAGCTGGCCACAAACTGGGAAAGTCTGGATGGGGAGCCACAGGGGTGCAGCTGGGGAGAGGCGCAGCGGGTCCCCCTGAAGCTGGGAGTGCCTTGGGGACAGTGGTCTGTGCGGGCCGGGGTCCTCTCCCCTCCCCTCCAGGGGCCTGCGGGCTCAGGGCGGAGAGGCGGCTGTGCTGCTCCTTCCGAGCCGCCCGGAAGATTCTGCTGGCCAACCTGGAAATCCAGCCCGCGGCCCGGTCTGCCCCAGAGGTGCCCGCACCCCTCGCCAGGCGGGAAGGAAGTGGTGGGGTGGTGCCTGGCCTGTGCCCTCCTCCTGGGTAAATGATGCCAACACAGCAATGCCAGTCCAGAAAGCCCCAGCGCACACCTCTCCTCTCTCAGGAGCGGCCGCTCCCGGGTGAACAGGACAGCAGTAGTCTCTGACCCTGGCAGGCGGCTCCATATTGTTTTCAGGCCCTGTCCTCCCTGTGTGAGGCTTGTTCTCCCCTTCTTCTTTCAGCTGAGCCCAGGACTCAGGTGGTGACGGGTGGAACGGGCAGTGAAGAGGGGCAGATTTGATACCTGAAGGCAGAGAAATCCATCTTGACTTGGTCGCCTTGTGAAGCACAGCCTTTAGGGTCCGATGGGGCCACTTCTGCCACCGTCTGGCCTGGAGGCCTCAGTGTCCCCGGCTGCTGTAGCAAAAGACCACAGATTTGTGGCTGAACTCAGGAGAAATGTATCCTTCCCCAGATCTGGAGGCTGGACGGCCAAAATGGAGGTGCTGGTTCCCCTCTGAAGGGACGGTGTCTGTTATGGGTTAGATCTAGAATGTTCCCTAAAAGTCTCATGTGTCCAGAGGAGGCCTTTGGAAGGTGACTGAATAATGGGGTGCTAATGGGCCGTTAGGAGGCAGGGCTGGTAGGAGAGGCAGGTCCCTGGGGGCACGTCCCCAGGTTGTGTCCCTTTCCTGGCTCCTTTCTCTATTTCCTGAATGCCATGAGGCGAGCAGCTTTCCTCCGCCAGGCCCTCCTGTCATGATGTTTCTGCCTTGAAGTCAGATGACTGGATCCCCTGAACCGTGAGCCAAATTAACCAACCTCTCCTTTAAACTGAGGGTGTCAGGTCTTGTATTCCAGCGATGAGAAAGCTGAGGGATCCAGGACGGAGGGCTGCAATCCCCCCGAGGCTCTGGGGAGAAAGTCAGCTCCCTCTTCCAGCTTTGGGTGGCTGGAAGGTGTGGCCAGGTGTGGCTTGACTCTTGGCCGGATGGCTCCAGTTGCTGTCTTCGCGTGGCTCCTCCTCCGTCTTCCCATCTTGCTTTGTCGGTGACGTGCACCACTGGACTCCTCTCGGGATCTTAGTTGCGTCTCCAAGTGTCTTTTCCCAAACAAGGTTATTGTCTTGGGTTTGGGGACTCAGACATACCTTTTTTAGGGTTACCATTGAACCCACTACATGACCTTGGGGAACTCAGTCAACCTCTCTGGGCTACAGTGTCCTTCGTTGTAGAGACAGGTGCTGCCAGTGTCGGTGGGGACAGGGCTTTGGGCCCCACCTACCCAGGGCGGTCACCCCAAGACCCAGGCCCCCTCCAGTGGAGCCGTGGGATGGGACCTCATTCCTGTATGTACTGGTGAGCCGCTCTGAAGAACCTGGTTTCCCTACAGTGTGGGATGGCCTGTGGTCCTGCCCCGAGGGTGGAGTTCTAGAGATCATTCTAGAAGTCCTCAGCTCAGCCCAACACCTTCCCAGGTACTTCCGGAACAGAGGAAGCTGGGTATCCTGTGCCCCACCCGGCCCCAGCCCAGCCTCTGTGGCCGCTCCTCCATGTTTGGAGTTGAAGGGACGCACCTCATGGGCCATGTGGGAGGGGGACCGTGGACATTCCCAGCTCCGTGGCTGTTGGGTCCTGGAACCCAGTGGCCCCAAAGGAAGTGGGCCCCATAGAGTCGGTCCCTGCCCTGCCGTTCCCCCAGTGACCTTGGGTGACCTTGAAGAGACTCCCCGCTTCTCCAGCACCCAGATACTCAGAAGGGGTTGACGGGGTTGCTGACAGCTGTTGTTTCCCAGCCTTGAGAAGAACTTGCTTTCCCAGAGTCCATTTCCTGTAACTCAGGTGCTGCAGGCCGTCCTCAGTGTACCCGTGAGAGTCCACAGCTTCCCAGGTAGCAGATGGCCCAGTAATCACTGCAAATGCAGGAGCAGTCACTGGGGTTTCATTAAGAATCACAGGCAGAGCTGCAGGCGGGGCGAGCAGGCTGTGAGGTGGTGAAGCCCAGACTGCGGGAGAGCCAGGCCAGCCAGCTGTGTAGAGGGGAGGGGCTTCCCTGCTTAGTGCCTTGTCAGAGTGAGGGGCACTTATTTAAACCCAGGTTCCCATGGCCTGAGTGTGGTCCATGATTGGCCTCTCTGCATACTACTTCCTTTTCTCTGCTGTGCAGAACTGGTTCCTGCCTTAGGGCCTTTGCACTTGCCATTTCAACACCTGTATTCTCTTTCCTGTGATGTTCCCACAACTGTGCGTGCTCCTCGTCTTGGCTGAAGCTGCCTGGCACACTCTGTTCATGCTGTGTCCTGTCCTGTCACACGCAGCTCCTGCACCCCTCAGTGCCTTGGGGCCTGGGCTTGTGCAGTGACTCCTAGGACCGGTAAGTCAGTCGTGGAGAATGCTCAGACCGAGCTCCAGCACGTGGGTGGCACTCCTACGTGTCAGTCCTTCTGTTATTCCCGCCCAGTCCTTTCAACTCAGCCTGCTTCCTGGCTGCACAGCCTCAGGGAAGCTTTCCCACATCCAGGCTGTGCCGACAGGGTGAGGACAGTCAGGGAGGGCCTCCCCGGAACGGCAGGAGCCGGGAGAGCACAGGGCGGCAACAGCGCAAAGGGTCTGGAGTGCTGAGCCTCAAGCCCTTGCGAGCTGGCTGGAGCGGGGCCTGGGTGCAGCGCTGCTGGAGAGGACCCGGCCTCTGCCCCGTCACCTCCCGGTGCCCTCTGTGCCTAGGGGTGGAGAGACCAGCTGAGCATCAGCTCCCCTCCCCGTGCCTCACTTTACCCTTGGGCCCCTAAAGGTGGGTGCTCTCTGGGGAGCTGCTGGCTGTGCTGCGGGCCGTGGTCTGGGTGACTCCCGGCTCCAGGGCTCCTCCTGCACCTGAACAAACGGCTTCGCCCGGAGAGAAGGTGGAGAGCAGCCAAGCAGCACGGAGGCTCAACAGCCCTCAGCCTCGCGTGTAGATTGCTTTTTCTCTTTTTGCTTAAACGTGACATCTCCAGGGTTTGGAGAAATTTGCCAAAGTCTGTAAAATGTGTGGGTAAAAGAAAAAGAGAGGCCTGTGGCCAGGCGAGAGGAGGGAAGGGACTGCCTGACACCCGAGGCACCGCCCTTCTCGGCCGGACTTTTCATGGGGACGGCAGGCGCTGACCGCTGGCACTGCCCTCGGCACGCTCCTCGAGGACACAGAATCGCCAGGCTTCTGACAGCCCATGGAGGAGAACGGCCCGCAGCACCTCTGCCGAGGGCAGTCCCGGCCGGCACCCAGGGCCTCGGGATGGTCGTGGCGGGCTCGGCCTTCCCGGCTCCCAGCCTCCCTGGACGCAGGGCACGGGCAATGTGCCGGTGGGTCCCAGTGTCCAGAGGTGAGGCGAGCCCACCTGAGAGGCCCTGGCCGCCAGCCCAGCCTGCAGGGAGCTCTCTCTGCCTCTCTGCAGGCTTCTCCTGCAGCCCGAGGGGCTGCCAGGTGCATGGCTGCTCATGACCGCAGCAGCCCGGGCTCTGTGTCCACAGGACCTGCGATCAGCCAGGCACCAGACCAGAGAGGCAAAGTTCCTGCCCCTGCCTCACAGCCAGCTGTGGGGCAGACAGGCAGCATGGGCAGAAAGCCAACCGGAGGGTGCCACATGGGGAGGCCGTGGGGTGTGGGAGCTGGTAGTGTGGGGGCGAGGACTGCAAAAGCCTCTGCATCTTATCCAGAATGGGGTGGGAGCCTCACGGCTCTGAGCACAAGTGCAGCCTGGCCTGAATTCTGCTCTGTGTGAGCAGGCAGCCAGAGAAAGGGAAGCAGCAAGGCAAGAGGCGGCCTTTGCCGTAGCCTCCGTGAGAGAGGCTGTGGCCTGAACTTCGATGGTAGCGATGGAAGTCAGGACAAGTGAGTGAGATTTGGGATGTGTTTTGAAGGCAGATCCAGCAAGATTTGCTTAAAAACTGCATGAGGAGATAATTTCTTACCCCTCTCTCGTGCGCTGTGCTAGGTTGTATGAGGTAGGATTCTCCTGCTTGTAAGAGCAGAGACACAACTCAAGTGTGTCCCCTTAACTGAACGCTCCAGCCATATGTGGGTTTCAGGCATGGCTGGTTCCAGGTGAACATCTTCAGGTTTCATCACTATCTTCCCCTGCTCCTGTTTGGCTTCCCTTCCCTTCTCATTGCTCACCAAGCAGCTTCAGGCTTTCACGAACCCTAGAGACAGCAGTTACCATGGGCAAAGAGGAGTTCGTGCACTGGAGCCTCAACACAGCTGAGGATTTGCCCCCTCTGCTGCCCAGCCCCGACCCAAGCACTGTCCAGGGAAGTGGAGGATGCAGACTGGCCACACCTCTCAGACCCCAGTGTGGCCAGGTGGGAAGTGTCCCCTGCCCCAAAGCTGTGACTCCCAAGAAGTCAGGAGAATGGATTCTGTGTCAGCAGTGATTTGTGAGACCAGGATGGGAAGGGGAAACGTAGCAGTGAGAGGTGCTCCCTCCTCACTTTCCTGTGGCACAAAGCTTTCCCAGAAACAAAAGGTGACTGTGAGGCCACACCAGGAGCTGTCAGGTCTCCTTGCTGGGAGGAGGAGCTGCAGCGAAAGAGCTGAGGGTCTGCATCCCTGCCCTGAGCGGAGCTCGGACAGCAGGTGGCGGCGCTGTCACCCCGAGAGGGTGTGGAGGAGACTGGGCTGGGGCCTGGCGGTGGGGCTTTGGGACAGAGACGGGCACCCATGACCCGGGAGCTGGGGTGTTCTGTTCAGAGGAGAGCTGCTCGCACCGGAAGAGTTCAGACAGGAGCTCAGCGACAGCCGCCCTCCACAGGTCCTCGGCCGCCGCTGCTGGGCCTTGAGAACGGAGCGCCTGAGGACAGCTCCCAGGCCCGGGTTTCCCCTGAGACTCTCAGCCTCCCGCGGTGGCCCAAGCCAGGCCACGTGACACGGCTGACGCTGTTACCTTGAGATGCCAGCGGCACAGCTGTGGGTTAGCTGTGGGTTAGAGGATCGGATGGGCAGTGTCTCCCTGGTTACCTTATCTCTCGGCCTCGGCCTCCGACCTGGGTCTAAGTAGCTTTGGTTGCATCTCCAGGAATCTTCCTTCTCTCTCTGCCCACCCTGCCCGCTGTATTGAAAACAGCGCATCTGGGCTCCTCCTCCCCGAGTGCTGAGCGGGTTTAGAGTTTAGGGTGCAGCGGGAGCACCTCACCTTCCTGGGGAGCTCAAGGCCTTGGTCAGCCACTGCTGTGGCCTGTGCGCATCATGTGGGTTTGTCCCCCGGGTCCACGCTGTCCCCACCGTGCAGTGGGGTCAGGTGCCCGTCCTGGGGCAGGTGAGGACATCAGGGGGGCCATCTGCGCCTGCGGAACCCAGAGCCCTGGAGCAGACCCCGTACTCCTCACACCCGGCCCTGCCGAGCTGGCTCACTGTGGCCCTGTCACCAGCCTGGCAGGTCTGTCCCTCCCTCCGTGTCCCTCCACTCCCACCCTCATTCTGGCCGGTCTCCCAGGGGACACTGCTGTCTCCCCATTCCCGCGTCCACACTGCAGCTGGAGCATCTGTCCCGAAGTGATTGGTCACCTCCCGCCTCCACTGCCTATGCGTGACCTCGGGCGTCACCTGTCCCCTGACTGCTCACACCTCCCCCTTGGAGAGGTCGCCGTCTGTCAGCAGCTGACAAGCGCAGACCTCAGAAACTGTACCAGGAGAAAGGCTGGCGTGGAAAGCCGCCTGCCCTGCGACTCCGTGTCCAGAATTTTTGGCTGGTGAGATGCTGGTGGAGCTGCTGGGGTGTGGAAAGTCACTGTCACTCACTTAGAAAGGCTCATTCGGTGTCTTGTGAGTTTCACCTCTGCGAGACAGACAGGGTCGCCCCGCTGTGCAGACCTTCACGGTGGAGGAGACCCGCATACTGCATGGCCCGGTGCCCACCATGTGCCTCCCACACCACGTCCGCCGTCCCCCG
>NW_022900927.1:65162656-65202703 GCF_012274545.1 Fukomys damarensis
CCCCCACCGTCCGCCGTCCCCCGTCCACGTCCCGCAGCCTGTGAGCCCCTCCAGCTCCATGGGCCACAGCAGAGCTCCGTGGGTGAGAGCCCCCCGTCACCTCCTGGGGGGCTGCGCCTTTCAGGACCTCAGGACCCTGCGCCCAATGAGTCCAGCCCTCCTCCGGCCAGGCTGTCTGCACAGCACCCAGGGTCTCTGCACCCAGCCTTCTCCTCAGCTCCCTGGCTCTGCCGCCCCCTGCCCTGGCAGGCAGATGCAGCGCCTGGCCCCTGCTCTGCCTAGCGGGACTGCTAGGGCCCCTGCTCTGCCTGTCGCTCTTCTCCCCAGTTCTGTGCCATCACCGTGTGTGCAGGGCCAAGGCCCCTTCTTGGAGTGTTTGGGACAAGTAAGGACAGCAGTGGCCTGCTGGCCCCGTGGTGTCCAGGCAAGAAGGAAGCGGTGGCTCCACGAGCATCCTCTGCGGCCCCCCCAAGGGAGTCCCCAGGCTCCTGAGCCAGGACTGGGGCCCTGCCAGGCTCCTCCTGCCCGCCAGCTCCACTCCTCTCCCTCCTGCCTATCCCAGAGAGCTGTCCACTGTGTCCCCACTGTCCCCTACTGTGACCCCACAGGGATCTCTGGTGCATCCTGGCAAGACTGGGTTTGCTGATTGGCTCATGGGTGCTCACAGCCTTGCAGAGTCAGAATCTACAGACAGCGGCTGTTAGCCGTCATTACGGAGGGGAAGGGGTGGCCGGAACTTAGCCAGCAGAGCCTTGTCCTTCCACTGCCCAGAAACCTGGCCCTGACATTAACCCCTTACACCCCTGTGCACCTCCTCCGAGCCCTGAGGTTCTGTCCTTTTACTTCCTGTCCCCTTCCGGGCCATGTCCCCAGTGACTGCCTCTTCCAAGCAGACCCACTTCCTAACAGCAAGCCAGCTGTGAGCCTCCACTCTCTGGTCACCCCCCGGAGGCCATGCCTCTGAGCGCGTGAGGGTTGGGGGGTTCGTCTTTGATCTGACCATAGTGAAGAGGAGCGTGGCTCAGCCTGAACCCCGAGACAGTCACCACCCTGTCTGCTCCCGATGGCTTAGAGACCCAAGTCTGATTCTGAGGGATGGGCAGATCTAGTGGTCACCTTGTGCACGTGTACAGCGGCTGAGGCGGGGCTGCCACTGTGACTGGACGCCAACTCTGGCCTCCGCCTGGCTGTTCCCAGCATGTCAACACCTCCCACGAGTCACCGGCTCCAAACAGCCTTCACCCAGCTTTGCCGGACTCTACCTCATCCAGCCGGCCCAGCCGCACACCACCCCTTCAGCCCAGCGGGGGCTTCTGCTCTCCAGGCCTCTCCTCCTGCTGACCCCTTCCCTCTCCCTCAGCCTTCAAGGCCCGGGTCCTCACTCTGACCTGTGGCATCCAACACACAGCAGCCATCAGGGGCTCTACAGAGGCTTTGGATGGATGGATGGCTGGATGGGTGACAGGAGAAACGAGCAGATGAAAGGAAGCCCCGCTTACCTGGGGCCCCGGGGCCCCCAGATGTTCATACGGGATCCAGAGATCCTGCTGTCTAGCACATCCTGTCCAGCGGTGTCCTTAGCTGTCTCTGAGTCCTGTTGTAGACAGTTCGCAGACACCTTCTGCCTGGGGGCCAGAGCAGCACACTAGCTGTCACTCCAAGAACAGCCCCAGTAGGACAGGAGTTAGCAGGCAACCCTCAGGCCCGCAGCAAGCCTGAGCCCTGGCACCAGCAGCAGTGCCACCCCACAGAAGCATGCTGGCCTCTCTCCCAATCCCCTCGTTTCTGGCTCCTCACTGTATTTCCCACAGTCACCTCGAATAGCCTCCAGGTCTGCTTTTCGAGGACTCCAAAAGACACCATCCGTCACATGCCAGGAAGAGGCAAAAGCCAAGGACGGCGAAGGCTAACACTTATTGAGTGCTACCAGCTGCCAGGCTCGGTGATGAGCCACCAAGAGTCGCCAGACGAAGCCTTGGGCATCCCTGTGAGGGGCTCTGCTGCCACCCCTCCTCCAGAAAGGACAGCAGTCAGCAGAGGGCGTGGGGTTTGTTCCAAGGCGCAGGGCTGCCATGTTGCTTCACTGAGCCACAGCACAAGCTTCTCAAGGAGGGAGGAAGGGACCATCCTTGGACCAGGAGGACATGTGTGTGAGGTGAGGGAGGACCGGGTGGTTATAAGGCATGGAAAGTACTGGTTTTCTTTCCACACCGGCCGGCAGACACCCCCGCTGTCCCTGTTGCCTTGCCTGAGTGGAGTCAGTTCTGCCCAGCCTCCCTGACTCCTGGCTGTGTTTTCCTGGGGTTTGCATGTCAGTAGTACACACTCTGCTCCCTCTGGGATTGGAAAGAGGAACTGTCGGCCTGGGCAACTGGTCAACCACACATGTCAGCCCATTCCCGTTTCTCAGAGTTCATTTTCCTGTCCAGTTTGGGATGTACAAGTAGAGCGTGCTGCACATCACAGCTGTCACGTCTGCGCCGGTGTGGGCTGGTTGGTCCCTTGTAGGCAGGGCTCTTGGATCCCCTAGCATTTGCCTTCCCTGCCAGGTTTGAACTGGAAACTGCTAATTTCCCGACATTGTACTAACCTGCCACTGGGTGAAGGAGGGTTCAAGAGAGATTTGGCCAAAGGATTGGGTTTCTGTCAGGGCCGAGTACACAAGGCAGCCTGTTTTATGAATGTGTAGATCTGGTTTTATTTCACAGATGCACATGGCCCAAGTCGGCCATAATGCAGAAGAAGCTGTTCCTGATTGGTCCAAGCCAGGCTCTGCCTTGCAGTGATCCGTGTGACTGTGACCTTCCCAGTTCAAGGCGAACCCAGACTACAGTAGTGAATTCAAGGCCGGTCTGAACTACATAGCAAGACCTTGTCTCAAAAAATAATAATTTTCTATTGCTTCCATCTCTTAGAAAAGAATCAGTTTCTTTACCCAAGCCTTTTTATTGGCTATTTAAGTTGTTTCTGTTTTATGCTTTTATAAATAACATAACATTGGACATCTTTGAACGTACCACTTACCTGGGTATCTTAGATTATTTTCTGAAAACAGATTTTTAGATATGTGATTACTTGCCTGAAAGGTGTGAAAAGAGTTTTTTGCTTTGGGGGTTTTTTGTTTCAATAGTTCAGTTGAGAGTACTGGGTAATTTATGTTCTAATAACCAGTGCTTCTGAGTACCTTTTCCCCATGTTCTTGGATCTCTAGGTGGAAAGTCGCCACAACTGGGTATAATCATAACTTGGGACCCTTATTTCCAAAATTTGTCTCCCATCCACCAATCCACTCACTCATCCATCCATCCATCCTTTCCTCAATTTCCAGAATCACATTAAAAATTAATGGGAATGGGTCATTTTTTTCTTGTGCCTGCTTCTAGTAGGAATATTGCTAATATTTCACTACTAAGAATGATGTTGACCATTAATCAGACAGATGTTCCCCCAACATATTAAGAAAATGTCCTGCACTTCTGGCTTTTCAAATCTGAAAGTGGATCATGAAATGATCTTTTACCATCAGCTGAGGTAGCTGCTTATCTCCTCTGATCCTTCAGTGCGATCTCGGTAGATTATTAATTTCCTAATACTGAACCACATTTCATTACTGCAATGAGCTCTTCTAGGGCAAGATTAATGATTGCAATTTTTAACACATCACTGCGTGTGGCCTGCAGGCGATCTTTGCTTGGACCGGAAAAGCTCTGGCTTCTCTCAACACCACTGGCCGTGGCCTGGCCAGGTGGGGTGCAGCCAGGTGGACCTGGTGGGCATCACTTCTGGGCTGGAAGCAATGCTTCCTTGCGTTTGGTCTCCGTCCTTGGTGCTGACGGGTGGCAGTGCACACAGAAAGATGCTTGTCCCCTCCCACCCACAGGCTCAGCTCAGTCACCTCTGCACCCAGGGACACCTGGCCTAAAGCACAGACTTTAAAGCCAACTACAGAAACTGCAAACTGTGAAAATCAGGTCCTAGGTGCATATGGACTTCTGTCATCACCCCACCTGCTTTCCATGCCAACATAGGGGTCCAGGGACACTGAGTTTGAGTCAGAAGGAGCCACCATAAAGCAGCAAGTCCTCGGTGAGACCGGCCAGCAACTCTTTGGAAGAAATTAATCTCCCTCCTTTACCTTGAATTAATCTCCCTCCTGTGGCCTCCATTAAGGACTTACTGCAGGTTGAAAACTGGCTCCTGCCGGCCGCAGTGGCGTGCACCTGTGATCCCAGAACTAGGGAGGCTGAGGCAGGAGGATCACCATGTTCAAGGCTGGCCTGTGCTACAAAGTTCAAGGCCAACCTGGACTACATAGGAAGACTGTCTCAAAAAGCAATCAATGTATAAAACTGATTTCTGGGGTGCTGGAAACACAGTATATGGGCCCCCATTTGGCACATATTTAAGGCAGTCCCAAAACTTACCTTAGTGGGCAGCACAGGGGAGGTGTCCAGTAAGAGATGTAGAGGACGGTGCCCCAGGCATCGGACAGCAGTGCGGCTGAAGAGGGTTGGAAGGGTGCTCCTTCCAGCGTGCAGTCTGGGTCCTGCGTCCAGATTCCTGGGGGAAGTCGCTCAGGTGCAGACTCCTGGGCTCCATCTCGTCTTGTGTGTGGAGTCTGCCTCCTGCGTTTCTGCCTCACTGTCCTGATGTGCGCTGCAGTTTGAGGCCGGTGCCAGGAGGCTTCCCTCTTGTAGGCCGCTGCCCTCCTGTTGGCTCACAGGGCGGGAAGAGGGCTGGATCCCCTTTCTACGGTGCAAACCCTCATCGCCTGAGAGCCCTGTGTCCTAATAGTGTCACGGAGGGCGGGGACAGCAGTGAGGGCTGGGGGCACAGACATTTAGTCCACAGCTCCAGCTACTGCCTGGTGACCGCAGTTTATTCCCCCAGGGGAAACTGCAGCGGGTGTAGACACGCCTCATTTCCCTACCTGTGGGGCATACACCACCGTGGTGTGTAGACAGCAGCTCCCCGCAGCCTGAGGTTGAGGGCTGCTCCCCCAGGCACTTCCGCCTGCCACACAGCGGGGCTTTAGGGGCACAAGGAGCTCCTGCCAAAGAAATGTGGGAGCCAGCAGCTACTGCCCCCAAAGAGCTAAGGCCAAGGCCAAGGGCCCAGGGGCGAGATGTCCGCAGCGCCCGCTGCCTTCTTAGATGCTGCGCCCGCATGGTCAGAGCAGATCCACGGGACGAGGCCCTCGCTTCACACCCACGACTGCATCTGTGAGAGCAGTGGCCAGTGGGGAGGAAGGGTGTGTGCTGCCAGGGAACGTCGCGCAGGGCGCTCCTGACCGCGGTGGTGTGTCTCTAGTGACCTCCGTCCCTCACACTCCTTGCCTGGCCCCGAGTAGAGTGCATTTTATGCTCCTCCAAAGTCTCTTCTTTGAATCTGTTCTCCGCAGCAGCATCTCAGCCCAGCGCTGTTGCTCTGTGTCACTGCCCCTGCGTCACTCCTCACATGCACTTGTGTCCCCATCACGGCACACGTCCCTGGGCTCTGACCTCAGCCCACACCCTCGGGAGAAGCCACTGTGCCTCCTGGGGCCAGGGACGCCTGCGCTGGAGGACGCAAGTCCCGCACCCGTGCCCCACAGTCGCCCTCTTTGGCTTCAGGGTCTGAATTTCTTTGCTGATGCTTACATTCTGCAGGAATCTTCTTTATCCACTCCTTGAGTTGTTTATAATCATTGCTTCTTTCTGGGATTGGTGTGCTGTAAGAAAAGAGACCTTCTCTGCCTTGTCCAGCTCTGTCTGCACTCAATACAGCTGGGCACACGGTCGGTGCTCAGGAAATAGCAACAGATGCATGAATGAATGAATTCCCGAGGAGGTGTTTACTTTCCTGCAGGTAGATATTGCACACTTAGCTGGTCTGTGTGGAAGCCCTTGGGGCGTCTCTAACTTCCCCTTCTTGTGCATGGCGCCCTGTGTGGGCTACTTGGTTCTTCCTGCATTATTGCTCAGGACGCAGTTCCTGAAGAGGAATTATGGGACCTGAGGGCCCAGCCCTGCAAGGTCCAACGGGACTTAATGCCTCTATTAAGTACTTGAAATGTGTGACTGAGAAAGTAAAGTTTTTTACATTTTAATTTACTTAAACATAAGTTGCCCTATGTGGCTGGTGGGTGCCGTATTAGGCAAGGCAGATATGAACTGATTTAAATTCTTGCTTTTTTGCTGGGCATAGTGGAGCACACCTGTTATCCTAGGACTTGGGAGGTGAGGCAGGAGGATCATGGGTTCCGGGCGAGCCTGGGCTACATAGTGAATTCAAAGCCAGGCTGAACTCCATAGTGAGGCTCTTTAAAAAACAAAACAAAACAAAAAAACTCACTGTTTATTTTCGGGGCATCCTCCTCAAAACTGGAACCAACTTCTGGTGCCACCAGTAGCCCACAGGCACTGGTCTCCCCATGGCTGCCATCCTGGAGCCTGAGACTCCTCCCCAGCCACAGTGGAAGGGAGGGGACAGGAGACAGGGCTCATTGCTTCCCTCAGGAAACAGAGTTTCTCCAAGCTGCCAGATGAGGTGGGGGAGGGAGAATTCAGAAATGACGCTCAACCCTTTCCCTTGAGCAGAGCACCAGCAGGTACAGCTGTCTGTGTCAGATGATGTGAGAGGCCCAGCCAGAGACTGGAGGGAGCCCTGAGGACGGAGTGACAGCAGGGCCTAGGGATCCCGTACGAACCCCAGTTGACTCTGGGTCGTGTTTTCTACCCTGTGAATGTGGCTACATAGTCAAGCAAGGATTTGGAGCCACCCCTGGGTGAGACAGGCAGTCAGGAATATGGCTGCCATGTTGGATTCTAGAACATTCTAAGCATTTGATGTTCTTGTATGGTGACATATCCAGGCCTGGGAAGGACTCAGAGCACCCAGGGTGCTTATCCTGGCTGATGTCTACCAGCATGAAAGGAATTTGACCCTATAGGTCAGAATAACCCGAGGTGGAGCTTATTCCTCAATAGTTCCCCAGTGTGTAGTGAGGTATCTACCAGCTCCACTTAGAAGTACAGAGCTTTCGAACTCTTTGCAGAAAGATGGCGAGAATAAGAGTGAAGGAATAAGCTGCCCAGCCCTGGACAGCTCGTGTTGTCACAACGGACTATGTTTTCTGACACTTTGGGGGTCTTGCTGCCATTTGGACATTTTCTCCCAACAGATGTGCTGTCCCTGCACCAGGGTCTGCTGACCGAAAATCAGAATGTGGGTGTTGGTGCGGCAGAGCTCCTCTGGGCCCCCGGGGAGAATCGCGCCTTTGCCTCTCCCGGCTGTTCAGCTGCTGGCATTGGTTCTCCAGCCTCTGCCTCTGTGGTTACATTGCTCCCTTTTCTTCTGTGTCAAATCTCCTTTGCTTGTTCTCTTACAGTCTTTGACTATTGGAGAAGACAGGTGTTTTTTGGTACCAGGGATCGAACTCAGGTCCTTGCACTTGCAAGGCAGGCGGCGAAACCACTGAGCTAAATTCCCCGCCCTCTCTTACAAAAATGCTTGATGCAGGATACAGGGCCTGCTGGGACAGCGCAGGACGATTCCTTGTCTCAGGACCCTCAACTTCATTACATCAGCCCAGACCCTTTTCTAACATAAGGAAATGCTCATGGGTTCTGGTGTACATGTATGTTGTGGTGTGGACATAGCTTTTAGGGACCACCGTTCAGCCCACCATGCTGGGTTAGAGGGCCAGGCCCAGATGCCTTGACCATGGTGAGAATTGCGATTAGACTCTGCCTGCTGCTCCTTATGCATCTCCGGTGGCTTCCAGGGTCACCAGGACCTGAGCCACGTCTTCCACCTGCACTGGCGGGCAGCAGTGGGGGCTGCCATCCGTAAGCCCTCCCTAAGGCTCACTTCTTCGGGCCGCAGAGGCAAGTTGCCTCCAGCACTTCTCTCAGCTGCGCAGATCTTGCAGGACGGACTCTGTCCGGGGGAGCCAGCTCTGAAGACAGCAGATGTGCCTTCTGCTCTTTCCCTAGCAGAGGCTTGCGGGAGGTGGCAGAGCACTCCTCGTAGGCTCGGGGCCATGTCCTCAGGAAATGAAGATACCTGTGCCTTCAGGAGATGCCTTTCACCAGCCCCCTGAAAACTTCTCTTTGGGAAGTCACCAGCGTTGCCCTCACACCCACCTTGAGTGTGGGCGGCCATTTAATTTAGTGTCCCCAGGGTCCCACTGGGGCCGAGACACAGCAGCACATTAATATCAGCCTGGATCCTCCCTAGGGCAAATCCTGTTAGAGGATTTGATGCTTGCACCAACAGTTACTGCTGCTTGCTTCCTGGAGTGCAGTTGCTCCGGGTGGATGATGCTGGGCACCAGGTAATTCCAAGGCCATTCCAGTCGTTCTTACTGAAGATCTGCTTAGCTGCAGGAAACACTTGCACTCATGCCGATGTCAGGCAGTGTACACGGTAGAGTGTTTTGCAGACACGAGGCATCCCGACTTTATTTTACAGTGTGGTGGTGAACAGCCCTGGAAGTGTGGCTCACATTTTCTCTCAAACACCAAACAGTTTGTGTGTTGCTAAGACAGAAAGACAATTGCTCGCTCCCGTGGAGCGCTAATGATTGCCTGTCTTTAATGGCGCTGTAATTTGTAGATAACAGCACTCGGGTATCTGCTTTCTCTCCTCCCAGAACTTAATAACCTTATGCAGACACACTTGGCTTCGAACTAAGGCTGGCAGCTCCGCTGGACAAGTGCAGCTCTGAACTTAGCTCTGGGAGGTTTGCAAGGTGGAAGGAAGCTGTGGACCCATTAGTCCCCCGGTTCTTGTCCTCGGCGTCTTGCTCCAGAGAGGCACCTGCGGGTCCCAGCCCTCCCCTTCCCGTGCCTGGCTCTCTACTGCTGTGGGTGGGCGGGGCTCCGGTGCAGTGCTCCTGGGTACTGGGAGGTGGGGCTGGCTCCATCCACGGTCCCGCCCCCCCACTGACGCACACAGCACCCCCACCCCACCACCCTGCTCCTGGCCAGACAGAGGATTCTCGGTCGCACTCCTGCGCTGATGGGTTCTTGTGCTCACGGTCACCGCACAGGCTGTGCAGGCCTCGCTCACGATGGGTGTGGGGACAGTGCACACCTGTGCTGTATCCAGCCCCTGGCCAGCTTCCTTCATCCCTTATGCTTACCACTGGGCTTATTTGTGTGTGTGCTTAAAATCTTCCTTAGATGTTAATCTGCTGTCATTAGTTCCCTGCTGTTTACCATCACTGGCTTCCCGTGGCGCCTGAAATAACCCTAAATGCCTTTCCGGGACCTGTGGGACAGCCCCCACCCAAGGGTGTCCGTGGTAAGGCTATGCCAGCTCTCAGCAGGCTGGTCTGGCTCATCGCCCCCTCTATGCCCAACACTCCTTGAACTCCAGCCTGCGACGCTCAGTCCCCGAGAGCCACATGAGCTCTGTGGCCAGCGCCCCTCTGATGCTGGAACCTGTCACCCGCTCGTGGCTCCTCACGCTGCCCCACCCCACCCAGTGCCAGCCCCACATCTTGGCTTCTGACCACGCTGGTCTGACGTCTGCGCCCTTCCTGTGCTCCCTGGGCTGTCACCTCCCTGCCTCACCGGAGAGTGTGCTGCCCCTTGGTCTGGAACGTCGTGGGATCCCTTGGGCCAGGTGATTATTCTGAGGTGGAAGAAGGCAGGGAGGAATACAGGAAGGGACAGCGGAGAGTGTGAAGGGTGGCGACAGCACTGGTCACAGCAGCGTGGGGTTAGTGCCTGTGCCCTGACGTGGCCTCTGTGTGCTCCTTTGGGCTCAGGGTGACCCTAGCAACTTTGCCTTGACCATCGCGGTGCACAGATGGGGGTGAGGCTCCCAGGCTGGGTCACGGCAGGGCTTCAGTCAGCTCTGAGCCCGAGGCTGGAGGGGACAGAGACCCGGCCGCCACCCCGTGGGACTATGGACTGGGGGTCTTGGAAGCACTTGGCGGTCACCTGGGCTGGGCCCCTGAAGTGCAGGTGAGGACCCCTGCCTGCCCTCAGGAATAAGAAGCCAAAGGGGTTCTCAGAGTGTGGACCAGCTGTGTTTTGAGAAAGGACTCCAGGGCTCCAACCCAGGCCTACTAGAACGAGCAGTGAGTCCCCAGAGTCTGCAGTGATCCCCACTTTGCAGGTGTGGTGGGCAAGGCAGTCACCCTCGCCTGCAGACAGCGCCTCGTGGGAGGAGGAACCAGCTTGGGTCTCCTCCTGCTGCATCTGGGCCTTGCTTTTCTGACCCCTGAGACAGGATTTGCAAACTGACTCACAGGGCTGCTCTGAAATGAAGTTGGTTTCAAACACCAGACGGACCATGCAGTGTGCAGTCCCTGTGCTTGGCGTGCTGCAGGAGGCTGCATGAAGAGGCTATGTGCACCCCGTGCGTGCCATCTCCCTCCAGGCCGGGGTGGCTCCACAGTTCACCCTTCAGCGCTGAGCAGGCTTCTGTCAGCGCTTCCTCCTAGTGATTCCAGAACCTGCTGCAGCTGTCTGGATTCCAGACGAGCAGAGCTGCTCTGAGACTCGCTGGTGACCCGAGGACAGGCATCACTCTCCTGTGTCCATGGCCCTACCTGCAGCTTGGGGTATGGGCTAGGGACCTGGAGCAGAAGCACTAATTCTTTCAAAGAATTAGAATGCTGTTTTATTAAAGCTCCACCTGCATCACAAGTGCAAAGTCTGGAGTTCGGTCCCTGATACAAAAAAAACCAAAAAACAAAAGGCCCCACCCTTTAGAAGTTACAGAGCTCTTATTTGGAAGGCTCTTCTAAGCGCATTTTCATGGAATTTCCCAGCAAACCCCTGGAGCAGAGGTTCGGGTCCACAAGTTCCAGGCAAGGAGATCCAGGCTCTGAGAGGCTTGCCTGAGGCTACACAGCTTGAGTCCAGGAGCTTCCCCCACCCCACATCTTCTGGACATGCAGAGGGAAAGGAGAGCAGTTCTTAAAGAAATTAGAAGCAAAACAAAATTAAACTTAAAGCAGAGTTAGGTGGCCTGTAGTTCACCCACCACCAACAACAACTGTGAGGACTTCGGACTGTCGTGTGTGGATCCCTGTGGGCCCTGGGACCTCACTTCAGCTGCCTCATGATGGGCGTAGGGATGGGTGGGTGAGGCAGGCCCTCATGAAATGTGGGCCCAGGACTGAACAGAAGGGGCAGGTAGAAGCACAAAGTGACCCGGGCCACCCTGTTCCTCCACCTGGAAGTCATGTGGCCTTGTCTGCAGTGTCTGGGTCCCCGGCTGCCCATCTGTGGAAGGACAGGGCCAGGCTGGCCAGCTCCGGACCCTCAGCCCAGCCTGCTGACTGCATGAGTCCAGGTGACCCCCGAGGTGCAGCTAGGCCCATGCCACCGTCCTCCTGGGTCCAGGTCTGTTTTACAAGTGCACGAATGGGCCCAACACACCACAGGGAGCATGCCCACGGTCTATACTGGCCACTGCAGCCGGGCCAGCAGCCGAGGGACCCCAGATACAGACTGCCAGGCTGCATGGCTCTCTCAGTTCCTTCCCTTGCTAACTCTGGAGGCTCTGAGCTCCGGGGGAAGGGGCAGGATCCCCAGTACCACCCCCCGGGATGGTGGAGCAGGACCCCTGGTAGTGGGGTGCTGGCTCACACCCTTGGCCATCACCCAGTTCTCCAGGTCTCTGTGTTTCCATCTGAAAGGTGGGAAGACAGGCTTAGCTGAGGTGCTGAGCTGAGCCCCTGCCTGGTGTACAGGAGGCTCTCAGTGTGCCTTTGCACTTCTTTTTCCATGATAAATGTGCTGTCCAGGTGACCCGCCTGTGTGAGGTGGCACCGAGTCCTGACCACAGGATGATTGTGCAGGAGCTGAGACATCTCGGATGTCCCATCTCCGGTCCGACTTAGTCTGGTCTCTTCCCTTTTCTTCTCTTCCCATGCTGGGATGGAAGGAGATGCTCGCTCTGTCTCTGGGTTCAGATACATGGAGGTCATTGGTCACTTTGAAGATCCTGAGGTCACGGAATCCAGCATTAGGCCCTGTCCCCGTTTCCAGGGCAGTGGACTCTGTGGGGCGGCCCCGCCATGTTATGGAACTGCCGTGTGCAATGGGCCTCGCTTTGATGGGTTTGAAAGAAATGGCTTTGAAGAGAGAAAAAGATGGCCGCATGGAGGGTGGATCTTCCGACTGTCTCGATCATGATTTAATCAGATGAGATGGGCTCATGCCCATAGCTGCTTTCTCCCTCTGTCTCGCAGCGTGAGGTGGAAGCCCCATTTCTGTGGGGCTGGTGCTGTGTCTGCAGGTGAGCCTGCCTGGAACAGTGGAAGACAGGGAGGCTGTGACACCAGCCACCTCCCGGGGAACAGGCGGATTTGTTCCCTGGGGTGATAAATGACCATCGCTGGCCTCTCGGGCACATGCTGCGCACAGAAGCCGGGCACTGTCAGAAATAGATCGCGTCTCAAGGAGGTGCCCCAGGGGTTCGCTCTGTCTGCACAGCCCAGTCTGACCCCTAGGGTCTGGCTGCTGCCCCCCACACCCCAGCCCGTGCACAGTCCTTGCATACAGCTGGACGTGCATCTCCTCCTCCTCCATCACACACTGGCTGCTCAACGACCCTTCTGCTTAGCCCCACTGCCTGCCAGGTTCCGTCCCACACCCGGGGGAACAGTGGTGACAGCAACCCAAGACCAGAGCCATCAGAGCCCAGCGTTTGTCCACTCGCACCTGCTGCTGATGTCTGTCGCCAGATGGGGAAGTCACCATGGCACCCAACCCTTCTCCCTCCCGAGGGAAAGATGTGCCTCCTCTGAGCTGCTGCCCGCGTGGACTGAGTGGTCAGACTGGGTCCACCTGCCCGCTCATCCACACACCCAGCCACGGAGTCGTGTGGGCACCAACTGCTGGACTCTGCGTTCCCTGCTGTGGGAAGAGGAACTGGACAGAGTGTGGAAATTTCGGGGCTGCACCACAGAGAGGACATTCGCAAGAAGTCAGAAGACCAGGACAGACAGCCGTGCGTGATGGGCAGCGAACAGAAACTGAGCCACTGTGATGCTGGGTCCAGGCTGAGAAGGCCGGGAAAGGGGGCTGTGCAGAGGGGGCGCTGCTGCTGGCAGGAGGATGAAGGGCCTGCTGAGGGGCATGGGGAGAGGTCCAGGCCCAGGAACAGCTCGTGCAAAGACCCCGAGGTGGGAAAGAGTGCTGAGCTTGGGGGCCGCAAGGAAACCAGGAGGCTGGGCAATGAGGTGAGGATGGGGACCGGCTCCTGGGACTGGAAGCCGGGGTTCAGCCCAGAATCTTGTACTAAGAACACCAGGGATGGTCAGAGGGCGCCTGGCAGAGTGCTCTTGTCTCCCGAAGTTCACATGCTTGGTATCCACACCCCAAAGCTCATGGTTATATCGGGAGGGGCTCAGAGCAGAGCTGAGGGGCACAGAGTGAAGCCTCATGGCTGGGACTGGTGCCCCACGAGGGGACCCAGAGAGCCCCATGGCTTCCACTCCGTGAGGCCACGGCAGAAGGAGCCAGGCTGCTGGCTCCACTGCTGCGCTGGCTCTGGGGCCCAAGCTGTGGGAAGCTCGTCCCGCTGTGGATGAGCCCAGCGTTAGGTTGGAGCAGCTCGGGCAGACCGAGGGCTTCGCACAGTGTCGCTGTGCGGCGACACCCACACCAGGCATGAGTGCCCCAAGGGGAGGGCAGCCCAGGAGGTGTGCTGGAGGCTGCAAAGAGTGGCGGGCAGAGCCTGAGTGTGCAGTGGGGCTGGGGCCTCGGCCGGGTCCAAAGGACGCGTGATTTCCACTGTGGGGATGGGGGAAGATGGTGCTGGTGCGAGAGGTCCAGGTGGGTCAGGATCGGCCGAAGGGGAACCAAGGGTGCAGCTGGAGTGAGCGGACTTCTCCACCAGAGACCTTGTCATGCTTACTACAGGCTATGCACAGTGGGTCCTCGGTGAGTGCTGTGCACAGTGGGTACTCGGTGAGTGCTATGCACAGTGGGTCCTCGGTGAGTGCTGTGCACAGTGAGTCCTCGGTGAGTGCTCACCGAGTGAACACACCAGTGAGGGTGCAGCCATGCTCCCCACACTGCAGATCTTCTATGAGGGGCCTAGAGAGCTGCCCTTCTGCAACCTTGGGCAGGACGACCTCACCCGCCGGCCTGTGCCAGTGAGCCAGGGCCTCTCAGCTCACACCACTCAGGTTGGCAGCAGCAAGTCACAGGCCCTTGGAGCGGCTTTGCTCCTGCAGAACTGAAGCAGAGAGATCAGGTGACTTCCTCGAGGTCACATGGCAGCGGGTAGAACCTCGATTTGAACTCTGAACTCAGGTGAGCATGTGTGTCACCTTCTCCGGACATCCAGAGACAAACCACCCTCCCTCCCCGCCACCCAAGTCAGCCGGGAAGGATGGTTTGACAAGCTGGTCTTTGATGGCAGAGGTGGTTTTTAATCTAGGGGTGTGGAATTTTGAGTAAAGGCCTTCATGGCTCATTTAAATACAAATGGCTTCAAAGGCGCTCCCAAATTTTATTGCCTCGCAGCAGGCTGGCTGGCTGAAAGATAGACTCTCAGCCTTTATTAACTGTCACCATGGCAATCCCGAAGCTACTGGCCCTGTGGGAGGGTGGCCTGACACTTCCCTTTGATACGGCGCTGGCTGTCCGGCAGGGGCAGGCTCTCCATGGCTCTTCATCAGCGGGTGGGCAGGGCCTCCTGGTGCAGACCTCACATCAGCCCTGGGAAGCAGGCAGCCCTTGCAGGCTCACTCAGAGCTGCCCCAGGTCCCTACTCAGCCCACCCTTGGGGGACAGCGATGGTGTGGCCTTGGAATGCACCCCGTGCTGCTGTCCGCACCTCCCCTCTGGCAGAATGGACTCAGAAGTCCCTGCCAGAAGAGGTTGGGCTCAGCACAAGAAGATGTGAGTTTAAGTCCCTACACTGTCCCTCAGAAGCCGCGTGACCTCGGGCAGCTCCTGGACCTTGCTGAGCCTGTTTCCTCCTCTGTAAAAGGGAATGACAACGTTGGAGGACAAGTGTGGGCAACACACCTGACCCTGCCTCAGGTCGGGAGCTGCTCCTTGTGCCATCTTTGCCCCCTCCACCCTCACGCTGGTCTTGGCGGCCAGTTGGCCCCATCTAATGTCCCCATTCCAGCCCAGGTGATGGGAAGATCGTGTCCTGAGCCCTTGCTGTGGCTTCAGTGGCACGGCTCCCATGGGGTGGGGCAGCTGGGCCGTGACATGACCGAGGGCACGAGGGGCCCTGAGAAGTCAGGGGCCCTGCGTGTGTTGCTCACCTGGGGGTGGAGGCAGGCCAGGCTGCTGGTCCAGACCCAAGGACACAGCTCTTGGCAGGTGGTGGCCATCGGGACAGAGGCCAGTGAGGTGGGAACCTGATGATGCTGAGTGACCACTGCAGACACAGCTGTGGGTACAGTGTGGGGACGCAAGGCCTCTGTTGGGCAGGGGAGGGGCAGAGCAGCCCGGCCAGATGCTGTCCCCAGCTGCTCACCCTTTTAGCTCTGCCCCTGGGGGAACCGTGAGTGACCCAGGGAGCCAGGGAGTCAAGGTACTTCCTGGGGTGCGTGGAAGGAGACCTGGTCCTTTGCTGGTGAGTGTGGGCCTTGGGGTGCCCTGACTGAGGCCTCGGAGGACGGGGTGCCCCCACCCCGATAGTAACAAAACCTCAGACAGGGAAGCCCCTGCAGCCACTCTAGACTCTGACTCACTGCCAGCGCCCTGGGCTGGAGCTCTGGGGTGCTGCTCTCTCAGAGCTCTCTGTCTCCCCGGCCACAGAGATCCTGTGCCACCTGCCTCTGTCGCAGACAGAAAAAAAAAAAAAGAAAAGACACCAGTGTTTTTTGCCTGGGGAAAAAGTCATGCCCACCAGCTTCCTGGCACTGGAATAAAACACCCGGGACAAGGAGCTTACGAAGAGGAGAGATTTGTTTGCCACAGCTCAGTGGGTGGCTGGCTCCGTCCTGCGAGGTGAGGCAGAGCAGTACTACTGCCCTCATGGCTGGGAGGGGCAGAGAGGAGAGGAAGAGCCCGGTCCCAGCTTCTGGTGAGCTCGTGTCTGCAGTGGCCGTGAAACTCCAATGTCCCCCCTCTGTGGGTGCCACCACCTCCCAGTAGCTGACCGCAGCACCCTGGGGCCCCTCAGGACCCAAACCAGAGCAAATTTGAGAGGGGGTTGGCTGCAGGTCCCTGACTTCCCTGTGTTGTTTTCTCCCTGCAGGACGGGAACCCAGTCTCATACTAAGGTGCTGGCCGGGACAAGGATGAGAAAACCCAAAGTTCCCCCCAGAGGGACCCTGGGTGATGGTTCCCTTTTCCATCCTGTCTGGGGCCAGAGAAGATGCAAAATAATTCCTTAAAATCCTCTAGCTCCAGGTCTAGCATCTTCCAAAGTCAACCCCCAGCCTCAGGCCAGGTCACCTGAGGGAATGAGGGGAGGTGGGCGGAGGGGCCAGAAGTTGCTAGAAGGACAAGAGAGGACAGAGACAGACGCGGGGCGGGGCTGGCACCCTGAGACCAGAGAGGCAGCGACGGCAGGGGACACTAGGAGCCCGCAGAGGATGCGGGCAGGCTCTGCTCTGGCTGGGAAGGCACAGACTTAGCCCGTACTTTGATCTTCAGCTTCCGCCCCAGGCTGAACAAAGATGGATTTCCACGGTTTCCAGCCACCTGGTGCTTTGGAGTCTGTGGCAGCAGCCCTGGGAAGCAGGTACCCCGCCCAGCCCTTGTCATTTCAACCCCTGGCCCTGGTGGCTTCTGGCCGCACCTCCCTGCCTGAGACCCGGCTGCCAGTTGGGCCTGAGGAGAGGGCCGGATGGAGAGGAGGAGGCAGGGAGCAGCACTGCCCAGAACCCAAACCCCAGAGACCCAAGCTGCAGAGAAGCAAAGAGCCAGGCCCAGCTCAGGCACCTTGAGCGCGGTGCTCCTGGCATAGCCCAGGGTCCCTTTTGCCTCTGCAGCACTGTGCTGCTGAATGAATGAGAGGCTTCACGGGGCGGCCTGACTGTGGGCTGAGAACTGCTCTGGATGGGAGAAGAGCCCGGCCCTCGACGGGGTGCCTCTGCTGGCCCCCCGAAGTGTGAGACGAGAATCCATGTCCATTTGGAAATCCCTTTGGTAGAAGACAGGGCTGGGAAACATCTTCATCTTCACAGAATGTTTAAAGTCTTGTTTTCAGTAATGCCTTAAAAGGGGTGCAATTGTAACTGTAGTGTAACACCCGGTGAATGGACAAGTGATACCTTGGTTCCAGAGTGCTTCTGTTTACAGTTTGATTCCCAAACAGAAGCATTTGACAAAATTTTGTTTTTGTTTTCCAACTCCGCATCGGTGGTGAACACACTGCAGCCATCTTTTCTGCACAAACACAGATGTGGCTGCCTTTTTCAGAACCATGGAACCAACCGAGTTCCTGAACCAAGGCACCTCTGCGTCCCCCGAGTGCGCTTTGGCCCTGCTGTACTCCTCCTACGCTCAGAACAGATTCTGGGAGCTGCAGAATCCCTCTGAGGGCTGTCGGGGGCGTCTGTGCTTCTGTAGACACCCACGGTGGAGGCTGAAGTCGGTCCCGGTGGGCCTGGCGCTGTGCTGGGCCTCACGGGAGCATGGGGTGGTGATGGCGGGGGTGACAGGAGCCACGCGGTGACGGTGGTGGTGACAAAGCTGATCTGGTGCTGCCGATGGCGATCCTGACCCTGGGACGCTCTGAGGAGCAGCCCTGCCGCTGGATGACGGCCTGAAGGGGGAGGCGCCGGCAGGAGGTGGGGACTGGAGCCGCACGAGGGCCTGGCAGGAGGAAGATGCCCCGTTCCCCTGCACCTGGGAAGCGGCCAGCTGGTGACCTCTCATGGAAGCGGAGTTTAGAGGGGGACCCCAGTGCCAGGGGCGGTCAGACAGCCAGGAGCTGTCTGTGTGCAGTCCTGAGCTGGGAGCTGCAGGCTAGGGACAGCTTTGGGCTGAGCTTGACAAGGAAGAACACTACTTCAGAGCCTGGCGGGGGTGGGCCGTCTGTCTGTCCGCAGAGCTGCTCCCAGGGTGAGGCTTCCAGCAGGTGTCCACTGAGGCCACCTGTGTGTGCACTGCTCAGGGCCTGCCCTTCCGGCTTAGACTCGGGGTGGGGCATGGACGTGGGGGACTTAAACTGGTGCATGAGCACTGTGCGTCTGTGACAGTAACTGCTGTGGAAGGTGGAACGGGGTGTGGGCAGGATTTCCCTCTCTACTGTTTGACAGAGGGGAGCAGCAGGCAGCAGGCCCTAGAGCCGTGGACACCAGGGCTACCCTAACCACCAGCCCTGTGTCACCCTCTGGCAGCCCGCGTGGCCCAGCAGACTCCAGCAGGGTCATCTGACGTCAAGGTCACACATGGTTCTGTGCCTCAGTTTCCTTATGTGTAAAAGTGGGGGCGATTGGTGTAAGGATTTTAGGGGTTTGGTAAATAACACCTGTCTTCCCACACACCCTAGTGTGGAACTCATGGAGAGACAGACACTAAAGCCTGCAGCAGACAGGGTGACAAGTCCCACGGGAGACAGGTGAGGCTGGGTGAAGGGAGGTGGCTTCCCTGCAGGGTGTAAGTGGCCTCTTAAAACCAGGCCCGGCACAGACGCCTTGGCCTGCCTGTGGCCCAGGTCTAACTGGGTTTTATGTGCAATGTAGGGGCCACCCTGCCCCAAGCAGCAAGGAAAGGAGAGTGAGGGGCCGGAAGGAGCTGGGTGGGAACACGGCCCTGGGAAGCTGGCCGTGCCTCCTGGCCTCGGTGTACTCAGCCTGACGTGGCAAGGGCACCGGCCCATGGGGAAGAGTCAGGGTGACTCGCATATGTGGGCCCCGGCATCAGGAGCGGGGCTGGCACAGTGTGGTCAGGGAAGCGGGGCTGAGTGCTGCTTAGCGGTTGGCAGTTTCAGTTCATCTGCTGCTGCTGCTGTGTTGTTGCGCTGGGATGGAACCCGGGGCTTCTATGGGCCAGGCAGGTGCCCAGCCTCGAGGCTCCACCCCAGCCTGGTACTTGGTTCTTTGGGACCCTCGGAGACAGTGGCTTGGCTGCCAGTTGTTGCCACTGTCGTTTCCCAGCAGGCCCTAGTGCTGCGGTGCAGTGAACAATGACCCCTCCCCGCAGCCTGGTCCAGGCACTGAGCCCAGTGCGGTGCCAGGGGCAGCTCAGACACAGCCCTTTGCAGCCTGGACCTCCCAATCCAGAGCTGGCACCGCCCCAGGGGTCTCTCCAGGCCCCGTCCCCCACTGCCACTGCCCGTTGAGGACAGACAAGCCCTGGCCTGTCCCTGGCAGCCCACCCGTCCTGCGAGCCAGCAGCCAGCGTGGAGATGCGGCCATCAGCACCACACCATCTGGAAGGCGGGGGCCAGCCCAGCGTCACAGGCCAGCTGGGTGACGGGAGGCCTCGTCCCACCACAGTGACGGGGGACAGCTGGGACGTGGCAAGCGCGCCCACAAAGTGGCGTTTAACAAATAAGAGACTGACTGGTGTTTGGATGGGCAGGGAGTGCCTGGCTGGTGCTCGAGTTTCCAGCATAAAATCCCTTGGGCCATGCCCTGCAGGGGCTGAGGCAGGGGTTGCTCTGAACCCCTGTGCGTGGAGTTTCTGGGATTCTCCCGAGCGTGGTGGAGAACGTTATCATGGCTTCTTATGGGGAGGAATCCAAGGGGTGGAGAGGTTAGGTGGCCACTGCAAAGTCACACAGATTTTCACTTTCTGTGGAAGTCGGGGCTCCCACCACAGGTGCAGGGGAGTAGAAAGAGAGGAGAGGAACTAGTTGGACAGACCATGAGCAACCTCGGACTTTTCCACTTTATAACCAGGCATCTGTAGTGCTCGGATGAGAGCTTGTTTGGGGCGGACCGGATCTCAGACGACAACCAGTGATGTTCTGCTGGCCCACGTGTGTCGGGAGCGGGGACTTTGTCTCAGCTCGGCTCCGGAGATGGCACCTGGCCGGGAAGGACTCCTCCCCTCGAGGGCCCAGTAGCACCCGGCTTCACACGATGCCAAGAAACCAGCAGCGGCCAAGGATGGGCCCTGGATGGGGCTTGTGAGATGCTCCCTGAGATCTGTGTCGCTCTGAGTGTGTGGCCTCCTGTGGGCTTCCTGCCGAAGGAAGGCTTCCTTCCTTCCTTCCTTCCTGTGGAGAACCCACAGCTCAGAGCATTGTACAGATACACGTGGCCTGGATGGTGCGCACAACTGGACACAGATTTCGCAGGCTATTGGGCATGGCCAGCCCCACACGAAGGCCTTCACCAGCGTCTCCACTGGTAGGAAGCCTGGAGTGAGGTCTCGGCAGAGTGGCAGGACCCCGCCCGGCTGTGGGATCTCGGGGGTCATCTACCTCTGAGTGCCAGGGCCACATCCCTGGGAGAGCTAACGTCCCCACCCGAGGGCTGCGGGAGGGCTCCCACTCACCTGCACAGAACTTGGAGGGCAGCACTCAGCACAGCCAGGGCTTCGCTGTTCTTCCTCCCCTTCCCTGGAGGCCGCCGTGGAGGTAGGAGTTGGTCCTGCTCCTGTGATTGGCCGCTGTTGTTGCCCTTGCCCCGTGGCAACATCTTCCTTCCGGAGCTCTCCGGGGCCTCGTCAGGAGGCTGCGTGCCGGGCACTGTGCAGAGCCCTCACCGTGCGCAGCCTCCGGAGTCCTGGAGCTCGGCTTGCCTCCCCACTGAGCTGCATGCACACAGCAGCTCTCCCAGGAGGCTCCAGGCCGCTCCGGCTTCCGGCTGGGGAAGACCTGAGGGAGCTGGGCTGTGGGGTACAGGCTGTGGACGACACCCCAGGCCAGGGAGGTTTGGAGCAAGGGCACTGAAGGAGGAGCCTACGGGCATGGCTCAAAGAAGACGGATAGAAGGCCGGTGTTTTGAAGCAAGATGGAGAGAAGAGAGAAGAACTGTCTCAGGGGGCGAACTCAGTGGAAACTGCTCTGTCCGCCTTATGCTGAGCTTGTCTCATTTTGCCCTTTGCAAATAAACCTGTGAAAGTAATTCTGAGGAAGTCAGGCCAGGCCCATGGGCCAGGCGGAGAGGCGGTAGCCCCAAAGCCATGGCTCAGGTCTCAAGAAGCTCCCAAGTCCACAAACCCGGCATCCCCTTCCACAGGTCCCCACAGGAGTCCCTGGGCTCCTCTCCCACTCCCTCACGTCCTCCTACTGCAGCGTAGCTGGCAGCTCCCCGTGGACTCATCCTCTCCCCGCACCTCCATCAGGAGTGTCCGCCGCCTCTGCCTTCCCAGCCCAGTGATCTCCTCTCCGTCCTGGCTGCCTAAGCCCCACTTTCCCTCCTGCGGGAATTTACCAAGGGCTTTTCTGGTTCAACTTTGCATCGTTTGAAGATGCTCGGAGCTCAGAGCTTGATTCCTTCCAGTGTCACCATGCTGGTTGCCCAAGGTGTCATGCGCTCTGAACCTGCGTGGCCCTGAGGCCAGCTGTGTAGCCCCAGGACCCACCTGGGTCCTTGTGGGACCTTAAGCAGTGCTGGTCGCCTCAGCCAGGGCCAGCAGGGGGACCGGGACTGTGGACGTGGCGGGAGGGGCTGGAGCTGCCCGGGGTCCACTTGGCAGCTGGGTTGAAAGTGCAGCTGTTATAGGGGGAGCTGGGGGGGCAGAGGCAGCCCCAAGGGCATGGCGGACATTAGTGCTGGAGCCAGGAGGCCAGCTGGGGACACGGGACTTGCTGACAGATGAGCCTGAGAGTCCAGCACCGAGGGAGAAGACTGTGGTCTGAGAGATGCTGGAGGGGCAGCTGCAACCAGCAGGTCCCCGGGACCAGTCACGTCCTCTATGTCCCTCAGACCTGTGACACTTCCGTAGGAAGGGACCTTCATGCCTGTGTTCGCCACACGTGTGAACCCTAGGCTGGTAGGTGATAATAGCAGGCCCACTTTAGAAATGGGGAAACTGAGGCTCCTAGGGGTCAACAGCGGGCTGGAGCTCCTGGACGCCTGTGCAGCTGACAGGACCCATGGCCCAGCCTCACCAGGGAGTGTCGGCATCGTCAGGGGGCCCAGTCTGTCCCCTGCTCTGCTATGGTGGGGTGACCGTGGCTGGGCACCTTTCCCATGGAAGCTCTCGAATGCCTTCTTCTGGCTCTCAGTCCTTTGCTGCTTTGGAGGGGAGCTCTTGCTGTGACGTGGGGATTGCCCGTGCCCATGCGTATATATGCGAGTGTGTGTGTGTGTGTGTGTGTGTGTGTGTCCACACGTTCATGACCCAGGCAGTTGTGAACACCAGCACACCTGACCTTGCCATGAATCACTCTCGCTGCCCCAGAGAGATTTTACCTGCAGGGCAGTGACTGAGAGCATTGTTTTTCATTTGTTTGTATTTTCTCATATCCTCCTGACATGTAACATGACATTCTGTTAGGAAAGCAGTGTTTCCAGGGCTGCACAGAAATTATTTTGAGGAAGAAAGTCATGATTGCATGGTGATCTGCGAAATGACCTTATACATCTCCTACCCTGAAATGTTCCCATTGCCCATGGAGGAGGTGGCAGGGATTTTCCCGAGTCCAGTTGCTGCCAATAGAATCCATGGACCGAGCAGGGCAGGGCTGCTGAGTCTGCAGCACACAAACCGGCTGGATCAGAGAGATGTGGATAACATAAAGGGCTTCTTACGTTTCCGATCACGTGCCTGACGTCCTTCCCTGGTACCCACCCGTGACCTTGTTAAATTCACCTGGTGCCCCATTTCACGGGCAGGAAACTGCGGCCCTGAGAGGAATTCCTGACGGCTCCGCTGCAAAGGCAGGAGCTGGAGCCAAACCCGGCCCCAAAGCCCCTGCTCTTCCTTGCCCCCCACTTGCAGGTCCCATGCGGGGCACGGACCATGACAAAAACCCCACAAGGCTCGGGGCTGGGTGCAGCAAGGGCCCCAGGAATACTCACGGACAGGGAGAGACACCACCGTCATGCTGGCAGACGCGCCCAGCCTGCATACAGCCGGGCATCGGTGAGGTGGGCTTCATGCCTCCTGCGTCCTCTCTTCAAACCCACAGCCCCCAGCACAGGTCCTTGTCATCGCTTTCATTTCCCCTCTTGCTGGTTTTAAAAGAAATGTTTTCCACGCTGCTGTGGACAGAGCTGTGACCAAGGATGAGCTTTGCAAAAAACACTTAATTTGGCGGTGTGGCCAACCTAGTGCAGCAACAGCTCTGCACTTGTGTCCCCTCTGCCTCCCAACTCTGGGCGGCAGCGGCCCGAGACCCCTCTGCTGATGTGGGGGGCGGGGGTCTCAGGATGCAGCCTGCAGTATCTGGAGAGACTGATTCTGGGCCCTTGGAAGTCAGCCAAGTGTGTGCACACATGCACGCGCGCACGCACACGGATGGTGCCTCCTCCGGGACCTTCTCTAGCCAGCCAAGCCCAAGGCAGCGCTGACCACACCCTCCCAGGCTCCAGGGGGCTTTGAGTCGCAGATGATCACAGTTGTCCCCAGTGCCTGGCCTGGGTCTGCAGCACACCTCGTCTTTTCACTCAGTCACTTGCCCTCCTGGCAACTTTAGTGGTGGCCTTTTACTGCCCGAGGCCCAGAGAATCTGATTTCTCACTGTTACACATGGGGGGACAGAGGAGCTGGGCTTTGAACCCAGCTCCCTGGCTGTGAAGTAGCCGGTCAGCCCACTGCCAGAGGTGTTGTCGGGGTCCCCCTACAGACGGGGCCCAGCAGCCGTGAAGCCAGACTCTGTGGTGTCAACATCCGCGGTCCACGCCTGCCTCCCCACTCCTCCTCAGGGCAGTGCTGGCCCCTACCGCTCACCTGGCACTACACACGGCAGTACGCTGTGGCCAGAGGCCGTTGGTGGCATCCCCAAGCTCAGCGTGGGAAACTCTCCTGTTTGTTAGGGTGTGAGTAGGCCCGGAGACCAGTGTGGGCCTCTGCGGTCCTCAGTACCAGAGTCTGGGGTTCGCACCGAGGGAAGAAGGGCTCAGAGCTCTGAGGTGAGAATGTGCCACGCGAAGTCGGAACAGCACCGCTGCCCGGCATTGTGCAGACTGCGAGCCTCAGGCCCACCTCAGAGCACCCAGTGTCAAAGGCCACAGTGTCAAAGGTCAAGGTTGACACTGTGGTCCCTGACAGCCCTGGAGGTCACGAGGCCAAGATGTCCCATGGAGTGCAGTCCAGGTGGTGGCCAGGCTGCGTGCCCTTTGCAGGCTCCAGGAAAGCCAGTCATCTCCTTCCTGCCTCCTCCAGTTCCGCCCGGGACTAGATGGGCGTCCCTGCCCCTCCACCCCACACAATGCCAGGCTGCCCTTGCAAACTTTTTCATGGTTTTTTTTTTTTTTTTTCATGGTAGAACTGAGATTGGGTTCGTTCATTTATTTATTTTAATTTTTATCTTGAGGTAAAGTCTAAGTCACTAAGTTGCTCCTATTTGCAGCCCTCCTGCCTCAGCCTCCCAGAGTACTAGGATGGCTGTGGAGGTGGCCTCTGACTGGTGCTTTGGTGCAGGGGCAGGGAGGTGGCTCTGTCACTCTGAGCGGTCACCCCAAAATCTGACTGGACAGCTAGGTTAGCTGAGGGTCATAGCAGTCCTGGTCCTGGTTTAAAGTTTCAGTCCTGCCCTCCAGGCTACTTCAGAAAGTGGCGGGAACAGTGGGACAAGAGTGTCGGAGCTCGGGGAAGATTTTGAGGGGTATTAGTGGCACAGTGTCTTGTACTGTAATAATTTTTTAATATAAACACACCATATAGTCTGATCACACACCTTGTATATTGTGTTATTTATGATATTACAGTACACAGAGCAGGGCAACTTCAAATCCAGCGTTAGTAGAGAATTTGAGGTGCAGAGGGTGACTGCGATTAACAAGAGAGCTCTTCACTCAGCCCCAGATGGGCCTCAGCTGTGGGGAGACCCCAGGGTCAGGTCGGGGAGGGGAGGGGAGAGGGCAGAGCCCTTGCTGTGGTTTCTTAGGGAAGCAGTGGGAGAAGCCTGGCTCCGGAGGTGGCGTCGGCTGCCTGGGATCGCGTCCACCGGCACTGAGGCCCAGGGCCCAGGGAACTTCCTGTCTGCTTGACGTAGCTCCCAGCATGCAAAGCTCCCCAGTGTCTTCCTCCAGGGGTCCAGCCAGAGGAGCCTCCTTCCCAGCCAGGGCTCAGGGCTTCGCCCAAGGCCCAGGCCTCGCACTGTACCTTCTAACAGCAGCAACAAGGAGAATGCAGAGTCCTCTTGGGGGTTGTTTTGCTCTATAATCAGCTGCTGAATTTGGCCTAATGGGAGTCTAATGTCTTTAAAAGGCAATTTAGTAGTCTTTGTATTTTGTGCGGGTTGTGAAAGGCCTATTAGTTATTTATATCTGCACAGACATGCATTGCTGTGAGTGGCAGATTTGTGCTTTTATGCGCCATTAGCATCGACGCTGTGTTAACAGCAGCATTTAGCCAGCTCTCAAAATGCTGCAGACACACCCATGCGCACGTGCACACACGCACGTCCAGGCTGCTGCGGCACTGTGTGGTCGGCCATGAGGCATTTCAACTTATTAAACGTTCCAGTGAATAGGTCCGCACTATATCATATCAAGTGAGTAATAAGTCTGTATCACCAGGCCGCTTAATTAAAGATAATCAGTCTTTGAAGATTCAGAATACAATTAAACATACTTAACACTAAAGCTCGGTTGAATGTGATTTAATCTCTCGTGGGTGAGTTGAGATCCTGCAGACCTTGGGGAGCCATGTGATGAGAATAAATAATCCTCTGCCTCTGCAGAAGTTCTGGAAGGAAATCTCCAGTTGGAAGCCAGCCAGGCACCCCAGCCTCCCTGGTGCAGCATCCCGGCTTTTACCTGAGACGGTTTCTCAGACGGCGCCTTTCCCTCCACACTTCCAGAATCCCACCCGGGCTCGTTCGTTTGTTCAGCTGTATTCGTGGAGCAAGAGTCCGCCAGACACGGCAGAGCTGGGAGTTGAGGGGAGAGGAGAAGACGCAGCTCATTTGTTCCAGGGAACGGGGGTGCGTTCAGAAGAGGCGCCTGGGCATTCACAGTGGACACGGACTCTAACCACCGCCGTGGTCTTCACCTTCACCACCAGAACCATTCAGATATTTACTAAATTGGAACTAAAGTTAATCTGGAAGATAAAAGGCTAAAATCACCTCAGAATGCTTTTTCAAAAGAAGAGGTACTGAGGCAGGCCCAGCCCTGACGCTCCTGAGCCATTCATTTCTGAAGCTACACGAATTCAGCAGTTTGGTTCTGACAAAGAACAAGCCAGGTCCAGGGATAAAATAGGAACACTGGTGTGTATGAGCCTGGATCTGGCGGAAAGCAGTTGATGGGTGGACTTACTTTCATTCTGGGAAGGAAAGATGGGCTGGTCAGCAGATGCAGACACAACTGGTTAATCGCTGGGGAAAACAAAAACTGGATTCCTCCCTTACTCTAGACAGATTGGAGTTTGAATATTAATTGTGAAGCTGGAATTACAAGCAGAAAGCATGGCTAAGCTTCTAATGCTCTTGAGTAGGAGAAGGACTTTCTCGGTATAACCCCAGACCCCGAGCCTGTGGAGAGAGACTGGTGCACATTTGTCTGTTTCCAATGAAAACCCATTTACCTGTCAACAGCGTGAACACTGCGGCCGGAGACGGGAAGGCTTCGGAGCCCATGTGCCTGGTGCGTTCAGGCACAGAATCTGATGTCAGCAGAACACTGGGCGAGGAATATACAAAAATAGTGCACAAAGAAGGGACCACAGGTAGATGCCAATGAGAAAAAGCCCTGCAGTCCCACAAGCCATGTGAAATTAGATACCACTGCCGGTGCTGCACAGGTTGGGGTCACAGGTGTGCTTCGCCCGTGTGGCCTCTTCACTGCGGTCCTTCTTAGTGGTTTGTGTGGCCATTTCACGGCCCCTAACCCTGCACCTAGACCTCAAGCTCCCAGGGGCAGGGCAGACACCTTGATCACTCACAGGTGCAGCCCCTAAGAATGTGCACGTTGCCCAGGCCTGGTAAATGTTTGTTGAGTGATTGAATGGATTACTGAGAGGAATAGGAAGTTCTGGGATCCTACACCAGAAACGGCAACACTGGCTGCCCCTGGAGACTAGGAAAAGCTGCAGGGATGGAAGAGAGGTTGGCTTGGAGTTTGCCGTGTTGTTCCCTCCTCAGGACTGAAGGTTTAGAGCCCAGATTTATAATTCATGCTTTGGAAGCAGCTTCAAGTTTAAGCACATGCCCAGGACGGAGTGGAGAAAGGAGACCCAGCAGAGGAGGAGACTGATTGTGGATTCACACCATCATCTCTCCACTGGACAGGGAGCGAGTGGGCCGCCCATGGAGGAGGCATTGGGCAGGGCTGCAGGGCTCTGAGGACCAGGGCTGCTGAGCCTGGGTTTGGAGATGGCAGGGCTACTGGGCACAGTGAGAGTCCAGGAAGCCCTGGGCAACAGAGGCGGAGACTGTCCCCAAGTCTGCTGCCCTGGCGTTCCTGCAGAGTGTGGGCACCTGCAGTGCCCTGCTGGCCAGAGGCCGACGGCGAATCCTGGCCTCCGGGGGCACAAGATGAAGACCAGTGTTGGCTCCCCGGGGATTCAGCTGCCCCCCTGGTGCCCAGCCCCTCAGCCCCACACTGCGCTCCTTCCTGCTGCCTGACCTGACTGCACCGCCCCTCTGGTTCACTCTCCTGTCCCCCCACCCACTCCTTCCCCCAGTTCACCTGATGGACGCCAGGCCACCCCAAGGTCGGCCCATCAGTGCAACCCTTCCTGGCACAGCCCCAGTGGACCTGCAGGCTCTGTGCCAGCCGTGTGGCATGGCAGCTTCTCACGGCACCCAAGGTGCTCAGGAGCACACAGCCATCTGGCTTGTGAGTTTCTTTCTTTTTCTTGTACTGGAATTGAACTCAGGACCTTGTGGTTGCCAGGAACTCACAGTGCCACTGAGCTACATCCCCAGCCTGACTGTGAATTTCTTGGGGGGGGGGGTCCTTTCCTTTTCAGTGCTGTCCCAGTCTGGCACCGTATATGGAGGGGATGGATGGGCGGGTAGATGGATGGATGGATAAATGGATGGATGAGTGGGTGGGTGGATATATTTGGATTTAAATATCTAGGCACAAGATGTGTGGCCACCTTGATGTAGAGCAAGGTCATCTTACTTGTCCAAATCCCTGCCTCCCCATTACTTGACTGTTCCCTGGTCATGGTGTTGAGATGTCAGGAGGCGACTACTTCCTGACTGGACGACTCTATCACACGGTTCTGCCCAAGGCCAAGTTTTAGCACATTGCATGACACTCTGTCCCGGGAGTGTCACTGCTGTGCCAGGGCACGGGAGAGACTTTTCAGAGAGGGTCCAAAGGCCACAGCCTGTGCTCCTGAGAGTCCACGGACTCTGAAAGCTGGCTGGCCCTGCTGTTTCCACAGCTACCCAAGACCTAGCCGAGGCCTAAAATAACCCTCCCCACCCCAAGGCTCTAAACTGCTTGCAGGAGTGAGGGCCTGGAGCAGCAGGCCACAGGGAGCGCATGGCCTCAGGGGGACATGGAAGAGAGTGGCTCACACCCTGGGCTGAGCAGAGCTCAGCACTGGAGGGAGAAGTCCAGAGAGGCAGCAGCTGGAAAGGGTGGTGGAGGAGCAGACCAGCAGCGCAATGAGGGTGCTCACCGTCCTGCAGCTGGGAGGGCAGGGGCAGAAACTTCAGCACCACGGGGACTGTGGGTGAGCTCTGCAGCGTAGCTAGGAGGAGCAGGGACCTGATCAAAAGTGAACAGATCTCATCCCCACACTCACCCCTCCCACCGTGAACAAGAAGTCCGTCCCTTCGAGTGCATCAATGAAGAACTTGGTACCGGGGATCAAACTCGGGACCTTGTGCTTGCAAGGCAGGCAGCAGAACCACTGAGCTAAATCCCTGGCCCGAACTTGGAAGTCTTTACTTGTTCCTTTCTTGCATCTGGTACCTGTTAGCAAATCCTTCGCTTGACCTTCACTTTAGGTCAGGAATCACTGTTGCCTTGTGTGGTGGTGCACACCTGTGATCCCAGCACAGCTGAGACAGGAGGATCATTGCAAGTTCAAGGCCAATCTGGGCTATATAGTGAGTTCAAGGCCAGCCTGGACTACATAGCAAAACCTTGTGTCAAATAAACCAAAACAGACAGAGCTCCTGTGGTCATTCGATACAGCAGTCTGTTCTCAGTCCACCAGCCAAAGTAGCCATCCCTCCTCTACCCAGAGCCCTCTGGGGCCCCCATCTTTCTCAGAGTAGGGTGTGGTGGTGCATACTTGTAATGCCAGCACTCTGGGAAGCTGAGGATCATGAATTCACGCCCAGCCTGGGCAACTTAGTGAGACCCTGTGTCAAAATTTTAAAATTTAGAAAGAACTCGGATGTCACTCAGTGCTGACGCTCTGTATCCAATCCCCAATACTAAAAGCAAGAGCAAACAGATGGTCTCTCTCAGAGTAGGAGCCCAAGCCTTCAGCATGGCCCGGGCCCGACCCTGCCTGCTGGACCCCTCTGCAGTCCACCTGGTACTTCTGCCCTTGCTCACGCTGTTCCTGTCTCCTGCACCTAAGCCTCTCCTGGGCCAATAATGCTCCTGAGGCCAGCAGTGGGGTCCCTGAGGCCACTTCCTCCTCTGCGACCCCTCCTGCCTTGCCTGGGCTGTGGAAGGGGGTGCAGCTTCAACCTAGCCCTTCGCAGCCATTCCCAGGGCCCCCAGAACCTGCCTTCCTCACCCCCACACCCCTGCCCTTGCACCCTGGGCTTGCTCTTCCCTGGGATGTCTGTATCTGGGGATGATGCTGGTGATGGTAGCTCACTCAGGCAGACAAGCGCTGGGTGAATCAGTGGCCCAGCTCTCGTGTCTGTGCCCACTTGATCTTCCAGGGTCCCCAGGGTTTATGCCATGATGGCCCCATGATGTTCAGAGGCACAGGAGGCCCAGTGGCAGCCTAAGCTGGTTCTCCTGGGGCCTGTGAGTCAGCCCAGGCCCGCAGGTCAGACCCCGCCTCTTCTCACCCTGCCTGCAGCAGCAGCTTCCCTACATCCCGGCTGGGGTGGAGCCCTGACCATGTCCCTGTGGCTGCTGCGGGACCCCGGGTGCCCCTGCTCCACATTTCTTCATGGTCTTTCAGCTGGTGGTGACTGCCACCCAGGCTTCGAGGCGGACTGTGGGGTCTGCAGGCCGTGTGGGTGGCCGGGTGGCTGACCCACGGGGTCTCCCTGTTCTGCAGAGATCTTGCATCGCCTGATGGGCCCCAGGTGCTGTGTTGTGTGCTTGCAGAGCCACCTCTGCTCATGGCTCTGCCCGGCTGTTGTGCTTTCTCCTCTCCTCCTCAGGCGACATCCTCTGGGTCATTCACACAGGGGACCATGAGGGCCCCGCCTGGGTTTGACCTCGCTGGGATATCGCCGCCAGCCCCGGGCTTGTTTCCAGTGCTGAGTCTCTTGGAAGGGTTTTCCAGGCCAGTTGACAAGCATCAGAAGGATCTGATCACTTCCTGTCTCATTCCCTCCTGGATTCAGCAGTCCCAGAGGCCCCAGCACTGTCTGGGTGTGGAGACCCTGAACCCTCAGCCTTGGAGAGCGTCGTTTACTTAGATGTTAGCGACAGCAATGCCAGGCTGCCCCCAGCCCCCAGGAGTAGGCAAACCAAGTGCACCATAGGGCCCCAGGGAGATGGCGGGGAGCTGCAGCTGGGCCAGGACCCCCATTTACCTTCTGGGTGTCTCAGCAGAGGGCCGGGCCAGACATGGCAGGCGGGGTGTGGCAGCATCCGTTCCCCTCGTGCCCCGCCAGGCTCAAGGCGCCAGCCTTTGGGCCCAGCCTGACCCGGTCTCCCTGGTTCTACTCCTGCCTGCTGCACCAGGACCTGCAGGGCAGGTTAAGACAGCAGGAAGCACGGAAACCGCCAGCCAGGCCACGGAGCTCTGTAAATGCTGATAGCACTGGTGATGCCACTCCCGACCTTAACTGGCACTTCGCGGTCTTCCGAAAGGGCCTGGTTCCTGTCCCACGGGGCGCTGTGCAGATTAAAGTAGGTTTACACTTAAAGGCGTGGAGTGCTTGGCACACGCAAGAACAAAGGAAACGCTGGCTCTTGTCCTCCCCTCCCTCTTCCTCCTCCTCTCCCTCTTCCTTTTCAGAGGAGGCTCTGCAGCGGGCCCTGCTTGTCATTGTTAGGCCCATCTTGGACCTTGTGAGAAATCAGTACACTGAACACCCCAAGGTCCTGGGGCTCCAGGGAGACCCTGGCTCCCTATGGAACACATTTCTCTCAGCCCCAAGTCATATCTGGTTTTTGGGATTTTGAGTCAGGGTCTTGTTATGTAGCCCAGGCTGGCCTCAAGCTCACAGCGATCCTCCTGCCTCAGCCTCACAAGCACCGGTGTTACAGGCGTGTACCGTGACACCCCGCTCCAAAGTCAACCTCACTTTACTCTGTAGTTAAGCTCGGGCTCAGTCCCCGGAATGCAGTGTCCTCGGCTCCCAGCAAGGCCACTGAGAAGGGTCTGAACCTCGCGCGTATGTCAGTGGGCCTTCCTGTCCACCCACGGATTCTCACACAAAAGCAAACGAGTGACTCCAGTTTTAGTGAAGCCTGCACAGAGCCTTCAAAGGAAGAAAAAAGAAAAGAAAACCCAGAATAAAATCTCTGCATAATAGATCAATTACAGATTTCCCAAATCTCTGTAATCCAGCTCTCAAAGTGCCTTGGAATAATTATATTTCCCCATTTAAATTTCATAACTCTCTCACTCTCTCTAAAAGGAAGAATAATTCCAAGGGAAATCATGCACGTGCTAAGCATAAAGCCATCCAGAGCTGGGTGTGCACACAGCGGGTTTGCCCCTCCCAGGTCCTCACCCAAGCAGAGGCTCTGACACCAGCCCTGCCTTCTCCCAGCCCTCTCGCCCCCAGCTGCCTGGAGGGGGACAAAGTCCACAGAAGCGAGGACTGGGTCCAGAGGTTCCAGGCCCAGCTCAAGGTCCAGCGCAGGGAGCGGCAGACCAAGGCTGAGGCCCCGGGGCCCAGCGTCCTTTGTCCCCGTCTTGACCCGTGTGTGCGGCCGCCTTTCCAGCCGCAGACCTGGTTCCCTGCAACAGACACTGCAAACCCCAGGGAGGCACTTGGGGAGCACCGGAGAACCCGCAGTTAATCAGGCGGCCTCTTCTCCCAGCATTCGGGGCTGCTCTCGGTTCTCCTCGGCTGACACCTGGGACCCTGTTCCTCCCGGGCAGAGGAACCCTAAAACCTGGGTCACTTGTCACTCTGGGTCTTGACTGTCTGATGCGTGTGCGGTGAGCTTTTTGAGGGACAGGAGGTCCCCAAATTAGGGTCAGCAGTGTCCGAGCAGGGATCACGCAAGGAGCGGCACACAGGTCCTCCCCGTGGCGGTGGCCGCTGGCTCAGCCTCTGATGTCACAGGGCCGGGAACACACAGCACGGATGGGGTGACCAGAGCCCCCAGTCAGGCCGACGGAGGAGCAGGGGAGGCAGCCTTGTGCGGGGCATTTCTGTGGCAGCCCGGGGTCCGTCCCTGTGGGGCTGCTCTGGGCCGGGCTCAGAACCCGCTGGACCTTGGGGTTCACGCTGTCTCTTATGAGCCCCGGGGGTCCACAGCCAGCACCGCTATGGAGAAGACAGACAAGGAAGTGGTGAGAAAAACTGAGATGGCACCACACCTTGAGGACCAGGGATACTTTCCATGTTGTTTCCTCACGGAAATATGAGCAGCATGGTGAGGGCTGGGGCGTCCTGGACTGTGGCCTGAGAGGCCGGCTCACCAATTTTGTTTCTGTTCGTGAATTCCACATCAGGCAACAAACACGACTGTGGCCGTCTTTTTCTCATGAACATAGCCACAGCCACCTTTTCCAGAATCGCGGAACAAATTAAGTTCGTGAACCGAGGTACCATGGTCACCTCTGAGTCACAGTCAAAACTAAGTGGCTGGAGACGAGTCCTAGAAGTGGTGTCAGCTTCCTGACCACTGGAGGTCAAGTGACATCGCGTGTGTGTTATGTATCGGTGATTAACTCTCCATCCACGACCCCTGTGCCCGTGGCCCTCTCCGTTGTGGTGGGCAGCAGAGTGCGTGAAGCCTGTCCTGTGGCACTGGAGCAGTGTCCCCAATCGCTGCGTGGCCCGGCTCGTGCACAGTGAGCTTCTGCTCTGTCTGGACAGCTCCTGCTGCTTCCCACCTGCAGGTCGCCTCTGGGGGCTGGGACACAGCGGGCCGCATGAGCCTTCCGGTGTGAGCTCGGGAGCGGCCGAGGTGTCCTCCATCCCTCCCCTCCCATACGGAGTGCTGGTTGGTTTGTGGTTGTCCATGTAGACGGGCCCTTGCTGAGGACAGGGGTGATGTGGACTCTGTCCCTCATCCCCACCTCGGCCCCTAACGCAGCAGCATCTGCCTTGTTCACTGTGTCCTCGGTGTCTGCTGCTTGGTGGGTATATCTGTCAGTTTCCCCATGGTGATGCTGAGTAACAACCAGATAAGCGCTTGTTTTGTGAGGCATGCAGCAGCTTCAGAGGCCAGGTGGCTGCTGCGGCTGCAGTGTGAGTCTCTTGCCCTCCTTAGAGCAGGCCAGCAAAGCACGGTCCGCTCCTGGCAGAGGCAGAGCACAGGAGCGAGGTCCTTCTGATGGGTCTTGCTGGGCCTCTGAGTGCGTCCTGCCCCAAACTACCTGTGAGCAAAGACAGACCCGTCGTCGAGCCCGGGACTCCCGAGGCTGCTGGCCCTGCTGCCCTGGGTGGGCCTGAGTGACCCGCGTGTGCTGGCTGCCTTGGGAATGGGAAGGGAGGGGATGATCGGATTCCAGTGATTTCCAGGTGCTCGCCACACGGGTGACAGAAGCGCCTGGATGGTCCATCTCTGGACTTAGCACCTCTGGGAGAAAGCCAGGAGCGCAGGCAGCAGCCTGACACACCTGTGAGCCCAGTACTTGGGAGGCTGAGGCAGGAAGATCTCTGTGATTTCTAGGCCAACCTGGGCTACATACCTAGACCTGTGTTGAAAAGAAAGCAAGAAGTCACTGTCAGCAGAGCCCTTCCCCTGGGTCCCCAGACCACCTCCAGGTAGCAGAATCCCCACTCAGCTGCGGGGCACTCATTCCACACCCTTTGGAAATGCACCAGCCCCCACCAGCGCCACATTAGTGCAGCTCCACGGCAGCTCCTCGTGGGCCCTGGGAGCTAGGCTCAGCGTCCCTGCCCTGCAGGCTGGCAGCGTGGCCCTGGTGTGGCCGAGCTCTGACGAACTGTAACCCTCTCCCTCTCTCTCTGCCCAGGGGTCCTGAGCCTGCCTGACAGCCTGAACCTGCACCGTGAGCCGCAGCGGGCGGCCAAGCCAGGGGAGCTGCCCATGTTCAGCCAGTCGGAGCTGCGGACCATCGAGCAGTCGCTGCTGGCCACCCGCGTGGGCAGCATCACCGAGCTCAGTAAGTGGGCTGGGCTGGGGGGAGCGGCTGCCGCTCGCATGGGCCTCGGTTTCTCTGGCAGGAGAGTCACAGCCAGTGTGGTGTGGGCACAGGGGTGGCAGGAGAGCTTGCTGGGCTGCACCGCGCTGTTAGTCACCTCCCTGGCATCCGTGGAAAGCACGAGCCAGGTAGCCCCTCTGCTCTCAGCCTCCTCGTGGGCTCCCTCGTGGGCAGTGGACACCAGAGTCCTCAGAGTGTGCCCAAGCTGCCCACGCTCCCTCTGCCACCTGCCGCTCCTGGCCTACCTCCAGGTCACCCTCCCTCTAGACTCCACACTGGCGGTCTGGCCTTCTCTGTGGGGCTCTGCCCGGCCACTCTGTTTACAATCCTGACATCCTGGGTGCCCGACTCGGTCATCCCAGGCCTCTGTCACCTGAAGAACAAACCCTTGCTTCCCACCCTGCCGGAGGCTGGCGAGTCCGGGCTCAAGTTGCAGAGGTTCGGTCCCTGGTGTGGGGTTGACGGAGCTCTCTGTGCTCTCCTGGTGGGTGGGTGGGGTCTTCCTCTCCCTGTGACACACGGGCCCCATCTCGGGCCCCCTTCTAAGGCCGTCACGCTGGGGTCACTGTTTCAACCTCAGCCTCGGAACGACACAGGCCCTCGGTCCCGCCTCTTCCCTTCGCTGCTGCTTATGCAGTTACCTGTGCGTGGTCTACTTGTTTTCGTTTCTAAGTAACTGCTCCACTGAGGTCGACCCTGTGCACACAAAGCAGTTGTTTCTGGTGTGTGCATCAACCCTGCGTCACCAGCTGGAAGCCACTCGGACCTGGGCATCAGCAGCTGGAAGCCCAGGCCCCCAAGCAAGTGCCCCTCCAGTCACGCTCCATATCTGATATTTGAGTTATTTTCTTAACTGTCGTCTCTCCCTGCTGGAATCATTCGCTTTGTTCCCTGACAGAGGCCCAGCACCAAGACTGGGTGTGGCCCACATCAGCCAGGAGAAAGCAAAGACCGGAAGGAAGGGCCAGTGAGAGGTGCGCTAGTCAGTTTCCCTGTGTTGGGACACAAGACCCAACATCCCCCAGTGGAGGGGGAAAGCTTCATGTTAGCTCACAGTCTGCAGCCGTCTCTGTGCAGGATCGCCCGGCTCCAAGGTAGAAGGCTGGCAGAGGGGCTGGCGGAGGACAGCTGCTCACCGCATGGCAGACAGGAAGCAGGGAGAGGGGAGGAGCCAGGAGGGAGATGGACCTTCCGGGTCACACCCCAGGGACCTCCCCTTCCCGCAGACCCCGCCTCCCGCACCCAGTTGGCTTTGCGCGGGTGATCCAGTCACCTTCCAGAAGCCCACCAAGGAGCGCCTGGGACGCCTTAGGAGGACGGCTAGATCCAAACCCTAACAGGCAGTAGGAAGAAGTCCGGGCTGGATGCACCACATCTGAGGGACACTTTGCCAAGTGAATGCAGCCCTAACTCAGGCCTGGGCTGGGTCTGACCAACCGGAGGGAGATAGCTCTGTTTCTTTACGTCCTGGCTTGCCAACCTTTCCGAAGGAATGCACCATCTGGGTCGCACTGGGCGGCGCTGGAGGCGGGATTGGCACTGAATCCCAAAACTCCTGTGCATGAGCGGATCGGGGACCTGGGCACGCCCGGGCTTCTTTGCAGGGATCCCTGTGTAACCAGGGCCTGAGGTCTGCACCACTGCTGAAGTGAGCGTGGAGCCCCGCAGTCATGGAGCTGCAGCCCTCCAAAGCCCCGGAGCCTGAGGTGCTGAGATCACAGGGTCTCCCCGCTGCTGTGCTGCAGTTGCTTTAAAGCCTTTGGGTGCCGAGACCCCCTTGGCAGTCTTCTGAAGCCTGTGGCAGAGTAATATTGTTAAATGCAAAACGTACCTAGGATGACAAAGGAAACCAATGTACTGTCACAATTCACTTATCCAAAGCCAGGCATCGTGGAGCCTATCTGTAATCCCAACACGCTGAGAAGCTGAGTCAGGAGGATCTCAAGTTCAAGCCAGCCTGGGCAACTTAGCAAGACTGTCTCAAAATAAAAAATCAAACAAGGCTGGGGATGTAGCTCGATGTGAAGGGGCTGGGTTCAAACTCCAGAACCGCACAAGAAGAATCGGTTATCCAAACATTTTGGATCAGAATGGCGGCTGGGCAGCCATGTGTGACACAGACCCAGCTTGGCTGTGCTGCCCTCTGGCTGTGCTTCGCGGAAGTGAGGCTCTGATATGCCGGCAGCAGCCAAGTGCCACCCTAGAGGAACAAGCCTTCCTTCCGCCAGAGGCCCTGCCCTGGGATCTGTCTCCTCCCATGACCGGCTGCACCTGGAAGAGCAGATCCTGGCTGCAGAGCAACACAGGCTGGGCGGCCTCTGCCCAGGAAGAGCCCCGGCAGCTGCCCCCGCTGCCCCGGGGCCCGCAGTCCCGGTGCTGTCTGCAGAGAGGATTTGCCAATCAACTGCATGCTTCCTCGGCATGTCCTGTCCTATGCCACCTGCTGAGGACACTGCTCAGGGCCAGGCCGGGTCAAAATAACCCCATGTGGGAACGGTTCACACACAGCCCAGTGCCTCTCGCCATGGCCCTGGGGCTGCCTGGAGGAGGCACATGCAGACTGAACGGGGCTGATCAGAGCTGGCTGCAGCGGCCCGTCCTGCTCTGGGGTGTGATCCTCACACCCACCCTCCTGCGGACAGAGACCGCCTCGGGAACAGGGATGATGGAGGAGGTCAGGTCCCACTGTCCTGCCCTTCTGGGAACGAGCCCGGTGGGTCAGCAGCAGAGCCCTTCTGCATGGTGAGGATGCCAGCAGCCCAAGCAGCAACAGCTCCAGGACGGATCCCCAGGGCGACCCCCTGGATATGAGGCAGAGGCAAGTGGACACCCTGCCCAGGGCAGCTACCCCTGCGAGCAAGGGGCTGGGCAGAGCCTGCTTCCCTCTTCCTCATCCACGTCTTGCTGGCCGCCCACCCACAATGTCTCCACACAGGCGAGAGCCTCACCCCTGAGATCAGCGGCACGGAGGCTGTGTCTGCCCAGCTCTGGGCCCTGGACTCTTCCTGTTGTGTCCAGTGGTGCGGTGCCTCCTCAGTGCTAAACGGGCCGTGGTCACAGCGGTCAGCAGGGCCCGAGACAAGGGCCCACCCAGCTCTGCCAAGGGCACAGCATTGCCCTGCCAGCCTCCCCAGCCCTGTGTTTGTGCCTGGGTCACCCCGAGGCCCCGCTGAAGCCAAGTCCCTGGGCTGGCACTGCCAGAGGGGTGGATCTTCAGAGGTGGGTGGAGCTGTCCCTGGACGCATCCTGAGGGACGGTGGGACCCCGGCCGCCCTGGGTCTCTGCTTCCTGGAGGAGCAGGCTTCCTCCCACACGTCCCCTTCCTGCTTGGAGTGTGTTGTTCTGACACTGCGTCAGGGACCCTGAGGCCTGGGAGACCCAGGCTTGCCCAGGCCGTGGCGGCAGGTGGCAGAGACCTGCGCACATCGCCTGTGCCCTCCGCTCCACTGTGTTCACAGCACTCTGTGGGCAACTGCACCGTCTCCCACAGCTTGGGAAACATCTGACACCAATGAAGGCGGAGCTCCTGATGGGACCGACACCCACCCAGCCCAGCACAGCGTTACCCCAGGCCCTGGTCCTGTGCACAGTCCATGCTGCCGTCTGCATGGGCGCTGCTGGCTGCAGCTGTCTGCCCAGCCCCACCAGATGTCAAGGCTGGCAGAGAGGCTGGCGGCCCTCTGGGTCGGGCCAGGGACATGGGTCCACCCGGCCCACCCCTGCTGTGAAGCAGAGGCCCCACCCATCACTCTCGGGGGCACAACTCCACCCAGATGCACCCTGGGGTCTCCAAGAGCTACCCTGGCTTCTGCCCAGCTCCCCAGGGCCCCAGCTCCCAATTAAACCCATCTGACATCATGATGGTGCTGACTTTTTGTTACAGAAAGGACAGAGCTGAGGATCAGGGCTGCACTGTAAAAATGCCTCTTCCTGCAATCTTTCACACTGGAGAGGAGCTTGTTGTCCCCAGTCAAACAGGAATCAAAGCAGGGCCATTCATCTACAGTGACATAAAAGTTTTTCTGGATAAAAGCGTGTAGAAATGGCCTTTTTTATGAGACAGCGTCTCACTATGTAGCTCAGGCTGGCCTTGAGGTCACAGGGATCCTCCTGCCTGAGCCTCAAAAGTGCTGGGATTACAGGTGTGTGCCACTGTGCCTGGCAGAAATGGCCCTTCTCACTTGGACGTGGAGACCTCTCCGTGCTGGAAACCCAGTGGTCTGTCCTCAGAGTCCTGCTTCCTTGGTCCCAGGGTAATCTATGACCCTCTTAGGTGGCCGTGGGCTTGGGTGGTGGTGAATATCCCACCCAGCTTCCCCCACAGGGCCTTTGCACCTGCTGCCCTTGTGCCTGACGGTCACAAGTTCCTCTCTGTCTTCCTCCAAGTCTCAGGTACAGTGTGGCCTCCTCAGTGAGGCCTGCTGTGCACACACATCGCCTCCCTCCCTGTCACTTCTGTGCAGTGCTTACCACCAGCTGACCTCCATGCCCATGTTTATCTCCTGTCTCCCCATCAAGACCGTGAACCCCACAGAGAGCCGAGACTTTTAACATCACGGTGTCCCAACCCAGGCATGGTGGGTTACAGAGGACCCCGTGTCTGAGGAGTGGAGGAGGCGATGGCCGTCTCCCCGCGGAGCCCAGGCCGCTCTGTCCTCGCTTTGTTCCCCGGCGCGCCTGGTCTGGTCGGAGAGCTCACTGTCTGCCTGGGTTACGCCTCCGCCTCGTCCCCTCCCTGCTGCCTCCCTCCCCTCTCCTCCGCCTCGTCCCCTCCCTCCTGCCTCCCTCCTCTCTCTCCCTGCTCCCTTCCTTTCCCCCAGGCGTGAGGAGGAGACCTGTCAGGGCAGTGTGTGAAGTGGGAGCCCTTCGGGACCTCCACCGACTGGGGCGAGGGACTCAATCACCGCCATCCGCCATCCGGCGTTGTCCCTGTGAAGAGGAGGCAGCGCCTGCCCCGGCCGCGTGGGGCCTGAGCCTCGTCCCAGGAAGGCAGGGCGGCCCCTCAGACAGGCCGAGGCCTGGGAGAGAGGCCTTTGTCACCCAGGCAACCTGGCCCTGGGGAGCCAGGGCTCGAGCCACCCGTGCCAGGCAGAGCAGCCTCCCTAGGGTGAGGGAGAGGCTCCTGTGCGACCCGCGGTTCCTCACTCTAACGGCCATGCATATTTTATGAGTATTAGAGAAGGATTGGTTTTCCATGTGTGGCCCCGACAGGAAGTTGCCTTTTTAAATAAATTTATTTGTGGAACAGCTGAGCCAATTTAAAGAAAAATATTAAGTGAATAAATTGTAGCTGCTGTACATGGATGCAGGGGCTCCTGGGGTGCACAGCTGTCTGTGTTCCGGGCTTAGGGAAGCTCACAGGAAACAGATTCGCCACTGGGGTTTGGGGCTCAGGGAATGCAGCCGGCAGGGAGGGCCCTGAGCTGTGCAGCCGGTGTCCTCACTATGGCCAGCGCGCTCCTGAGCCTGTGGGGCTGCAGCCTGGGACCGGAGAGGATGGTGGGAGGGGCGGATGGCAAGTGACACCACGCGCCCACGCCTGCCGATCCCGTCCACGCCGAGCAGGTGCTCTCGCTGGCCCTGTGCGCGCAGGGGAAGCCAGGCGGAGCCCTGTGTCTGAAACACCTCGGCCTGTCCTGCTCTCCCG
>NW_022900927.1:65202912-65225078 GCF_012274545.1 Fukomys damarensis
GCCTGTGGGGGCAGCCTGGGACCGGAGAGGATGGTGGGAGGGGCGGATGGCAAGTGACACCACGCGCCCACGCCTGCCGATCCCGTCCACGCCGAGCAGGTGCTCTCGCTGGCCCTGTGCGCGCAGGGGAAGCCAGGCGGAGCCCTGTGTCTGAAACACCTCGGCCTGTCCTGCTCTCCCGCTTCCCAGAGGCTGGACGATGAGATGGCACGCCGGCCGTCTGGATGCTGACGCGGGGAGAGTGGGCCCCAGGCCTGTGCCCCAGGTTGGGCCGTGAGGGGAAAGGGCTCGGCTGACCGGAGGCCTGAGGGCCCCGGAGGGCGGTGGCCCCAGACTCAGTGTGCAGTCCTCAGTGGCCAGGCTGCTGTGGGAAGAGAGACCCAAAGTGAAAACACAGCGGGCAGAGCGACAGGGTGGCTGGGGAGGCGGGGACGCAGAGCCTCAGAGCAGAGGCCCACACGCTGCTCCCAACCTTCGGCGTGAGGGTGAGGAGGGCACAGAATGTCTGCCTGCTCCTCCTCTCTGCTCCCTCCTCATCTTTCTGATTTTCAGCACTGAGGATTGAGTCTGAGGCCTTGCCCTGAGCCACATCCCCAGCCTTTTTCTTATTTTTTGTTTTGAAGCTGGGTTCCCCTAAGTTGCTGAGTGCCCAAGCTGGGCTCAAGCTTGCAGTCCTCCTGCCTCAGCCTCCCAGAGTGCTGCGATTGCAGCTGTGCACCCCCACACTTGACCTGATTTTTCTAGTTTTGACGCTAGTTGATGAGTAGAGAGGAGATCGGTATATTCCAGCCTGGTCCTAGAAAGGTGCCAGGAGGTAAGTGCCACCCTAGCACGCTTTTCGTTCTGAGCTTATAAACAGCAGGTGCCAGAATTCACAGTTCAGAAACTGCAAAAAAGTTCAGCAAGAATGTCACCCTAATCCTGCTAGGCAGAGAAACCCTTGGTCAACGCTGTCTTGTCCTTCACTGGTATTTATTTTGTGCATAGTTTTTAATACCATAATCCTGACCACGCTGTATATAATTTTGAATTTCACTTCTTTCCATTTGCCCTTGCAGCCTAAAGATTCTTTTTCATGTCACTGCAGTTCTGAATAAACATTTTAATGGCCACATCTTTATCATTTTCTCGTTTGCCAGTATTAGAGTTTCTTTGCCCGTGCTTTCCTATTTTTGAGCATCTGTTTGTCAGATCTTGGAGTCCGTAAATAAGGTTTGGGCGTCAGTCCTCAGGCTTGCAGACTGTGCTGTGTTTTGAACTCTCAGGCTGGGTCCAGTTCCCAAAATGGACTGACAGGCGTGGGGCCGGAGCTCAGTCAGTACCTGTGCACACCACGCTGCATGCCCCTCCCCGCGTGATCTGAGGCTGCTCTGGGCCTCGGGAGGAGACCAGCCGCAGTGGGTGAAGCCGCAGACCTGGGAGACGGAGCTGAAGCTGGAGCCTCGACTGTCCTGTCTATGGAATGGGCTGCGCGGCTTCTGCTCTGGGACGTTCGGGGCCAAAGGCCTTGCCCATGCTTCTCAATGCTTAGCAGCATCCCTGAGCTTGGCGCCATTGGAATCCGTGTGTGGCCGCCGGAAATTTCCCCCAGTGTCCCCTAGGGGCAAAATCAACCTAGCCGCAAACCCCGAGTGAGGTCAGAACCCACCGGAAGGCTGTGTGCCCCTCATGGCACCTGCTCCGCCTCGGGCCCGGCGGGTGGCACCGTTCCTCTCCTCTGTCCCCATTGCCACCCATGCTGCTGTGACAGCACCAGGACCATGATGCGGCTGAACAGAGACTGTGTCCTTGGGGCAGAAGCCCCAGGTCTAGGCCAGCGAGTTTGCTCACTTGAGACTGGCGCTCTTCTTCCGGGATGGCCCCTGACGCCAGGTCCTCAGGCAGAGATGGAGCGGGGAGAGGACACAGAGCCCCGGGCCCAGCGGTCACACTGCCCCCTGGGATTAGCCGGCACAAAACGCTCTGCTGGGTTCACACGGCCCCTGCGCAGCCATCCAGACGTTGGGCCAGGATGCACTCTAGACCCGCTGTCCTCACGCCACCCGGCCCCGGTGGCACAGACTGGCCCTTCTCTGCAGGATCCTGTCAACAGGACGGCGCTGCTGAGAACCTGTGGGAGGGGCATCGTGGCGCTGCGGCTGCTCTCGGGAAAGGAGCTCCATGCCAGCTCCCCAGAGGGTGGGCAGAGTGGATGGGGTGGGCCATCCTCGTAACAAGCACCTTTTCTGGAGCCACCAGAGGAGAAGGGACTCCCATGGCCTTGCTTCGTGTGCCTAGGTTCACATTGCCTGTAAAAATGGCATACTGGAAGTTTCCATGGGAAGATGGAGTATAAGAGGGGTAGGGTGAGGCCGCCTAAGCCCCGCCAGGCCACACTGGTGGAGGTTGTAGCAGGAGCTGAGGTTAAAGCCTGGAGACTGAGCTCTATCCCCCTGCCCCAACCGCCCTCCCAGGTCCTCTGCTGACTGCAGGAGCCCCCAGACAAAGGTGGGCTGCAGACAGAGCCTCTGCAGACTTAAATGTTGATCCCACCCAAAATATCTTTAACAACATCCACACCAGTTTCCCACCCAACAGCTGGGCACCCTGGCCCAGCCACGTCCTGACCAGGGTCCCCCACCTGTGTAGGTGAGATGAATTTCTGTGGGACAGGGTAGTGCGACTATCTTGAACTCACTTCAGCCCTCCTCACTGTGAGGAGAGAGGTCCCCAACCCCTCTCTAACACCTGTTACTCATAACAGAAGGCAGCCACTGTGTCATTTCCCGCAGACTTACTGTCATGTGACTTTCTGTCTGTCATGTGACTGTGTGGGGCACATGCACTCCTTCTCCATTAAGGAAGTGATGAGTTTTCCTTTGCAGATAGAAGCATTTAAATAAAGCAAAATGAGCCCACTGAAAGTCGGTAGCAACCAAAGCAGTGTTGCACTGTGGCTTCATCCACAGATGTGGTGCAAAATGGCCTGCCTTTGGGAACAATATCTTAGCCAGAAACGCTGGCTCTGCCCACAGGATGACCCTCCATGGGGCCAGCTAGGAGCATCCAGGTTTGGCTTAATCAAGGAGAAGCAGGAGAAAGACCATGTTGTAGCTACTTTCCTCATTGCTGAGACAAAACGAACAGCAGTGCGTAAACAGCAGTCACACCCTGGTGGGCTCCCTTAATCCTACCCAGGACTGTTCCAGCCCAGTCAGTGGACAGGTTCCACAACCACACACCTTCGTCCCAGCATCACACACTCCAGGCCCAGCCAGCTCTCACAGCTCCCCTCTGACTGCTGAGGCTTTGGGGGCATCTAGACACAGCCGTAACGGACTGGAGCCTCCAGTCTCCTGGTGCCCGGAAGTGGTGGAGCCTGGGCAAGTCTGGGTCCGGAGCCGGCGTCCCGCCCCTGCTGCTCCTGCTGAGACCCTCAGAAGCCTCCGCTTCCTCATCTTCGGCTCTGTCCAGGGTCCTCCCTGGACTGCCTGTCATTGTAAGTGACACACTGGCCGGAGTCGCTGGTGTCGGGAGAGCGGCAGGGAGAGGCCGTGCGGAGGAAAGTCCCTGAGAGCACTGTGGGGACAGGCGGATGTTCAGGGCAGAGCGGCGGGGTGCAGCCCGTCCCTGTGCTTGGGGAGCAAGGCTGGCCACACTCGGGGTGGCAGAGTGGCAACACAGGCGAGACAACAGCGTTCCAGAGAGTGGGATGGCACGGGCCCCGCGGCCTAGTTACGCCAAGTGCCCGCTTGCGTGAGGACCGCAGCCCCAGAGGGCCCCTCTCATCTGCCATCTCATTTCTGTCCGCAGGTGACCTGGTGTCACGCGCCATGCACCACTTGCAGCCACTGCACGCCAAGCACCACAGCAACGGCACCCCCCTGCACCAGCGGCAGGGCGCCCTCTACTGGGAGCCCGAGGCGCTGTACACGCTGTGCTACTTCATGCATTGCCCCCAGATGGAGTGGGAGAACCCCAACGTGGAGCCCTCCAAGGTCAGCCTGCAGGTGGAGAGGTAAGCGCAGCCTCCGCCTGGGCCCGTGGGGTCTGCAAGGAGACCTGCGCAGCCCAGGAGCTGCCAGGGCTGTCAGGGACCCGTGGGTCCACAGAGTCTGCCTGGGTCTGGGAACCCTTCGGGTCAGAGGAGCCAGGCCGTGTGGTACTGTGTGGTTTCCCTGTGATGACAGCAGCCTGCGGACGCCACCTCCTCAGGGGCACTTGTCTCTGTCCTCCTTTCCCTGCGGCGGCCCTGGGCCCTGGGACACCGCTTCTGGAACTGGGGCTCCCACCACCCTTCAGGACAGGAAGCATGGAGGGCTGCTCCTCCCCTGTGGCCCAGGCCCCCTGACCCCTCTCTGCTCTGGCCACCTCACCCTACTGGCCCCAGGAAATCTCAGGGCAGCCAGTGGCACACAGGCTGGGGCTGTCTGGTCTTCTAAGAACCCAAGTCAGCATCCGTGTTTCAGTGCGTCTGGGGCTCAGTGTCCACTCTGGTCCTCCCAGCAGCCGGGCTGACCAGGAAGCACCTTGTGCACAGGCAAGGCACACCCCACATGCAGAGGTGGCAAACGCCTGCTGTTCCTGCCGAACTCAGGCACAGACGGCCTCACTCGGCTCTTCGTGGCCGTGGAGTTGGTGCAATCTCGGCCGTGGCCTCTGACTCGCCTGCCTCCCTTGGGACTCCCCTCTTCAGATGAGCTGTCTCCACCATCCGGGGCAATGTGGGACACCCGGAGCCTCCTCCCGTGCTGCCCTCACTCCTGTGCCCTCTCACACTCGGGCTGGTGGTGTCCTTACAGCACTTGGTCTCTCCTCCTGATCACAGCAACCGGAACTTATGTAGCCACCTGTGTGTGTGGCCGTGGGCCCGTGGTGCCGTGACACACGGATGAGCTGCTGCCTAGTCAGACCCACTGCTCCCTGTGGGCTATCAAACTCCCAGGACTGAGCTGCCCCTTCCCCTGGCTTACCCAACTCCTCCTCTTCCTAGCCCCCAGGACTAGCACCACCCTCAGCTGCAGCCTCCTCAGAGCCCAGGACTCCCCCACCCCACATCCAGCCCCAGCTCCCCACCTGCCCCCTGCCCAATCCATGGCTGCGGCTGTGCTCTCGTCGCTGGGCGGCCTCTGCTCTGAATCCCCTTGGTCTCCTGCAGGGCAGCCTGGTCTCACGACACCACCGTCCTCCCCAGAACTTGTGATGAAGGCCCTGCCGCCCACGCAGTCACCTGGCTCCCATCCCGGCGTGCTTGCATTTTCGGATCCCTCCCTTCCCGAATCTGTTTCTGAATTTGGAGCAGGGCTTGGGCAGCTGAAATGCAAGGCCGCCCTGGCAGGGCTCTGGCCCGGGGTCATGCTGGGCTGTGGGGAGAGCTGAACCTTAGTTTGTCATCTGAGAAGCATGAAGTGCAGTCCAGCGCAGACCCGCGTGACCTGGGCAGATATCCGCGTGGGCACCGGGCGCGGCTGGCTGTCTGCGTCCTAACGCTTGTCCCCCTGCTGCAGAAGCCCGCAGCGGCTCTCCCCGGGAAGGGCTGTGTCTTCCCACCCCTCACGGGACAGGCTTGGGGGTCACCTCTGACGTGCACATGGGAGGACTTCTGCTGGAGGTGTCCTCAGCACGCGTGTCCACACGTGGCCAGGCCAGGCCCCATGAGCTAGTGAGGGAGAGCAGGGAGTCTGCCCCATCTGCGCCACCTCCTCGGTGCCCATCTGGGCGAGGCTGTGCTATGGAGCCACCTCCCTCACCCAGGGCCTCGGCCTTGTGCGGGGCTGGTGAGACGTTAGGTGCCCAGCGGAGCCTGGCAATCAGGGATAGGGACGGGGCTATTCCAGGCCTCACACCTTCTCAAGAGCCATCTTGCCTCCGGGGAGCCATTCTTGGCTCAGTGTCTGCCCTCTTACTGTCACACAGTGTCACTTCTGGTTGTGGCGAATTGTGGATGATACTGCTGTAGTCAGTGTTTCTACAACTTTGCTATTTCTTGAGCTTCTAAAAACCCATCTGGCACTACAGACATTTTTATCTTTAAAAATACCCAGAGCAGGGCAAGGTGGTGCACACCTGTAATCCTAGCCATCAGGAGGCTGAGGCAGGAGGATCACTGCAAGTTTGATGCCAGCCTGAGCTACATAGTGAGTTCAAAGCCAGCCTGAACTGCATGGCAAGACGCTGTCTAAACATAGCAACAACAGCAACAATTACTCCGAAAAGTTGCATAGGATTTACGATGGACTTTTGTGTCACTGCTGGAACATCTGCAGTCTGGAACACGACTCCCCTCCGACATCACTGTCCCTCCTGGAAATCAGTGGTTGCCAGCGTCCCTGGCCGTGGAGGATTTCGGTAACTTGTCGCCCCTAGGGCAGAACTGACATGGCCGCTGTCGGGAGCAGGGGGGACTGGGAGGAGCTCAGAATGAGAGCAGCTGAGTGCAGGGCCCCTGAGGGGCCACACAGAGGGGCTCCTGAGCCTGCCCTCACCCCTTCGACTTCTCCATCCGAGCACCCGGCCGCATTTCTCCTGGGTTTTATTGATTTCAGCCACATCCTCCCCTCCTTCCAGGTTACTCTGTGGATCTTTTCATAGCTATAATACAAGGTGTTACAAATTCAAGGTTTATGCTGCTGTGGCCTCTGTTTCCTGGAAATATATATATATATATGTTCCTTTTCTAATTTTGGAAAATGTAGAAAAGAAAATAGGGGAAGGAAAATTAACCCCAGAGGTAGCCAAAATTAGCATTTAGTGCATTTTCCTGCCCTTCTTAATACAGTGGGAGGGGGCTTTTTAAATCCCTGTACTGTGTATAGATAATTGTATATTCCTTTTTTTATTTTGCTTCATAATATACCAGGGGTATTTCCTGGCCCTGCTGTGGAGCAGTCGTTTTTAATGACTGCACGATATTCCATCTGCTGAATGCACTGCAGTTTGCCTCGCGGTTCCCAGGCTGCTGGTCGCGTGAGCTGCTTCCGATTTGTGAATTGCGGTTCTTTCGAAACCACATGTAGTGGCCCAACTGCAGCCTCGGGAGAGAGGCTTGCTTGGAGCGGCGAGATCTTGGGGCGCTGGCCCTGCCCACTGCCCCTCTGCCAAGGCGCAGGCCCTGAGGGAAGGGGAGCCAGGGCGGCGCCTGCCGGGCCCCCCGCCTTCTCTGAGATTAAAGCCCAGGCGCCTGACGAGGCCATGTCGGGGAGACCGACGCCGGAAAGGCCTGAGATTCGGCAGTGTCACAAAGGGAGTGGCATGTGGTGCCGGAGCTGCTCTGGGGACCCCAGGTCGCATTTCCTCAGCTGACCTCCTGCACCCCGTTCATTTTGTGAAGCTTCTCCCCACCCGCTTCCGGGGTGGCCCGGCTGCTCCCGCCTGCCCTCGGGTGGCAGGCCACGGACCCCATCACCCTGCAGCGACTTCCAGGCCAGCGTGGGGCTTCCTGTGCTGCTCCTTGAGATGGCTGAGGACAGAGCCTCTGCGGGGTCACAAGAGCAGGATTGGTGTGGAGTGGCCCTCGTTTATTTGTCCGACCACTCAGAGATACTCGGGCTCTACCCAGCCCCGGCAGAGCCTGCCCTCGCCAAACTTCCACTCTACCAAAGGAGGCAGAAAAGGAGCAAGTGCACAGGTCATGACCTATCAGGCATGGACGTGATGCTGATTTCAGTAGGGCAGTCAGGGGACGCTTCTCAGAGGAGGCAGCGTTTGAGCGGAGACCTGAAGAAAGCAAGGTCGCGAGCCAGGCGGATACCTGGGGAAAGCTCTTACCAGGCAGAGAGGATGGCGGGTACAAAGGCCCTGGGGCAGGAGCTTGGCATGCATGAGGAGCCCGAGAGGCCAGAGCAGAGTGAGAGAGGAGAGCAGTAGGAGGCAAAGTCCAAGGTGGGCAGGTGGGTCTGCTCCTACTGGGCCTTTGAGGCATGCAGAGGAGTTCAGTGTGGTGAGAAGCACAGGAAAGTTGAGTTCAGGGGATTCTTTGATTTGAACTGAACCACGACAAATGACTGCAAACAGCTTTGAACGGAGCAGTTGCCTGTCTGCCCTCATTACTGTGAACACAAAAGCATCATGGACAGCTCTACTCCCGTGTGAGTCTCCTGTCCTGGGTCTGGCACAGCTGAAGACAGAAACTGGAAGCAGGAGGTGGTCAGGAAGGCAGGCAGTGTCAGCCCTGAGCGAGTCAGTCTGTCCGTGGAGGGACCAGCTGACCCGTGACGTGTGCTATTGAACGCAGGCTGGGGGACACCACAGGCGTCTCCTCCCAGTATCTTCTGGGGACCATCCAGCTGAGGCCCAGCCCTGGACACTCCCGGGCCAGCAGCTCCTCTGCATCTCATTAGGAAGGCCGGCTCCTGAGCCCTGGAATTGGAGTCTGTGTTTTTACGCATTCCCAGATTTCTGTGCTTTCATCTTGATGAGGCAAAGCTCCAGAGCTGCTCCTTGGGCTCCTGCAGGACCCCCGCCCCCAGGACCACACCTCACACAGTAGGGCTGTCACTATGGCAACCAGCACGGCCACCTCTCACCCTGCCACCGCCCACCTCTAGTGCCCACAGATGCAGCAGGTACCCGGAGTATTGCTATAGAAACTGGGACCAGATATTGTCTGCTATCAGTTCAGCAGCTTTTCCTCCCCTCTCCGTGTCTCTGGAACAATGAGCTCCCTGAACCACAGCCAAACATCTGAACTCCTCTCCAGCTGCGCAGATGTGGCAGTAGGAGCAGCGAGGAAGGGGCTGCACTGACTACAGAGCTCTGCGTCCATCTGGGAGGAAAGGCAGGGGCGTCCTCTGTGTCCCCGTGAGGCCGGGCCTCTTCCTCCTCCCAGCAGAAAGACGGCTGGGGACACTGGGACAAAGTGGTGACAACATGAATGACAGCGCCCCCATCGAGCAGTGGACACACCCCAATCCACCCTTGCACCCACACTACTCGTTCCCTTCGGCCGCTGTCAAACGTGGCCACCAACCCGGAGACCAAAAGGAGTTTTACAGTTCTGGATACCAGAGATCCGAGCTGAGGCTCCCAGGCTGGAGTCTGGGTGTCGTAGGGCTGGTTCCTTTGGGAGGAGCCCACAAGGATCCATTTCCCGCTTGTGCAGCTCCAGGGGCTCCCTGGTCCTTGGCCCGTGCCACCTTCTTCCTGCACTTCTGGCCTCTGTGGCCACACGCCCTACATCCTCCTGGGCCTTCCTGCTCGCCCCACTAGGACTCGCGTGATGGGATGTAGGACCCAGTGTATAACATGGGGTCTTCTGTTCAGATTCTTACCTTAGTCACATGTACAAAATATGTTTTGCCAACTCAGACACAAGTCCAGGGACTAGGCTGTGACATCTTTGGGGGCCATTATTTAGCCAGCCACGTCCTCTGAAGGGAGTCCTGTCATACTCCCCAATTTTTAAGTCAGAAAACAGGCACAGCCATTTAAATATGTCATTCAGTGTTACATTGTGTCCCCACCCATTTTTGCTGCTATAATAAGATGCCTTATACTGGGTAACCTATAAACAAGGGTTCTGAGGCCAGAAGTCCAGTCAAGACCCAGCAGGGATGGTCTCCGGTGAGGGATGCTCTCTGCTTCCAAGATGGTGCCATGCGCTGCATCCTCCAGAGGGAGGGAAAGTGGTGTCCTCAGGTGGCAGAAGAGGTAGAAGGGTGAGAGAGTACCCTCTCCTCATCCTGATCCCCATCATGACAGCGGAACAGGACACTTTTCTGCAGCGCTTCCCTGAACCACTGTTGCTTTGGGGATTTGGGAGGGTTGTTTTTATTTATTTATTTATTTATTTTTTGATACAGGGTCTCACTATGTAGTTGAGCCTGACCTGGAACTCACTACGTACCCAGGCTGGTCTCGAACTCACAGTGATCCTCCTGCCTCAGCCTCCCAAAGTGCTGGGATTATAGGCATGCACCACCATGAATTTATTGATACAGGGTCTCACTATGTAGTTGAGCCTGACCTGGAACTCACTACGTACCCAGGCTGGTCTCGAACTCACAGTGATCCTCCTGCCTCAGCCTCCCAAAGTGCTGGGATTATAGGCATGCACCACCATGCCCAGCTGCTTTGGGGATTTTTAACATGAATTTTAGTGGGGCACCCTAACCTCTTTTGTGAGAAGATTCTATCTTCTAACCTTCCCAAAATTTCCATCCAAATGTTTGCTGGACCTCACATCAGACCCATTCCAAGCCACCAAGCAACTGGCTGTTCCAGTAGCATCAAAGAATATTAGGTATTCTCTTCAGTAGGAACCAAACCAACCAAAGCTGGCCAACTAAAACAAATCATCCAATTTGTCAATAAAGATTTATGGGCACACAGCCATGCTCATCCATTTAGGTGTGGACTATAGCTCCTCCTGTATGGCAGACCTGAGTACTTGCAGCAGGGACCACCTGGTCTGGAAAGTCTAACATATTTGCTAGTTGTCCATTTACAGAAATGGCTTGGGAACCTGAGCCAAACCCACTTCGCAGTTGAAGAGACTGAGAGCCAAACACACGAGCCAGAGCTGGAGTCCAACAGCAGCTGCCGCCGGTCCACAGTGCCTCGCTGTTGTTTGTTCATCCACCAGTCCTCTCAGGAACCCTCACATTCCTCCATCTGCCACTTGAAGCTGGGCGCTGCAGCCCTTCTGAGCTGACCTGCCGGCTGGACCCTGCTGAAGCCTGCCTAGACCTTCTCTCCCTGTTGTCAGGGTTTGCAAGGGGATAGATCTCATGTAGGACGCGTGATTTATAGGATTGTTTTATAACATTCACCCAAAAATTCAAATGCAGAGGAGTGCAGGAGATCTGTCCACACACTGAAGATCTGAAATCCAGCCGAGGGCCTGGGTCCCACAGCAGCATCCCGCACAAGTCCAGCTTAAGGCCCAGAGCCCATGGCAGCGTCTCACCCAAATCTGAACAGAGGATCTGCATGGGGAAGGCCCGAAGGCCAGTGGTGGAAGCTGGAAAGTCTGCGCAGGTGTGGTGAAGGGTCTGTGCCACCATGCTGAGGGATCCACCCTGGAGCCAAGAAGCAACGCTCAAGGCTTCGAAGACCAGAGCTCCCCTGAGGAGAACAGCAGCCATCCCCACCACAGTGAGGACCCAAGCTTCTCTAAGGATGAGAAGAGCCGCGGCAAGCCTCGCCAGGAAAATCGATAGCATCTATGTTCCCTCCTGTTCTCCTATTTATGCCATTGGCAATCCTCAGGAGGGTCTTCCACTCCCGGAGCCACACTGACTCGGCTCAGCTGGGTGTTCCAAGCTGACCGGTCGTTAGTCCACCACACTCCCCCCACCCAGCCCCTCTCTTGATGCCGGGGGTTTAAGTGCTGGCTACCCTGTTTGAGTTCATCGCCTGCCTCGTCTGTGCATCCCAGCCACTTGGCAGGGCTAACAAACCTGGCTTGCCTTAGAATTCCCAGAATGCAGGTGCCCGGGCCCCTCCCCAAGTCCTATTCAGCCAGAACTCAGGGTGTGAAATCTGGGCCTTGGCAACCTGGCTAAAGCGTGAGCAACTCGCTGCTTCTGGGTTGCAGTCAATGTGAACAAGCAATAGTGGAATGCAGTCAGCACCAGAGGGGTGATGTTCTCCTAAAATGTACGTAAGGAAAAGGTGATCTGTGTTTTTCCTGAGCATTCTGCACCCTCTCCTTGACGCAGGGCCTAGAATTCTTCCCTGTCTCCAACTCTTCCAAAGAAAACATCACAGATAATCTGTTCTCCTCCACCCCTCTGAGCAGGCAAGATAAGAAGATTTTTTAATGAGTTGCTAGCAAAGAATTCATGAGCCTATAAACTATTGAGGTGAGCGTGATGATGAGAAGAAGATGTTGAAAGGAGAGAAGAGCTACAGAGAAAATCCCAGGGGAAGCTGGACTCCTGGATTCGAGGGAACCAGCAGTCCTGGTCTCAGACCTTTGCCCCTCTTTGATATTTATCCGGCACTGCTGCTGCCCCAGGGCTGGGACATCAAAGGCAGCAGCCAGCTGCCAGGCCCTGGGGCTGGGGCTGTGCTTGAGGCCACTACACCAGGGAAAGAGAAAGCACCTCTGAGGACAACCGGGGGAGTCTCGGGGGCTCATTTCCAAGAGTGACAGAGACAGTAACAAAAACAAGCCCTGCTTCACCTGACAGTCCAATCCAACTCAGTTTCAAGCCAGTGTGCGTTTATTGAGTGCCTGATTCAGTTTACGTTGACGCGCCAGGCCAGGGGAGCCACCAAGCCCGTCCCGCAGGCCCACGGGCCTAGCAACATGATTGCATTAGCTTCACCAGGAAGGGATGGGTATCTTAGTCTGTTTGGTGAGCAAGTACTCACTGGGTGCCTACACCTGCCAGTCACTGTCCCAGGGCTGCAGCAGGAGCAGCAAGCCCAGCACCCCAGGTCCCTGCCCTCTGGGGTCTGTGTGCTGACTGGCACCATGGGCCAAAGGAGGCGGAGCAGGGAGGGCAGAGGTCCCAGGAGAAGCACTGAGGAACCACGGGATCTGAAGTGTGGCTTGGGGTTTTTAAACAGCTGAAGGCCTGTACCCCACGGCCTGGGCGGGGCCTGCCAGATGGCTCCCCAGGGTGCCCGGGAAATGACCAGAGAATGGCAGTGTCACACAGGGCTGCGGCACACAGGCTGTGTGGTCTCCTCGCCCTGTCCTGCAGCTCTTGCTCTTACCCTCCCTCAGTAAACATAAGTCTGCTTTCTGTGAAACGGGGACCCACACACCTAGCTCCGAGGTGGGTCTGAGGCACGAGGGTGGGAGTGGAATGGGGTTGACGGAGAGGGACGTGAAGGCCGGGTCACTGCTTACGGTGAAAGTCGTGTGCAGTCGGCCTGCAGGAGGCCTGGAATCCGGAAGCCTGGTTGCCTTAGACCGGACCCTCTGCCTCACTGTGGCCCCGGACCAGAATGGCCTCACAGTGCATTTCTCAGAGCATGGTCCCTGCCCCCTTAGGTCAGAGTCACAGGTAGGGCCTGCTCAGTAGAGTTCAGGCCTTGGACTGCTGTCTGCATTTCTGGAGTGGCCCGGAACTGCATTTTAATGCCTCTGCCCATCCCCTGCCCCCTGACTTTGGAAGAGAAATTTTCTCTAGAAGTGCACATCTCCTGCTCCCCCTCATACCCTGCCAGGACTTGGGGTGGGGTGGGAAACATCCCCCCCTTCTGAGGGCCTTAAACTCACCTGGGTGCTCTGTAAAACCACCTCGGATGGGACGAGTGTCCACGGTCCCTGAACCTCGCCCCATCTGGAAAGCTTTGCACTGGGAAGGAATGGGAGCCGGGCTGGGGATGCAGTGCAGTCCTGGCCTGCAACAAGCTCAAGGCCACAGCCCAGGAACTGAGGCTCCAGACCTGAGGGTGAGCAAGGCCCCTAGCCCAGCTTGCTGCTGTCGCTGGGCTGGGAGAGGCTGAAGACTTGGCTGGGGGCCCTGGGCCAGGTGGGAGGGACGCGGGCTCTGGGGATTGGGCGCCCAGCAGGAGCCGGCCTTGCTGTGCGCCCGCCCGGTGCTCCCAGTGACGCACTGCCTCCCATGCCGGCGGTCACTCGCTGTCCCCGGGCACACATGAGGAGACCAAGGTCCCACGACGGCGATGGCACAGAGCCTACCCCCGGGTCACCGGCCCGGTCGGGCTGCCTGGGGAGGCTGTCGCCGGCCTGCGGGGTCCCGAGGCAGGGGCAGGGGAGGGGAGGGGCGGTGGGGCAGAGCGGGGCGCCCCCTCCCCCAAGGGGCCATCCTCACCCCCTTGTCCCCCCCAGGCCCTTCCTCGGGCTGCCGCCGCTGATGGAGTGGATCCGGGTCGCTGTGGCGCACGCAGGCCACCGCCGCAGCTTCTCCATGGACAGCGACGATGTCCGCCAGGCGGCCCGGCTGCTGCTGCCCGGTGTGGACTGCGAGCCGCGCCAGCTCAGGTAGGAACCAGCGGCTGGGACGGGGGGCGGGGATGGAGGCGGGGACAGCAGATGGACGCCCCGCCCCGCCCAGGTCCCACCCATTCCCCTGCGACATCCCCAAGTCGCTAAGCAGTCGGGATCACCGTCACTGCCCCTAGGGTCCGTGGCAACCGCGCGTGGGGCTGGGCAGCTGGGTCCCGGTGAGGGTGACGCCCAGGCGGGAGGGGCGGTGGCCGCTGCTGCTCCCTGGTGGCTGTCACCGGCGGCTCTCGGCTCTCTCGGCTCTCGCTGGGTCCTTTTCCCTCCCTTCCCTTAACGCTGGGGGTGGGGTTGGAGCCCGGTGGGGCTGCTGCGGACCCGGCGCACTGGCTCTGCTGTGCAGAGAGCCATAGACTCTGCGCTCCTCGGGGAGCCCTGCTGGCTCCCAGACAGCCCAGAGTCCAGGGGAGGTGGTGATGCATGCGTCTGTGCACAGGCGCATGGGCGGCACTTTCGCAACTCCCCAGCTGTTTTCCTGAGCCCCTGCCATCACTCCCTGAACCCTAGGGGGATTAACTGCTCCCCCCAGCTCCCTAGCGCAGTCAGGGATGGTGCGGAATGCAGAACGAGGGGCCCAGCCCAGTCTCTTTGAGGACTAATTAATGTCTAGTATCCCCGAGCCCCGTGAAACAGCTGTCCCGTGCCACCTCAAAGATGGAGAGAGCCAGGTGCCAATAGGTTAAATACCAAGCCAAGGAGCTTCCGTCGGAAATGCTCAGGATGCTAGTCCACAACCCAGACCCCTGGGCCTTTGCTCCAGCCTCTGGGCTCTCACCTTGGGGTCTGTGACCATGCCACCAGGACTCACCCTGTCCCCTAGAGGAGCACAAGGTCTCGGGAGGGCTGGGGGTGGCCATTTATTGAGCGACTGCCATGTTCCAGGTTTTGCAGTGGGAGATGTGTGTGCTCCCTTATCGGTTAGGACAGCTGGCATCAGGGGTGCCAGGAAGGAGATCCCAGGGCCTCGGCCTCTGCCCCACTCAGCTTGATCCCGGGTGTGCTGGGTGCCCTGGCTCTCTTCCATCCTAAGCCCGGGACTACGGGGGCGCAGGGAGCACTGTGTTTCCTGAGCACCAGAGTGACAGAGCTCCTCCTCGGCTGAGCTGTCACGAAGCCTCCAGCTTAAAGAGTAGGAACCTCCAGAGCCCACTGTCCAGGTCCAGATGCTCTGCTCTGATTGATGCTCTGCTGTGCCCTTGGCCAAGCTCCCTGACCTCTTTGGGCCTTGGTTTCCCCACGAGGGACATAGCAGTGTGAGTAAGAGGTCCATGCACGCTCAAGGTGAGCTCAGAAACCTGACGCACCTGCAGACCACAGCCGCAGGAAGTAAGGGCTCGGGCTGTCTCCGGGTCTCTGCAGTGGTACGGTGCACACAGAGATGGGCCTTTGACCTTCCTCTGATGAGGCTCAGGGTAAATGTTGGTGTCCCCAAAAGCTGTGCTGCTTGCTGCACAGAGGAGCAAACCAAGGCCCCGAGAGCATCGGTAGCTCCTAGACTCATGGTGTCCAGTGGCAGAGCCAGGAGCACTGTCAGACCCAAGCTCCGGGCATCTAACTGGGCACAGCCGGCCACAAAGCATGCACAGACGTCAGTCTTGTCCTTGTCCCCGAACCAGTACAGTGTGACAGCCATTTACATAGCATTTGCATTGTGTTGGTGCCAGGCTGAGGCTGTTTGGGACATGTGCAGTTCATGTGAACTCTGCCCCACTGCACAGCAAGGAGTCACCGAATCTGCTGCAGGCCTGGAACCTGTCCCCTGGGGCTATGAGGGCAGCTGCAGTTATCCTGGTCCCTGCCCTGGACTGGACAGGGCTCTGTGACCCTCTTCTGGGTGGATCTGTTCCTCTTCACAATTCTGCGGACCTGAGCCTCCAGCTGTCTGCTTGGGCCCTGCAGCACAGGGCGTGGTCTGGTGACCACATGCTGTCACTCCAGCAGTTACACCCAGGACGTCTCAGTGCTGGCACACGGGTATGAGTGAAATGAGGAAAGAGACCCCAGGCCCAGGATCCAGCTCCATCCACGGCCCTAGCTCTGAGTCTCATATCTCCTCCATCCTTGATGCGTTTGTCCCCCCAATGACCATATGTACTGGTCAGTTGTCCCATGGGCTGTGAATTTAGCTCAGTGGTTTCACCACCTGCCTTGCCAATGCAAGGTTCTGAGTTTGGTCCCTGGTACCAAAAAAAAAAAAAAAAAAAAAAAAGTTCCAGCCACCTCCTAATCACATTTGGAAATAATGTCCAAGGAGAAAACTAAAATACAATCAGCCCTCCATAGCTGTAGGTTCTTGGGCCACAAATTCTACCAACTGTGAAACACAGATTTTTTTAAAAAAATTGTTTCTGTATTAAGTATAGACTTTGTAATTATCCCCTATACAATACAGTATAACAACTGTTTACAGAGCATTTACAACAAACTAGGTACAGCGAGTACTCCAGAGTGCTTTACGGTGTGCGGGTGGATGTTCACAGCACACTGGCTACATGCGGATTCTTCCACCTAGGGATTTGAGCTTTCACAGCTCTGGATGCACGCGTGTTCCTCCCACCAACACCAGGGGAGCTCTGTGCCATATCCTGATAGTTTTCCTAAATAACAAGGGTAAGACAAGTTCTGTGAACTAGAAGAAATCCGCTAACTCCATGTACCCATCGCTCCACGTACCTTCTAGTCCTGCTCACTGGGACAGGAAGTGGGAACTGCAGTCTCCAGATCAGAGAAGCTCTGTCTGCAAGGAGGCCAGTGACCTACCGTGGGTCCCACAGGCACTGTCCATGCTGTGTATGGCAGATTGTCATCCCATTGCACATATCCGAAGGGTCAAGGTACCGTCCCAGATTGCTGTAGTCAGGGCTCGAAAGGGAATAGACTTAATACAGGACACATAATTTATAGGCTTATTTTATAATATTCACCAAAAAGTCAGGCGCAGAGCAGTGCGGGAGATCTGAATACATGAGAGACCTGAAGGATCCAGCCAGAGGCCTGGATCTCCCATGCTAGTCTGGCTGAAAGTGTAGAGCCCACAGCAGCCTCCCCCATGAGTCCAGCCAGAGCCCCAGAGCCCCAGATCCCACAGCAGCGTCTCACCCAAGTCCGTACAGAGGATCTGCACGGGGAAGGCCTGAAGGCCAGAGGGGGAAGCCAGAGAGCCTGCGCCAGCGGGGTGAGGGTCTGTGCCAAGGAGAACAGCAGCCATCCCTGGTGACAGCGAGAACCCAAGCTCCTCTCACAATGAAAACAGCCGAGTTCTCACTAGGGAAACCAGCCAGGGCAAAGCCTCCCCAAGAACATCAGTAGCGTCCCATCTTCGCCTCCCGTTCTCCTTTTAAGCCATGGACAGCCATCCACAGGAGGGTCTTCCACGTGCCTCCACTCCGCCAGGCATTCCAAGCTCGCTAGTCCATCACACAAGTCCTCAGGTTTCCAGGTGGCTCCCAGCTCAGAGTCAGCGCTGAGCCCCCATCTGTAAAGGAACAGCCAGGGAAGCTGAGGCTCTGAGGCCCTGACCAGTGCAGGAACATTGTTGGCGGCTGGATGCTGGTGCCATTAGCCTGGTTACTGGCCTCGCCAGCTGGCTGAGGCTTCCAGCAGGGAGGCAGCCGGGACCCTGCCAGAAAGGGGCGGCCGTGCCAGGCTCCCACATTCCCACAGCGCTGTGGCTCTCAGTGACCTCGGCCAGCTGCAGGGGGAGCCAGCTTTTGTGTCCACCCAGCTTCAGCGAAGCCTCGCCATGGTGATCCGGTTCTCAGCAGTGCCTTTGCACACACAGCCGCTCCTGCGCCCATGGTGACCCCTTTATTCTTCCTTGGTGAAAGTGCCAGGTCGGTCGTTTGGGCCAAGGCAGCCCTTTCCTTCCTCCTGCTTGCTTCTCCAGATGTGAGGAATGGGGGACGTGGAGGGAGGAAAGAACGGTTAATACTCCCTGGCAGGTTCATGTGTTTTCTTAATTACTGCTTTTGCAGTGCTTCAGAAATAGCAACATAAACGCTGCAGTTTTCCTCCTGTTGGTGGGAGGTGGCTTTTCTGCTCTGGAAGGGGCTCTGTTCAGAACAGGTAGAAGAAGGGTGTTGTCCAGATGCCCGGTACCTGATAGGCGGCACCTTCACATGACCGGAGGGCATTGGAACCCTGAGCTCTTTCCAGAATGAAGTAAATCTGTCACAAGTGTTGCAAACAACTTCTGTGCTGGCTGGAAAGGAAGGGCTTGGGTGGCGAGGGTACAGGATAGGGACCTGGGCCAGCACAGCCAGGCCTCTGCCCCTCTGCTGTGTTTACTGGGTTCCCTACTGCGTGCCCAGCCCCATCAGAGATCCCTTTGCAGCGGGCAACCTGTGCGGGTTACTTTCCCTACCACATGGCTCAGTTTAGCCTCTTTTTTAATTTTTATTTTTATTAGTCCTTGCTTGCAATACCAACTGATCATTCATTGTGCAGAATTAATTGGTGCATGGACATTCACATCTTAATTCTTTTTCATCCCCGTCCCCTCTCTCCCTACCCCCTCCCTCCATCTCTTGGTCCCCTTCCCTTGTGCAAAATGTCTGGCCCCTGGGCCTATGATTTGTCCTTTATTTTGCTAATTTATTTCTGCTTTGGATTTCTCACTGAAGACAAACTGTGCGACCTTGTGTGCAAGGTGGGAGCAACCCATGGTTCATGGACTAGGGGACCACGGGTGGTCAGGGTGGAAATGACCGAGTCCCGCCACCTTGGCTGCTGCTGTCAGTCCTTCGAAGCCCCCGGGGGGACCTGCTAGGCTCTGGGTTTTGGGGTCTGCTTGGTGTGGGCCGGACCGAGTTCTGAGGCAAAGGCGGCCCCGGGAGCACTGTGCGTAGGCTGTGCCCGTGACGGGGCGGTGGTGGTTCGGCCCTTTTGCAGGCTCCTTTGTGGGGCGTGGATGGCCACCAGCCACAGAGGACATCTGTGCCTTTGGGAATGGCCTCAATAATAAGGGGGCTCCAAGCCTGTTGTGTGGGGGTGCTGGTTCCAGAGCCCCAGATAACAAGGTCCGAGGACGCCCAAGCCCCTTGGACAGAATGGCATCACCTTCACATTCGTGTAGGAGCCGGTGTGTCCTCCATGTCCCCGACTCCATCTCTGGGAGGCTCAGCTGGTGCATGTGCTATGGGCACAGCCGTGTGTAGGGGACGGTGCCAGGGAGCAGCCGCGCGCGCAGGGCAGATGCAGTCACGTCTGAGGCGCCCACTGGGACTTGTTGACTGAACGGCCGCAGACACCAAGAGCGCATGGTGCCACCCGTGCCCACCCAGAGCTGGGTGGTGCCAGACCTCAGTGGACTTAGGGAAACCAAGACCTCAGGACTTGCCAGCCACCGAGAAGATGCAGGCAGCAAACAGGGGTGATGGAGGGGGAGATGCTGCCGTGGATCCAAGGTGACCGGGAAAGGAGCGCGGCCAGGCAGCGAAGGGACGGAAGGGCTGGGTTCCAATGGACCGCAGGGGAGGGGCCCGCGACCGTGCTTCACCCGGACATCCACACCTCCTGGGTGTGGGGCCAGTGGGAGGCCTGGGATGGTGAGGAGACCAGCACGGGGCACACAACGCAGCCGGTCCTCGGCCCTCAGGCTGTTGCCTGGGCTCCTCTGTGTGTCCTTGTTCCCGTGTGTCCTCAAGCATCTCCCGTGCCTGGGCTCGTCTGGCCCCCCCTTCTGCTCCAGGGAACATCGCTGGCCTTGCTGCCCACCCACTGCAAACACCCACAGCCGCTGCTGCCTCCAAGAGAGGTCAGTGCATTAGCGCCTCCTGGAACCCGGATGCCCTCCCTGGTCCCAGGCACTCTGTGGCCAGCTGTCCTTCAAGGCGCCATCTCATCACATCCTGCAGAGAAAGCAGGAGCCACAGAAACAGGTCCCTGCAGAGGAGAACACACGGGCTGGGGACACCAGCAAGCCGTGTAGACCAGGTGCAGCTGCAGAGCCGGAGTGGGGCCACATTCGGCCGCTGGGTCCTTTACATCTTGTCAAAACCCTGACTCTGAGCAGGCGGTGGCCGCAGGGCCCTGGGTTCCATCCCCAGCGCTGGGGGAAGAAAGACAAACACAGACCCTGAGGTTTCGGGTTGGGAGTTTGCCCAGCAAGGGACGCTTTCCCCAGGATGCACCGTGGCCTGCGCAGAAGCAGCTGTGGCTTTCACTTGGAAATGTCAGTGTCCCTCCCACAAGGGGGCTGAGCAGGCTTCTCCTTGCCGGCCTCTCCTTAGCGAGGGACACAGGCCTCGCAGCCAGGCTGGCAGGGTTCAAATCCGGGCTGGACCACTTACTCCCGGGGTGACCCTGGGCATGCTGTCACTCCCTATAGGCCTTGGTTTCTGGACCAGTAAAATGATAACAATCATAAACACTGGGTGAGGCCCACAGCAGGGTTAGGTGAAATAATTCCTATGAGCCTCTCTGGACCATTTAAGGTCAGCTCTTCCATCAGCTCTGGAGTGAGAGGAGTCAGGTGTGTGAGAAGCAGTAGTTGCCAGGTGTGGTGGTGCTCAGGAGGCTGAGGCAGGAGGATCACTGTGTTCAAGGCGAGCCTGAGCTACAGAAGTAGTGACCACCCAGGAGACAGACTGTAGCCCAGCAGAGGTCCTCACACCTTCTGCCATCACTGAGGGGTCAGGCTCTGAGAGCAGGTGTAGAATCAGCCAGGGTGACCGGCTTGGGAGTCACTGTCCCAGCCATGTGGTGGCCTTGTCTCTTCTCTGAAGTGTGAGGTGATGGTGGCCCTGGTTGGCTGGAGTCCCAGCCTGTCCCCAGCAGTAGCAGTAGAACCACTAAGGGGGCGGCGGGCAGGGGGCGAGGACAGATGTGTGCAGACCGCACACACGGCCCAATAGCAGGGGAGCTGCTGGGGGCAGAGAATGTTCTGGAAGAAACGACACAGCATGGACATCCCCTCCGGCAGCCAGCTTCCTCCTGTCCTTGGGCTGGAGCAGAGTCACCTGATCTCAGGGCCTGGCTCACAGTCGAAGTCCCTCAAGTCAGTCATCCACGAGGCAGAAGGCTGAACCACAGCAGCTCGGACACCGGAGCTGTGAGGGCCAGACGGGTCGTGCAGGTGAGGAGGAAGCTGTGAGACAGCCACCGAGGTTCTCCGGGGCACAGAGCCGCCACTGAGGCCGGCTCAGAGGACAGAGGTGGAGCGGGGTCATCGGGGCCGGGGCCAAGAGTGTGACCCGGAAGAGGGGACATGGGCTGAAAAGAGGCCGCCGGCCCAGCATAGCAGAGCCCATGCAGCGCTCTTGGAGGAGCAGCTGGAGAGGCTGAAGGCAGGTGGCAGGTGGCAGACGGTTCGCCAACGCTTGGACGCCATCCCGAGCTTCCAAAGTGTTAGAAGCAAACACAAACATATTTGCCACCTGCGATGCGAGCAGCCTCTTCAGTGGGGTGAGCATCCACAATGGGGCCAAAGTCCGAGGTGTGCGGCCAGCCATGCGGGATCTGCTGTCCCGGGATGGGGTAGGTGTGGTTTTCATCTTCCCTTTCTGGGCGCAGTGTTGATTCTGCTTGATCTCCGCCCAGTGTGCTCCTGACTCCTGCCGCGTACCTCCCGAGCTCTAGGGGACATCTGGGTTCCGCCGGAGCTACATTTTTCCACAAAGCCACGTCCTCACCACAAAAGCTCCTGTGAAACCACAGAGGAGGTGCCATGGTCACCATGAGGGAGCAGGGCCCATCCTGGGGACCACAGTGTCACCACGTCCTGTGTGTGTGCTGTTCTCCTGGGTACGCTGCCCCTTCCTCAGCCACTCAGGCATAGGAGGCCACACTACCAGCTGGATGAGCCCCAGTGTTTTTCCAGCTCTGGAAACTGTTCAGTTTTGGAGTCAGACATTAGCTGTGCAGTGGCAGGGACAGTCTGGCTTCCTAGGGAGACTGAGGCTGGAAGGCGATGAGGGAAGTAAGAGCAGCTTCAACTCAAGTCCTTCCTCGTGTCCCCACCCCAGGAGGGTCTGTCTTCTCTTCATCCCAAGGAACCCGGAGCTCTAGGTTCTGCAGGTGAGGGCCCCTGCCCAAGGTTTGTGGGGAGTAGGAACCCCCGTGCTCTCTCTAGAAAGGTGGCTGCAGCCGGGCGTGATGGCACAGGCCTATAATCCTAGCACTTGGGAGGGTGAGGCAGGAGGATCGCTGTGAGTTCGACCAGCCTGGGCTATATAGTGAGTTCCAGGTCAGTCTCAACTACGTAGTGAGATCCTGTCTCAAAAAAACGAAAGAAAGAAAGAAAGAAAGAAAGAAAGAAAGAAAG
>NW_022900927.1:65225278-65258577 GCF_012274545.1 Fukomys damarensis
AAGAAAGGAAGGAAGGAAGGAAGGAAGGAAGGAAGGAAGGAAGGAAGGAAGGAAGGAAGGAAGAAAGAAAGAAAGAAAGAAAGAAAGAAAGAAAGAAAGGAAAGAAAGAAAGAAAGAAAGGTGGCTCCAGTCAGACTCCTGAGTGGTGCAAGAGACTCACTTCGTCTCGGGCCCATGGGTGCATGGGCCGTCAGGCGCAACTCCTCTTCGGAACCCTGTGCACACACCAACTTTGGCCCAATTTCCCAGTGAGGAGGAAACAAACACACAAATGGAAACATGTGGCCAAGAAATACGTGAGAAACAGTGGTACTGGTGACCCTGGGAGTGCAGATCCAAAGCCCACCCAGGCATGCATTTATCACCAGGAAGATCACAGCAGATGGGGAAAGATCAGTGCAAGGTCCTGAGATCAATCCCTGGTACCACAGGGGGAAAAAAAAGGAAAGGAAAGGAAAGAAAGAATGGTAGATTTTGCAAATTTTGCTACTTTGGGTGCCAGTTGCCGAGGGCTCTCAAGCACCCCCGGAGGGGACCTGGAATCCACTTCCCAATGAATTTAAAAACTCAGAGTTCTGCTCTCTTGTCCGTCCCTAGAGAAGCACTTCCGTGTTGAGATAAGGAGGCGTGGGTGAGGTGTTTACAGGCAGAGTTTACAAAGCAAAACAGAGAACACCCTGCATGTCCCTGGGCAAACAGATAAACAGGTTACAGCAGGTTCCCTGCCTGGACAGCTGAGTAGCAGGGAGGACAAGTGAGCCAGAATCTACGTGATTCTACGTGGCTAACTCCCAAATACTGTGCCAAAGAGAAATGCAAGTTTCTGAGAAGGATTTATGTAGTTTGCTAACAGTTATATAAAGTTTGCCAATGTGTAAAAAGGGCCACAGATGTTCATGAATTCATATATACAGAGTCCACAAAAAAAAGTTTAGATCAGGAAAAGAAAAAATTATGTAAATACTTTAATACTAAATTTATGGAGACATCATGAGGTTAATACAAGGTATCTTTGGCCTCTACAACTGCAAGGGGTGCTTGGAGTGGTGGCCATGTCTTTCCGACATGCGTTGTCTTTTCCTGAAGTACGTATACATTTTGTTGGCGGACTGTGCGTGTATACACCGAAGCACGCATGAGGATGGTAGATGTCAGACTCGAGAGAGGGTCCTCGCAGGAAGGTAGAGGACAGGATGGAACCCAGAGACGGGACTTGTGAGTTTGCGCTGCTGTTTTCTCCCCTCGGTTGGATGGTGTATTTTATGTATGCCTATAATAATTCATCACCAGTAAAAGCTATCTACTTAGTATTTGCAACAGCATGTTCAGAAGACCAGTTCTGGGCTTTTTATGAGCATTCAGCAAATTATTAATAAGTATTACAAAAGTGCTAAGTGACTCAACAAATTTAGGAAATGTTAGCTTAAATAAAATTAAACAGGCTTTTGAAAAAAAGCTTCCTCAGTGCTCTTAACATCTTATGTTTCTTGCAAGTTTCAGAGAATGTTGTTCTGTGACTGTTCTCCCACGGACCAGAGCTGAGCAGAATCCACTTCCCGCTCCCTGTCTCATAAATGAAGCCACACAGGAGGATCAGAGCAGCCCGAGGCTGGTTCCATGGTGGTGTAGGTCAGCAGTTAGGACCAGGACCACGTGGCCCACAGACCCGGTGACGTTTACTCCCCTCCCTCACAGCCACAGGCTGTGGACGGCCCAGCAGCCGGGCAGGCATCTCTGGGTCCACACGTGGGAGTGTGAACACTGGGACACAGCTTCCACCTCAGGAAGTGGTTTGATCATTGTGAAGGCTGCTATCAAGAAGACTATGCGTTCTTCCTCCAGTACGCAGCGCAGGGGCTGGCTGTGCTAAGGTGCTTCCTGTGTGCCTCACCAAACTGCTTTAAATTTAAACAGCACTGCTTAGCGTACACATTCATTAGCTGCAAGAGACAGGCAGGATACCGTGGCCTGGCTAACCCTCCAGGCACAGGCAGTCCTGGGCTCTAGCAGCTCTCCTTGAGGTCCAGACCCAGGCACCTTCCCTCTCATTGTTGTGCTGTCCCTTGGGTGGCACCTTCCTCTGCATGGCCCCACGCAGCAGGACATCTAGCTAGTGGGACAAGAAAAGTAGACGGGAAGCCAAGCCCAAAGGTTGCACACAGCAGTCCTCCTCGCATTCCATTGGCCAGAGCATGCTCATGTGACTACAGGTGACAGCAAGGCAGCCTGGGAAATGTAGTCTGTCTAAGCAGCCATGTGCCCAGCTAAAAATGTGAGTCCTGAAACAATACAAGAAGGAGATAAGGGACTATGGAGGATGATGAACAGTCTCTGTTGGAAGAGATGAATTAAGTGCTAGCATCCTTAACCAGGGTGAGTATTTCCCTATATGAAGACCATATTTTTCACTCTTAAAAAATTAAGCCATGATGCTGAAGCAAGAGATCTAATGCTGCTTCATCATTTTCTATGCAAAACATCATGACAACCTATTCAGGCATCAGCAGGCAGGTTCCTTCCTCCTGGGGTTTGCAGTACTTAGTTCTGAGGTCACTCTTTTTAAGCATCTTTGAACAGAGCTAGAATTTCTGTCTTTGGGGAGAGGCAAAGCAGTGGCTCTGAGCCGCCACCTGGGCTGTGAGCACTGAGGAGAAAGGGTTGGAGGCCCGGGGATGGCTCCACAGCAGAAAGAACTGGCGAGGTGGGGGTGTGGAGTCGCCCTTGCCTCTCCCTATCCAAGGCAGGTTTCGTGAGCTGCTTCTTCCCCGTACTTGAGCAGCAGCATAAAGAGCAAGTGGGTACAGTCGTGGGCCAAGACTCCTCCTAGGAACTGTGCGAGCATTACATGTTCCATGTACTGCAATCGTATAATTTTTTCTGTCTTAGAAAGGTGCACGGAGATTTTGTTGTGACTTACCTCAGCGCAGAGCACTCTCAATTTGTTCATCTTTTTCGCCACCCAAAAGAAAAGAAAAAGATCATCAGTTTCAAGGCAGGAAGCAGTGAGGGGGATTTGGCCAAGGCCGTCGTTGGAAGCGTGCTGGGGGGGCGATGCCATTTCACGACTCATTTCCAAAGCCACCGTTTCCTTGTCACACTTACGAGTCCCGTAATGGGAACTGCTTGATATAGGAGAAGTGACGCAGGGTTTCTCGACCTCAGCGCCACTGACATTTGGAGCTGGGTAATTCCTTAATGCAGTTGGGCGAGTGGGGCTGTCAGGGCATAGCAGAGTATTTAGCAGCGCCCCGGCCTCTCCAGGCTAGGCGGTGCCTGCCCGGCGTGACACCCCAGAGTCAGGTCAGCCAAACCTCCAGGTGTCCGTTGCCAGATTCTTAGAGGAAGCGCGAGGTTTTTGTTCCCACGCCATCTGTGACGCATCACTCATAGTCGGGTCTTCTCAGGCTTGCAGGTTTTTGTTCTTCGGAGGGTGGGGGGCAGCTTGTTTGTTTTGTTTGTGTTTTGCAGAACTGGAGGTGGAACCCTGGTCTTCATGCCAAGTTGCATCCCCAGTCCTCTCTTAAATTTTTATATTTGGAGACACGTTTTCCCTAACTGAGTTGCACAGGTTGGGCTGCGACTTGCCTTCCTGCCTCAGCCTCCCGGAGTGCTGGGATGACAGGTGTGCACCCCCACACCTAGCGAGGCTTCCAGTTTCTTGATGTCAAGGAGGTAGGGAGCTGAGCTGAGTGGTGTCTTCCAGCACTGTCATTCTGGGTCTGCACATCAGAAGCTGTGAAACAGAACTTGTCTGTAGAATGGCTTGGGAGGAAAGCAACACGGCGAGCAGGTTGAGGGAGAGGCGCACCCGTATGCAGGAAAGGGAGGGGCGTGGGTGTGGCCGCAGGAGGGGAAACCGGAAGTGGTTGAGAAAGAGGGATTCGAGTCGCAGTGGGGCTTTACCTCTGACCCACGGCCATGGCCAGGAGCTTGGCTTTCCTGGACTCAACCCAGTACCTGGCATCTGCTAGCAACTAACCCAGGTGGCACTGGCTGTGGCAGTCTCAGCAGGTACGGGGAGGGGGCTGTGGCAACTGAGCAGCAAGGATGGACGTGGTTGGTCCGAGAGGGCCTGCAGCTGCCTGCCTGGGCTCAATCCCAGCTCTAAACCGCACTGTGTGACCCCAGTGAGTCCCTCAGCCTCTCAGGGCTGTGACTATCTCTCCTTAAAATTGAGCATAAATTTTGTAGGCTCAAGGAAGGTATTGGATAAGAGGATAAATGTGAATGAGTACATGTATAAGTGCGTGTGTATTTACATGTGACACATAAACACTCGTTCACTTAAACGTATAGGCAACCTTTATATATAAAAATGAGGGCTGTAAAATTAGAATCACTCCTGGCACATAGTAGATACTACATGAGGGTTTGCTGTTCTTTGAATGCTAATAAAACATTTCTGGTATGGAGGCACTGAGCACAGTGCTTGATGTGGAATAGGGAGAACGAGTTAATAAAACTCTATTTTTCTTTCTTATTGTGCTACTGGGAATGAAACCCAGGGGCTTTCCCGTGCCAACCAAGCACTCTGCCCCTGAGCTGTCTCCCAGCCTTTTTAATTTTGAGGCAGGCCCTCACTAAGTTGCCTAGGCTGGCCTCCAACTTGTGATCCTCCTGACTCAGCTGGGATTCTAGGTGTGCATCACTATGCCTGGCCTAATGAAGATTTCTTAAAAATATCTTCCCTTTGTGGTACTAGAACCTGTCCAGGGTCCAGGGGCAAATGCCACCAGAGGCAGAATTGTGTGGCTGGGGCTGGATGTGGGACAGCAGGGGGACCTGGGCACACATGCCCCACCTGAGGCTTTCCGGTCGGCCCGTTCCACACACCCTGTGGACTGCAGCGTGCCTCTTCTTCGCACCTCTGCACCTCGCAGGCTTCTTTTTACTCCACACTTCCCTCATACCTCTGCCCTCAGCCTCCCCTTCCTTCTCCTCCAGTCTCCCAGCGAGCTCGGCACAGGGCTGGCTCTGCAGGGCACTGGGCTGCTTTGAGACTGAAGCACAAGGCAGCAGCCTCGGCCTTGTCCCCACTCCCCAGAGCACATACCTGCACCCCAGCTCAGAGTCCTAGAGTGCACCAGGGCCCAGTGTCATATGCCTGGCCCTGGGAACCATAAACAGCCCCTACTTCCATGACCTTGTCAGCCTTAGCAGGCTCGTGCCCGCTGACCTCACCCAGAGCCAGAGATAGGAAGCTGTGGATGGGGCCTGAGGGCCAACGCAGACCTCCCAGGAGAGGAGCCACGTGAGCTGCTTTCTCCCTCCCGAGTGTGAGCGAGTGGCTTGTTGGGGTGCAGTGTGACTCCACAGTCACTTGGGTGACAGATCAGCAGAGCAGGCTGTGGAGCCACGGCATCATTTGGGGACCCAGCCTCCTTCCATCTTGTCACCTGGTGTTGCTCCAGAGCAGATGACAGCAAACAGTGACTGCCGCTCAGCCTCTTGGATTTTGAAATAAAGTTTTATTGGGACACAGCAACACCTATTTGCTTCCAGATGCCAGGCTGGGACAGCAGAAGAGTCAGGGCCAAGACCATGTGGCCTGTGAGCTGCAGGGTGGGCCTTGCCTCTTAAAAGAGTCATAGGCATTGTCCCCAGCGTGTGACTACACCCACCAACTTCCTGGGAGCGCAGGCCACTCTGGACCCTGCAGCAGAGCCAGCTTCCCCTCCTTCCCAGGGACAGCCTGGAGATGGGGCCCCACGCCCTAGCTGGTGGCCCGGCAGTCGCCACCAGGCTGTAGGAGGGGTAACCTGCCCCTGAGCGCCTGGGGCAGAGGACGGGCCTTGGGCAGCACACGTCACATGGGCTTTGCAGTGAGACACTCCGGGCCGGGAGCGGGAGCCCGGGAAGACTGCACCCGTTTCTCCTCGTCTCTGCCTTGGGGTCCCTGCCTTTGCTTCCGCTCCTGGTTGAAGTCGGGGTCAGGCTCCATCCCTGCCATCTGCGGGGTCTTCAGAGAGAACCCAGCCCTCAGAGCCCCAGGCGGGGCCACACCCTCAGCCCTGCAGCGTCGCTCGCCTGCCGCCCCTTCTCTGTGCCGGGAACCCAGGCCAGGCACAGCCAGGCTCGCTCACTCTTGGCTCCGCAGCCCGGAGGCCCCACCAGTGTGCAGCGCCCTGTGGGAGGAGGGAGGCCGCGGCCGCTGAGAAGTCACCCTCTGTGCTTCGTGGCCCCAGTGTGCTTTGACCTCGGCACAAAAAGTGACTGAGGATGGTGTCACTGGCCTGTACTGTACGCGGTGATTCTGCAGCCGTTGTTGCTCATCCAAGTTCCCACTGCAAGAAGCAGACGTGAGCTCGGGTCTCAGGCACCCACGCGGCTGCCTCGGTGAGGGCACAGGCCTTGGTGTGGGACACTCAGAGGGCACGGCAGATAATAACAGGAATGGGGTCCTTCCAGGTGGGCCTGCTGAGGGCAGGAGCAGCTCCTCATAGAGGCCTGGCACACAGAGAGCACCGAGGAGGGTGTCTGGTTGTTGATTGTGGCTGTGGGGCCGTGTGGGACCCCGGGGGCAGAGACTGGGATGGGGCCCCTGTGGGGTCGGGACTGGTCCTGGAACCTGGGGGCTGCCCGCTGCCCATGGCGCCTGTGGGCACCTTTCCTCGCCGGCCGAGCCCTGCCTCTGTCCCCAGCCCCGTCCTCACCTACGATTGGTTGCAGAACCCTGCTAGGCAGGCAGCAGCCTCTCAGGGACCTGCCTGCTCCGCCTGGGCTGCCTTGGTGAGGTGGAGTATGCCATACGTGTGTCTCTCCGAAGCTTGAGGCGCACTTCGACGGAATGTCCTGAAGTCGTCTGTCTCTGCCACTCCCACACGCGTCTGTCTTTCTGCACAGGCTCATTTTGGACCCGAGCACCTGAGAAATTCACCACCCCATTTGACAGCCACTTGCTTCAATTGATCAGGTTTTTATGGTGTCACTGGAAGCCACTTCAGGGAGAGGCACTGAGTTGGTCACCTTCTGGTGAAGCCCCAGGTGACCGGCTCAACAGACTTCCACATAAACAAGCAGGGCACAGCGGAGGGCACACTCACTGGCTCAGGCCATGGGGGAGCCCCTGGCTACTGGCAGAGAAGACAGAGAAGAGATAAAGCCATGAGCTGGGTTTGCAGGAATTTTTTCCTCTTTTTCATAGTTACTTTTTCCAACAAACCGGGCTGGACAGAAAACCATGCTTTCACAAACTGTAATGGAAAATGTCTCTTACCTGCTTGCCTGCCTCACTGTAACATTCAGGAGCAACAGCCTTTATTTACTCTGTGTGATCCAGGGGTTCCTGATGAACAGGTGCTTTCTGAACCTGCTCTCGGCAGTGAATGGCACTGAGACACCCCAACAGGGCAAAGACAGGCTCTTCAATACATGGTGCTGGCAATAGAGGACATGCAGAGGAACCCTGACCTCACACCATATACAAACATCAACTCAAAATGCACTCAAGACTTACACATAGGACCTGAAACTATAAAACTACTTTAAAAATACATAGACAAAAAGCTCCATGACACTGGTCTTCAGTGACTTTGTGGATTTGTCCCCAAAGCAAAAATAGACAACAGACAAAAGTAGACAAGTAGGATTGCATTGAATCCAAAAGTACAGCAAAGGAAATAGTCACCAGGGTGAAGGGACAGCCTACAGAATGGGAGAAGATGCTCGCAAACGCAGATCTGAAGGGTTCCTATCCAAAACGCAGAAGGAACTCAGGTCAGAGCAAGACAGTAAATCACTCAGTTTAGGGGCTGGGATTTAGCTCAGTGGTTTTGACACCTGCCTCGAAAGTGCAAGGACCCAAGTTCGATCCCCAGTGCCATAAATAAACAAGCAAACATGATCCAAGGACCTGAACAGACCTGGCTCAAAAGAAGGTACAGAAATGGTTAACATGTGTTTGGAAAGTGCTCCACAGCAATAATCCTCAGGGAGATCAAAGTAAAAATCACAGGAAGGGCTGGGATTTAGCTAGTAGCACTGTGCCTGCCTAAAAAGTGCAAGGTCTTGAGTTCCATCCCTGGTACTGGAAAACACACACACACAAGAAGTTGTCAGCTTCCACCATTGGAATGGCTGCTGTGTTGGCAAGGGTGTGGAAAAAAAGGGATCCTTGCCCGCTGTTGCTGAGAACATAAATTGGTACCACCACAACGGGAAGCATTAGGGAGGGTCCTCAAAAAGGAAAATGTAAATAGAGCTACCATCGGATCCAGAAACCCTGCTACTGGGCTTATATTCAAAGGTAACAAAATCAGCATATGGAGATGTTCTGTGTCACTGAAACCCTTCTCAGAATAACCAAGATACCAAGATACGAAATCAACCTAGCTGTCTACCTGCTAATGAATGGACAAAGAAAATGTGGCTTTTATATACAATGAAGACTATGCTGCCATTAAAAAGGAAACGTGTGAGAGAGCAATGATGGACTGGGAGGAAAATAAGCCAGGAACAGAAGGATAAATACTGCATGACCTCTCCTACACATGGAATCTGAAAATGCTGAGCTGCTAAAAAGAGTAGACTGTGTTGCCAGGGATTTAGCTCAGTGGTTCTGCCACCTTCTTTGTAAGTGCAAGGTCCTGAGTTCGATACCTGGTCCAAAAAAAAAAAAAAAGAGTAGACTGTGGTCACCAGGCCTGGCTGTGTGGAGGGGAACCAGAGAGGTGTTGGTCAAAGCCTGCAAGCTTTCAGTTAGTCAGAAGGAAGAAATTCTAGAGCTCTGTGGTAGGAGACGGTGCTGTGGTTACTTTGTACCCTGGAAATTGCTGAGATCAGATTTGAAGAATTCTCACCCCAAATAATAAGCTTTCGAGGTGGTGCATATGTTATGTTGTATCCACGAGGCACAGGCATTTCCAAAGATCACACACAAACTATGAGCACATACAGTGTTAGTGAACAATCACAGTAAATCAGCTGCCTTTTCAAAGACTGAGTGGCAGAGAACACGTCCCACCCACCCGTCACAACTCCACTGTCTCAGCAACAGCAGAGCAGCTGATGTGGTCCTGACACAGGAGAAGGAGAGGCTGGTGGAGGGAACCAGCTTTTAAGTAAACGAAAAAGCCAGGCGTGGTGGCACACTCCTGTAATCCCAGCACTAGGGAGGCTGAGGCAGGAGGGTTGCTGCAAATTCAAGGCCAGCCTGAACTACAAAGGAGACTCTGCCTCAAAAAAACCAAACAAGAAAAACAAAGTAGAACTGTGAACGGTGCCGTGGCAGAGCCAGGCGAGCCTGGTGGGGAGGCAGGGGTGGAGGGACGCGGAGTCAGAGGGCACCGTGGTGGCCAGGCACCCACTTGCCTGGAAGGGTGGGAGGAGCCGCTCTACAGGGCCGGGAAGGGCTGGGGTGTGGGGGCGCGGGCGGGGCCGCAGGCTGTGGAGGGGCAGGAGCTGGGCAGCAGGCCGGCCTGCAAGGCCGAAGTTCAGAGCAGCTTCCTCTCCAGGCCCTGAAGGCCTGGGGGCCTCACGGAGCCTGGCTGGGTTCTGTGTCCGCAGCCGGAGCCCCGACCTCATGGAAGGGACAGTCTGGCTGTGCAGAGGGAGGGCAGCTTGGACAACTCTGAGGCCCTCAGGCGGTCTAGGCCGGGCGCCACCTGGGGCTGAGGCCCTGAGCATGGCAGCAGGAGTGGTGGTGGATTTGGGGCTGGGGTGGGCGGCAGGGAGACAGGGCGTGGGGCCTGCATCTGGCCTGGGCACCCGGCAGGCACCGGTGACTGGCAGGGGGACAGACAGGCTGCGTGGACGGGGTTTCCTCCACTCCTCTGGCATAAGCTGTGCGACCTCATCCTCTTAAGGCCACGTGGGGGTAGGGCATGGGCCACGTGGGCGGGATGGGGGCCGTGGGGTGTGGGGCCCCTCAGCCTGCGCTGTGACTGATTCTTCCTCTCTGATGGCGCTCGGGCCACGGGCGCGGTTATACACAGGAAGAGCCGGGGTCGGTACCGAGTGTTCAGTGAGCGTCAGCTTCCTGTAGAAAGCTTGCCGTCGTCAGCCGCAGTGGTTTTCCTGCCGCTTGTCTCCTAACTAAAACCAAGGGCCGCAGGTGCTGGTAAACACCTCTGTGTTCCTGGAAGGGCCTGTTCTCGAGCCTGGGTTCTGTCTCCCTCCTTCGGGCCGGCCCTGACCCTACCGATGCCCTCTCGTGCTCGTGAAGCTTCTCCCACGGCCGTTTTAGGGCCCACTCTGCTTGGGTGACCCCCACAATCCAGTCTCCACCCCCTCTGGAGACAGACACTCTGCTCAGGGTCGATGCAGGCGGCCTGCCTCTCCCCAGGTCGAGGAGGAGCACCGGGACTCCTCCATCTCAGACCAATGCAGACAGCGCTTTACCCAAGTGCGTCCTCTGCTGTATCTGTCAGCCCCAGCCTGGGAGATCCAGGCCCAAAGCCCCCAGAGCTGGGCCAGGCAGGTTGCAGGCCGCCCCGCTCTGTGCCCAGTGCTGCCGGCCAGGACACTCGCCATCCTGTGCAGCCCGCCCAGTCCTCCGCCCTCCTGGGATGCGGCCTCCTTCCTGGACCCCTGGTCCCGGAGCCCAGTCCCTTAGATGTCTCCACGGCCCCCTAGGGGCTGCAACCAAGAGGCCCTTGGCAGCCTCTCCTCACCAGGCCACCCTCCCAGTCTGCTGCACCACACCTCACCCTCTGGCAGCCAGAAGCTGCACTGCTGGGTGCCAAGCAGGGGGAAAGAAGGGTAGATCAGGAGCCCCTGCCTGCTTCCTGGGGCTCTCCTGCTGTCCCCATGGTCCCCTCTCCAGATCTTGGCCTGACACAAACATCCTTCAGCAAATCACCCTCTTAGTTCCTCCAGGGGCAGGAAGGAGGTCACACACACACACACACACACACACACACACACACACGGCAAAGTCAGTCAGTGCCTGGCACCTCACCTTGCACCATGAGAGGAAGTGGGGACAACTCTGTTTCTGAATGCAGCCAGGTCTCAGAAGTAGGCACCACAGGGAGGAGAAAGAGCCTGCACGGGCCCTGTCCCCAAACCGCCGTCCTCACTCAGTCCCTCGTGGCTTCCTGCCTGCCCCTTAGCCTTTCATTTAGCACTGACACGGCTGCCGGCCTCTTGGAGCCCCTCACACCCACCCTCCCTGCCAGCCGAAGGGTGACCTCCCTCCCCGGCCTCCCTGCCTGACCAGCTGCTCTCGCTGGCGTCAAGGATGAAGGCAAAGGGCCCCTGGGCCTCTGTCCCGCCCCAGAAACAGCCAGCGTGTGGTGCACGGCATTAGGGTCTGTCTGCCCACCAGGATCTTCCTGGCCCTGCTCACAGTGCTCTACCTGTTGTCCCCTGCCGCCTTATCTGTGACACAGCTCCGGGCTCGGCTCCCCTCTCTCAGTGAGTCCTGCTGGACACTCCACTGTGTGCTGCCTGACGTTCCCACAGTGCGTCTGTTCTGAAACAGGGCATCTCTGATCGCTCCATCTGTGTTTGCCGTGTGGATTTTTCTCTGCAGTGCAGGAGACTGAACCCAGGCCCTTCCCACTGAGCTTCATGCCCAGCCCTTTTGTATTTTTTACTCTGAGACAGGCTCTTGCTAAGTCACTAAGTAACCCAGGCTGGACTCACACTTCCTGTTCTCCTGCCTCAGTCTCCCAGAGTACTGGAAGACCACGCCCCGCTTGCCACGTGCCCTAAGGCAGTGTGTGCTCCTATCCTCCCCTCCCTGCCAGTGGGCCTCCAGGGCTTGGCCATCCCTGCGTGATCTTATCTGGAAATTGCGTCCGTCCATCCGTCCGTCCGTCCCTCCGCGGGGCTCTCTCTTCCCCGCCTGCTCCTTCGCTCTTCCCTCAGACAGCTCCTGTTACACCTGGCTGTGGTGCACTGGTTCATTGCGCTGGCCCGCTGTCTTGCTGGGCTCTGAGTGAGGGGGACCTGCCACCCTGTGTCTATTCACTTAACACCTGTGGGCTGCAGGTGGCGGAGAAATGTGCAGACCGGGTGGCCACCCTGGCAGGCGGCGGCAGACAGGTGGACAGACGGGCAGTGGGCACTGGCCTAGGAGAATGGGGACACAGCTGACACAGCAGCTGCTCTCCGCACAGCAAAGACTGTAGCCTCGAGGGGCCCCACATGTGTCTGATCCCCAGGTTGGCAGGGCAGAGTTCGCACTGAGCTCGCCGGCTGCGTGGAGTGTGAAGCACTGAGCGGAGGACCTGACCCATCCATGCACCTGCTGTCACCATCTGGTACTCAGCTCAGCTTGTCACCCCGAGGAGGGGCCAGGCCAGGCCACAGCCGGTACAGAGGACCCAGGATGCAGTGACCCCGGGGGGAAATGGCTGGAAAGTAGGCAGAGCACAGCGTAGCTTGGAAGCCCTTACCCCACTGACTGCCTCTCCTCCCCAGGGCTGATGACTGCTTCTGTGCCTCCCGGAAGCTGGACGCAGTGGCCATCGAAGCCAAGTTCAAGCAGGACCTGGGCTTCCGGATGCTGAACTGCGGGCGGACGGACCTGGTGAAGCAGGCAGTGTCCCTTCTGGGGCCTGATGGGATCAACACCATGAGCGAACAGGTACAGCACCCGCTAGCCCAGCACCGCCTGCCCGGGGACTTGCTTTCTTCCTTTAAGGGTTGGTTTTCATTTTTAAAATATAAACATACTCTTGCCCATCTTTATAGAAGTAGCACATGGTCGTTACAGCTGAAATGCAGAAGAGAGAAAAATAGATCTTTTCCGGAAAGGAAATAACGCCCCAAGCCCGACGACCACCATGTCGGTTTAGCCTGCTCCTTGCAGCCCTTCTCAGGCGTGATTGTTGTTCGGTCCCCCGTCTGCCTGTCACTGCACAGTACACATCCAGGCCAAGTCTACCAAATTTTGAGACACACGGGTCAGTCTGGGGACCCCAGGGGACACCCCAGATCCTGGAACTAATGGGGGAGAGGTGCTGGTGTCCACCAACCGGACCGATACCTGGGACTATGAGGGACAGGGACAGAGGGCTCTGCTGTGAGTCCCAGATGAGAGGGGACAAGGGGCAGGCAGGCCGCTCATGTGAATTCCAGAGGCGGGACGGGCAGGGACGGTTTACCTGAGGGAGGCCAGTGGTGTTCTTGGGTCACACCAAGGAGCGCTCATTCACACACACAAGCACACACATGTTGATGTTATGGTTTATAACCTGAGAATTTATCATAGCTTTTTTTTCCAGTATCTCGTACAAAAGAGAGTGTACAGTAGTGCCTGATACTCTTTAAAAGTCAGTCCTAATGACTGTATGGAACAGTGCCATTGTGTGGTCCTGAGCCATTCCTTGGTTGCTAGAAACTTCAGTTCTAATTATTCTTGCTAATGATGCTGCGCTAGACTAACTCACACAGGTCTCTGTTCAATCTCCGATTATTTCGTGGGGGAAACTTAAAACTGGAAGTGGTGGCTCAGAAACAGCAGCCTCTCCTGGGGTCTTGGGCATCCATCGCTGTCCCGGAAGCTGGGTGTCCCCTCAAGCCTCACCCGTCCGTGTTCCCTGTGAATTTCCTTACCGCTCGCCCGCTTTTCACCGAAGCTTTCCTGCTTTTCTTGTTTACTTAGAGGAGTTCTTTCTATATTTTGCCATATTGTGGCACATATGTTTCAATCTCCGAATCTTGTTTGTCACGTTTCCAATTGTATGTTGTAAACACTAGAGTCCCTTTCCTTTCTGATTTCTTCTGTGACCTTTATGATTGGAACTAGATCCTGAGGCCAGTAGGTATCTTTTGTGACTGTAAAATTTTCCAGAGATCTCTAAACAAACTAGAAGTGATTTTGCTCCGTGGTGTGAGCAAAGGCTTGCACTCATTTTCCCGAAGAGCTGCCTGCTCGGCCCTGTCCATGGTAATTAATGCCCGCCCTCCCTCCTGCTGGCATGGGGCGCATTTGAAGTAAGCTGTTCTGAAAGCCGGTCCTCCTTTGCTAGTCTCTTGCTTATAAATGACTGCGGAGCCAGTCAGTGTCTGGACACTGTGGGCTCAGAGGCACCCCATCCCCCGATGCTGACCCCAGCTAAAGGAGCCCAAGGACACTCGTTAGGCTGTGACGCAGAGAATGTCCAGGAAGCTGTGTGCATCATCTAGACGGCTTGGGCTGATTTGCCGAATCCAGAAAATCCCCAAGAGCCCTAAGTTGAAATCGGCGTCACATTTTCACAAGCAGCTCAGGTCCCTTGCACCCTGAGACAGACAAGGCAAGGAAAAGCCCTCGGCAGAGCGGTGAGAAACGCAGCCAGCAGCCTGAGCACTCTGCTCACGTCTGCCAGGGTTTCCGGAGTGTGGGGGGCCCCCGCCTGCCGCGCCCTCGGACACCCCGGGTGGGTGTTGACTGGCATGACCACCTCGTAAACGCTCTCTGATTTGACTCACCGCAGGGCATGACCCCCCTGATGTACGCCTGTGTCCGTGGGGACGAGGCGATGGTTCAGATGCTGCTGGACGCCGGAGCTGACCTGAATGCAGAGGTGAGGGCCAGGGTGAGGCAGGAGAGGGGCGGCCTCAAGAGCCTCCGCCGTGGGGCCTCCTGGACAGATAGGGCGCTCTTGGTGGCCGTGGTCCTGGCAAGACCACTGGGCGGGTCTCGTCTACCCCGAGGCCCCAGCCAGCCCACTCCCGGGAGCCACCTGCCTGCGAGTGGAGTTTAGAGCAACACTGTCTGCACAGGCGGTCTGGGCTCCCACACACCGGGATCCATTCCTTTTGGCGTCCTGGCAGAGGGCTCCCCAGAACTGTCAGCCTGGCCCCTCTGTGAGTGGAGGGTATCCCAGCCCTCCGCCTCCTCTCCAGGTCCAGACTGGCTCGCTTCGCTGGCTGAGCCAGCAGATCTTAACCTAGTCCTCAGGCTTCCCTAGGGAGCCATGCGGGTCCCCACCCCCAGGCTTTGGAACTGAACAGACTTGGGGCGACTTGCTTTGGAGCTCAGAAGACTGGCTGACCCTTCTGTTGCCGTCTGCAGAATGGGGACCCAGTGGCACTGTGGCATACAGTTGCTGGGAGGAGGCATGGGGCCCAGCACGGCCTCCTGCCACCTTAGGGGTTGTGGGCCCTCCGCCCCCCCATGTTCTCTGCCATCTGCAGACCGCTCTTCCTGGTGGCCAGAGCAGAGAGAAACATGCTGCAGCCTTTGGCCAGCAGCTTCAGGAACCCTTTAAATCCCAAACTTGGTGCCCTTGCCTCTCTGCACTGTGTGTGTGTGTGTGTGTGTGTGTGTGTGTGTGTGTGTATTAAATTGTGAGTTTTACATTCATCTGAGGAAAGCACACAATAGACATGGGTTTAGATCAGGGCCGAGGGGGAGTTCTAAGGCTCCCCTGAGCTCCACCAACGCATACTCCAGTCCAGTGAGCTCAACTGCAGTTTCCAGGTGACGTGGCCTGGGACCCTGGGGAGAAGAGCGTGAGGGGCTGTGAAGCTGGTAGGACCCCTCCGCACTCACCCCCTCCCTGCCGCCACCCCAGAAGCCCAGCCCCAGTGCATCATCTGTGATGTACCCCATGTTTCCAGTGACATGATTCCAGCAGAGGAGGGTGGGGAGAGCCGGGTGCAATGGCAACACCCTTCCCCGGCCCGCCGGTCTGGCCCGGGGATGCTGTGCTGAGAGCCTCCATGGAGAGTAAGGGTGGTCGGGAATGACACCTCGCGATATTGGACGCCCTGGAGCTCTGAGCCAACCCCACAAGCCAGAGGAGGAAGGGGACAGCCATATCCACTGTTACCTAGGACACAATCCGAAGTGGTCCCTTAGCACCTTGCAGAGAGCACAAGGACGCAAGTCTCTGCCCCTGGACAAAACACAGTCCTTGGTTGGCAGCCTTTAGAGGCAGCTTGCATGCATCTGTTCTCATACACAGGCAGAACTGAGGCCAGCTCTGTGGCCACCTGTAGGGGGTCCCACAGGGGGCTCCAGATCACCAGCATCTCCAGGCACCACCACAAGCCTTTTCTGCCTGTCTCCAGCCCATGTGCCCAACCACAGACAGGTCAGGTGTGCTAGCCAGGTATTGCGAAGGTCATGTTTTGAAAATAACCTCATTTGTTTGTAGGTTGTCAGTACTCCTCATAAATACCCATCTGTCCACCCCGAGACCCGCCATTGGACAGCTCTGACTTTTGCCGTGTTGCATGGACATATTCCTGTAGTTCAGGTATTAACGCACTTCCCTTCCACATCTGACCTCTCGTTTTACCTCTTGGGTGCAAATATAAACCTCTCCCAGCATGCATAATCCCCAAGACATTCATATTGGTTAATCGCAACTACATGGAGGAAATTCCTATCTGCATCCTGGTTAAAGTATCACACATAATGATCTGTTTGGCCCAGTTTTAACCAATATGAAATCATCATGGCCCACACGCAGCCTCCCAGAGTGGAACCCTGAGACGCTCTTCCTGGCCACCCCAGGCAGGGCCTCAGCTGTTATTCTGTGGATCTGCTTGTGTTGCCTGTTGCCATGTGAACAGGAGACCTAGCTGGTGGGGACACGTTGGAGCCTCCCTGAGGTGGGACTGGTACTTCATAGAGTGGTTTCCACTAGTGGGTAGAAGCTCCCAGAGGACAAGGGGATATTCCCAAACAGTGCTTGTTTGGGTCTCACTTCTTCGGGCTCAGATCCAGGAGGGCTAGAGCAGGGCTTAGCACATGCTCCTGAGGCCAAGCCCATGTCCAAGGTCCCCAGGCGCACGGATGTGTCCACTCACATGGGCTGGCGGAGGTGGAGCTGGTGTCCGGTGAGCCGCTCTCTGGTGCATCCCGGCACTGTGGCTAGTCTTTGGCTCTTGGGAACCGAGAAGTCAGTGAGTGGCCGGGCCATCCTGACCTGCAGGAAGTGCTGAGCTTGGGGGCAGCAGGAACTGCCTCCTTCCCTGGCCACACTCGGAATCCTGTGCAGAGCAGGGAGTTGTGTTGTGGGGACAGCCTCGCAGGAGCCCTGGCTGTATCCTGGGTAACGAATCCTGAGGTCAGGCCCGGAGTGACATTCCAGGAGGCTGGCATGTGGCCGTCAACCTGGGAGGTGGCTTCAGCCACAGAAGATCATGCCTAGTCCCTGCCCTGAGACGAGTCTGAGCAGGAGGCAGGTGGGTGGCAGTGTGGGGACACAGAGGCCACAGCCTAACAGCTGCTGGCAGTCCCATTACATCAGGATGGGGACGGTGACCTGAAGTCAGGCCACCTCCCCGCTGTGGGTGCCACCAATCCTGGAGGACAAGGAGGGGATGCCTGGCTGTGCCCTGGGTGGCCTGCAGGCGTACACTGGGAGGGAGTTGGCAACAGGGGCTCTGCCGCCAGGAAGAGGCTTGGATACCCTCGGTTGCACCAAATAAGATTCAGAGAGGCAAAACTTCTGGATGCTCGGCCACTTCCATAGCTCCTGGCCAGAAGACTCAGAGGCCCAGAAGGGACTCTGCCCTGGGTGGCCATGGAGGTCCCCACAGGCCTTCAGAACTCCAGAGTTGGTGGCCACAAGAGGCCACTGCACTGCCCTGACTGGAAGTGTCTGGTGTTGTGGCGCTGAGGACTTCTAGCTCAGGCTTCTAGGAGCTTCCATGCACGTGCAGACCCCGGAGTTCTTCCCGAGATGTGGGCTGTGGTGCAGGAGCCTGGGGCGGGGCGGACAGCAGCCTCCCAACAAGCTGCTCCGTGGTGTGGCCCACACCGTGGCAGTCTGGGGCTCCAGAGGGCACGGGCGGCCCCAGGTCGTGGCCCCCGCGCATTCGCATGTTCCCGGAGGATCTCAGTGGCCCCTCTTCCCCCCAGCTGCTCCTGGATGCCGGGGCCAAGGTGGAGGGCTCGGTGGAGCAAGGCGAGGAGAACTACTCCGAGACGCCCCTGCAGCTGGCGGCCGCCGTGGGTAAGACGCTGCCCCTGCTCCGCTCCTGCATGCGCCTGGGATGCTGTGCCGCTCCGTCCGCTCATGCACCACCCCTCTCTGGGCTTGCAGGAAACTTTGAGCTGGTTAGCTTGCTGCTGGAGCGCGGTGCGGACCCCCTGATAGGAACCATGTACAGGAACGGGATTTCCACCACACCCCAGGGGGACATGAACTCCTTCAGCCAGGCCGCGGCCCACGGACACAGGTAGGCTAGGATGGCCACACGGGGCTTGTTAAAGATGCAGATTCCCAGGCCTGCCCAGACCTGTCCTCTCTGAGTCCCTGCCTGCCAGCCTGAGAGGCCATGCCACACAGCCCGCGTCCACGCAGACCCCGGCTTGTTCATTTGCTCCCAGCCACATGCAGCCACGTCAGTGTGGTGTGTCAGTCTGTGCTCAGAGTTGTCATGTCAGCCATCAGAAGTGAGAGGATTCCACACAAGAGATACCCCACCCCCTCACGTCCCCTATTTCTCTTCTGGGTTTCCTTAGGGACCCATGCCCATCGCATTTTATTCACATCTCCTTAGGGAAATTAGAGTCAAGCTAACAGTCAAAAGGGCAGAAAGTTCTAGAACCTTCTGGAAATGACCAAGCTCCAAGCTGCCCTCAGCAAACAAGGCCAATCCTGACCTCTTTCCTCTCCATCCCCAGAATGTCACGTGGGGTCAGACCCCTAAAGCCACCACCCCAGAACTGGCCTGTCATCCCAGATACCCCACAATGCCTCTGCCCCACCAGCCACCTGAACCTCTGAGTGTCTTCCTCTTGGGTTTGTGATTGACAGGAATGTATTCCGAAAACTGCTGGCTCAGCCAGAGAAGGAGAAGAGCGACATCTTGTCCCTGGAGGAGATTCTGGCCGAGGGCACTGACCTGGCAGACACAGCCCCGCCTGCCCTGTGCGCCAGCCGAAACAGCAAGGCCAAGCTGAGGGCCCTGAGGGAGGCCATGTACCACAGCGCTGAGCACGGCTACGTGGATGTTACCATTGACATCAGGAGCATAGGTCGGTGTGGGGACACCCCTGCTAGGTCAGAGGTCAGCTTCCCCTGGCCTCTCTGTGTCTCTGTGTCTCTGCCTCTGTCTCTGTCTCTCTCTACTCTGTTTCTTGTCTCCTTTGGCTCTCTCTCTCTCTCTCTCTCTCTCTCTCTCTGTGTCTGCCAGTCCCTGTCACACACGCACACGCGCGCGCGCACACACACACACACACACACACACACACACACACACACACACAAAAAGCCCAAAGAGCTTCTCCCTCACTGGCTGCAGTAGGAACACCGTCCCCTGTCCCCATAGTCAAAAGTTCCCTGGTTGCCTCCCACACCTGGGGCACTGGATCTTAGTCCTGTCCATCAGGAGCTGCCCCAGCACAGCTCACCTGCACTGTACCCAGGGCTGCTTGACAGGGTCTGGGCAAAAAGGGCTGGAAATCTCCATGCTTAACAATCACCGGATCTCCTGTGGCAAGGAGCCATGGCCCAGGGTGCCCCGCATCATGCCGGCCTGGAGCCCAGTGGCTTGGCCTGGTCTGGGCACAGCCACGGCAGGACCTGGCAGGCATAGCGTGGATTGGAGGTGGCCTCCCCCAGTCTCACTGGGAGGGGCAGAGCTGCTGTTAGAGCAGGTGGCATCCAGGAGCTGCAGAGGCTGTGACCCCGCCTGGGCCATGGGCCACGTTCCCGAGTCCCGTCAGACAGGGCTCCCGGGCCAGCGTGGGAGTCTCAGCACTCACACAGCACAGGAGCCCTCACACAGATGCACTGTCCCTTCCTGGGCCGCTCTCTCCCCGCAAGCAGAGGGACAGAGGCTGTGTGCATGGGGGATGGACAGATGCTGAGTCCCGGCCCCAGCTTCTGCTTGTCTTGGCTGTCGTCCCTGTGCCTCCCTCTGGGTCTCTGACCTGGTGACTCCCAGAGGAGAATGCTGCCACCTCGGTTTCCCTCCCCAGGCGTGCCCTGGACGCTGCACACGTGGCTCGAGTCCCTGCGGATTGCCTTCCAGCAGCACCGCCGGCCGCTCATCCAGTGCCTGCTCAAGGAGTTTAAGACCATCCAGGAGGAGGAGTACACAGAGGAGCTGGTCACCCAGGGTCTGCCGCTCATGTTCGAGATCCTCAAAGCCAGCAAGGTAGGCAGGGTGGGCCGCGTGGGCTCGGCTCTGCGCCACCCTCCAGATGGACTAGGCTGTCCACCACTGCAGGCGTGGCCGCTGGTGACCAAGCACCTGTCTCGTCCCAAGGCTCAGCCAAGCAGGCTGTTAGGGATCTCAAACGAGGGTTTGCATGGAAGCTGGGGAGAAACGTGGGGAACGTGTGCCCTAGGGGCCCATGGTCACCTGGCTCCCACTCAGCGGAAGCGGGAGGGTACAGCTCCCTGGTGACCCAGAGCGCAGATCCTACTGGGTCTCTGGGGGCTGGGCAGAGGCCTGCAGGGAGAGAGGGGAGCAGCGATCCCAGTGCCCGGGCTCACCCTGCTGGCGTCTCTGTGCCCAGCAGCAGAGAATATCACAGCCACTCCAAACATCAGTCTGGCCCATGGGCCCTGGGAAACTTGTTCCTAAAAATGTCTCTGGGCTGGACAGGGTGGTGCACACCTGCCATCCTAGCCCTGGAGAGGCCGAGGCAGGAGAATCACCTTGAGTTCAAGGCCAGCCTGGGCTACAAAATGAGCTGAGGGCCATCCTGAACTACATAGCAAGACCTTGCCTCAAAAACAATGAAACAAAAGAAAAGGGCCTCTCTGGAGTTTCTCTTGTGGTGGTACTGTCCAGGCCCTGCCACGGAGTCCTGGGTGTGCTGACGGGGAGACACAGACTCACAGCATCAGTGTGGGAGTCCCCTCTCGTCCAAAGGATCTACAGCCCAAGGCAGGGTGGCCATAGCAAAGGTCTGGCATTGGGACCATCAGAAGCCGAGGAGCTGGTGCCCACAGCCGTGTCTGCCCCAGGGCTCCCAGATGGACACAGGGCTCTGGACCAAACTGCAGGGGCTCAAATCCCAGCTGTACGGCTTCTCACCTTCCAGCCCTGGTGAAGCCTCTTCACCCCTCTCTCTGCATGTTAACCGTGCAGCCCTCCTTGGGTGGCGGTGAGAGCAGTGAGACAGTGCCTTGTGCCCCGTGAAGGGATCTGGCCCAGAGAAGCTGCCCACTGAGTGTCTGTTCTGAGGCCTCCAGACTCTCTGGCTGCTCTGTGGGGAGCCCCTCAGGAGAGGCATCCAGACAGCTCACATGGCAGCACAGCTAAGGCACCAGCCAGTGAGCTTTGGGAGGCAGTTCCACTTCCTATAACTCAGGGATGGGGCCGTGGTTCCTTGCAGGCCACTGGAGGGTCCCCCTGGGCTCCCAGGGTGGCACTGGTGTCCCTCCCTCCCAAGCTGCCCTAGAGCAGCAACAGAGCAGCCGTGAATCTTCAGGCCCAGGTCCGTGTGGCCTCTTCCTGTCCCTGTCCCTTCTGAATCGTCTTCTGCCTGACTTTTGATCATTCAGGTGATTACATTGAGGTCACCCTGGTAGTCTGTCATGAGCTTCCTATTTTAAGGTGAATTATTTTGTCACTGCTATGAGCTAAATATCTATGTTCCCCCAAAATTTGTGTGTTGGAGCCCTGGCTGCCAAGACGATGGGTGAGGGAACAGGGCCTTAGCAGGGGTGGGATGGGACTAGTGCCCAGGGCTGTCTCGTCCCCTCCACCTTTCGAGGACACAGCTAGAAATGGTCTCACAACAGAGCCACACTCTCACCACACCGAGACCACCGGAACCTTGGCCATGGTGTTGCTGCCACCAGAGCGTGCAGACCAAACCTCTGTGGCCTGCAGGTCACCCAGCCCCAGGGGAGGTGCCCGATGCCGCTGAGGGATCAGCCCTGGGGACGAGGGTGTGAGGTCTTCTGCAGCCGTGGTTCGCAGGCCTCATGGGACTCCTCCTGCATGACCGTGGGAGCCACATGCAGCACGTGGGCCCCGCGATGCCGGCTGGGTGGGCCCGTGGGTTAGAGCATGCGGAGGGCCAGGTTCAGGGTGGAGGAGGTAACTTCACAGCCCACGGCCGGGTCCAAGCTGGAGAGAACTGCAGACTGAGGCCCCTGTGGCATTCGCAGAACTAGGAAACAGGTGACTGCAGCTTCCGGGACCCCAGGTTTCTGAGTCCGAGGAAGGACTCGCCCAGGTAGTGCTGATGCTGTGATCCAGGGCACACACTTTGAGAATGACAGCGGCCAGCCAGGGTCGGCAGCCCGTGGGTTTTGAGGCACTGTGTAGAAGGCAGAGGCCTGCTCCCCTCGCCAGTCCTCCCTGAGAGTCGGTGTGGAGTGACGTGGGGCCAGCGGCCATCACCTGCTTCTCTGGAACAGGACAGGTTTCCTGTCCACGGGCTGAGCTGTGTCCTCTGCCTCAGGAGCCCAGGCAGTGGACTTGAGAATGGCTTTAATCCTGACATTACGAGCAGCCCCAAGCCCATCCTTGAAAATCTGAAAAAATATTTATTATACTTATTACAAGGTCAGTGTTCATTAGTGGTAGCCGATATAAATAAAAAGAGGAAAAAACATAATCTCACCAAACCCACTCTTACCCTTCCTGACCCTTCAGGGTTTCCTTTCTGAGAACAGGAGATGAACACTGTTGTAACTACTTTCCTCCTGAATACACTGCCTTGCTCCCTGCCTCCCCTTACCATATCAGAATTCCGTTATTGTGTCAGGCTGCGGTGACTGTATCAAAGCACCTGAGAGAACCCACGAGGGCAGTTGGCTGTGGCTGGATTCTGAGGCTCCTGTTCTGGCTGGGCCATGGCCATGGCTGAGAGGAGGCCACTTTCTAAGTCCCTGCTAGGCACTGTCCTCCACTGAGTGACCACCACCCCCAACAGTACACCAGAGTGGGGACCAAGCCTGTCACAGGGGCCTCAGGGATACTTAGGCAGCCACAGAGAGAGTACATGTTTCTTTCAGTCCCTCTGTCCCTTTTCAACCACTTTGCCCAGGAAAAGCAGGCTGTCTTGCCTGAACAAAACCGGCTCAGTGCGGAGGACAGAGGCGGTAGGAACGGGCTGCTCCTCGGTGCAACCGTGGCAGCTGTGCTTGGGACCTCATCACCCCCACCTTTTCTTTATTTTTGGAAAATGTGATTCAGCTGATTGGTCCTGGATTCAGAAATCCAGCTCATAAGAAAGCTGAATCTGGAGCATTTGTCTTTTTTTGTGTGTGTGTGTGCCGGGGATTGAACTCGGGACCTCACACTTGCAAGGCAGGCGGTGGAGCCACTGAGCTAAATCCCTGGCTGCCTTTGTCTTATTAATGGTGAGTACAGTCACAGAACAGGATAATTAGCAGTTTCCAGAATATCGATAAAGTGGAGTTAGGATTAAAAACTGATTTCCTAAACGCTGGGCCCCTCGGGGACCTGCAGGAAAACACGGCACTTTCTCTTGCTGGGCGATCAGCAGCCCTGCTCATGTGGCCCTCCCTCTCCCCACAGAACGAGGTGATCGGCCAGCAGCTGTGTGTCATCTTCACACACTGCTACGGGCCCTACCCCATCCCCAAGCTGGCGGAGATCAAGAGGAAGCAGACCTCGCGCCTGGGTGAGGGGCCCGGCCCGGTGGCGGCTCGGTGACTGGCGGGGTGGGGGGGGCAAAGTAAAGGCAGGACTTCCAAGGGCCAGCAGGAGACCAGAGGGAGAGAAGGTGGGATTATTGGGCAGGGACTCTGCAGGGAGGCATGGGCGCCTCCCCCTGACTCAGAGGACCCTGGGGTCACAGGGTGTACTGGAGACCCCTGTAGTCAGGTTCCAGTTCCCTGCCCAGTGGGCAACTCAGGCCTGAGACATAAGTACCCTAAGAGACAGAGCGAAGAGAGAGAAAGCGGGGTGCCAGGACGACCGATGCCAGGGCAACCGACAAAGGCCCTGGACTTTTATTGGCAATCAGTTGAGGTAAATGCAAGCTACATGTGGTTTCTATGGAAATTAATATAAACAAGGCACATAAAGGCCAAGACAAAGCATTCTCAGATTAGGAGCAGAATAGACAGATATGTGATTGTAATTAGAACACTGTCCCATCTGGTAAGAAGGTTTGAGTTGTGGGAACGGAATCTGGGTGCGAGTTACCCTGACCTCCGCACGTAGGCTTCGGCCAGGCTCGCTCCTGTGAACGCAGCAGTCGTGGGGCTCACGCCTCACAGCCTGCCTTGGGCGTGATCATTAGTCCTCTGCGGGGTGGGTGCTGCCTAAAGCCGGGCCCTTTGCTCACCCAGAGAACGTTAACTGAGCATCTACAGCGTGGCCGTTCTCAGAGGCACCGTGCCAGCCAGTTTGCGAGGCACTGTACACAAACCAAGCTGTTTAATCCTGTGATAGTGGTGAACCGTGGCTATTCCCATGGCCATTTTAGAGAAGGGAAACTGAGGCACAGAGCTGCTAACTAACATGGCCAGGGTCACAAAGTAGAATCCGTGCCCTCGGCACCTCCTACCCTCTGTGTCAGACACAGAAGGAAGCCAGGAAGGCACAGACAGTACGGACAGGGCCAACGAAGCCATGGGGACAGCCAGGATGCCAAGTGGCCCTGCCTGGCAAGGGATGGACGGATCAGGGCTGCCTGCACACACAGGGCTGGACAGGTTGGGGACGAGCTACAGGTGAGGAGCAGCCATGCGGTGCCAGAGGTGACATGTTGTCTTTCCCAAGTGTCACAGCCATGAGGACAGTCTGCTGGGAGCAACCCAGGCGAGAGTAGAGGAGAACAAGCACCTCATGGCTTCCTGAGGAGCCCAAGCTCTCTTGGAGCCAGTGGTTAGCATGTGGCGGGGCAGAGGAGGTGGCCCTGTGGCCCTGGGTCCCTGGCGGCAGGGTACTTGGCGAGCATCACCTTCCTTCCCTGACAGGATGCTGGGGCTTCAGACTGGAGAACTTGGCTTAAGCCAGGCTCGGTGCTGCACACAGCCATCTCAGCTACTTGGGAGGCTGAGGCAGGAGAATCACAAGCTGGAGGCCAGCCTGGACACCTTAGTGAGTCCAGAGAATAGCTCAGTGACAGCCTCTGGGTTCAATTCCCAGTATGTAAAAACCCAAAAATCTCAGTGCAGGCACCCAGAGAGAAGGCACTCGACAGCCACCCAGGGTGCTCTCTGACGGGGTGACAGCACCAAAGTCCCCGGGGTGACAGCCACCCTGCTCCTGCTGGGTGGGGATGGCAGTGGGGGCCACAGATACTGTTGGAGCCCTCAGATCCAGCTGGCTGGACCGACAGATAAACAGGAGAGCCTGCTCTGTGACAGTGCAGGCCACGCAGGGCCCCCTCTGTGGCCTCAGTTTACCCCACCGCTTCGTGGCATCATGTGGTCTCTGCAGTGGTGCAGGACCAGGCTGGAGACCCAGCAAATGGCCCTGGGGGAGAGGGACTTGGAACACAGCAGCCAGGCAGCTCCTCGAAGCCTCTTTCGCCAGCCTGGGACACAAGAGCCCAGGTCCAGAAGGGTGCAAGGGCTGGAGCTGCGTCCTCGACCCGGGTGGGGCAGGTGCCCCTGCCACACTGGGAGACCCTTGGGCCACCAGGGTCTCACCTAGGAGGGGTGAGGCTGTGAACACCTCCAGGCCGGGCCCTGTCTCAGGGGCAGGGGCACGACGGAGGGTTTTTCCCTTCACCTAACGCCACCCTGCCCTTCCCTCCTAGACCCTCATTTCCTCAACAACAAGGAAATGTCCGATGTCACCTTCCTCGTGGAAGGGAGGCCGTTCTACGCTCACAAAGTGCTACTGTTCACAGCCTCCCCAAGGTGCGTACCGCCATCCATGGCCGCATCCCCACTGTCTGAAGCTCGATGTCCGTGCTAATTTTCTCTGGACTGGCACAGCCTATCCTCAAAATCAAGAATTCCAGAGCACAGGAAACCCCACTGCGCAGCCTAGAACAAGGCACTCCTTCTGGGCAGACAGCCTGCGCCTGGGCCAGAGCTTTGTGAGCCGTACATGGAATGGATTTGGGCCTCCTCAGCCAGGCACCCCTTCCATGACAGCCCAAAGTGGCCCACTTGACGAGTGTCAGGGAAGAGCCTGGCATGAGCTGCCAAAATGCACAGGTCCCGGCCTCCCTGCTCCCTGGGCCCACAGACGCTCATGTCAGGTAGTCGTAAAGGAGGGGTTGCTCCCCTCCCGCATGCTCTGCAGGCACTGCGGGCAGTGGAAAATAGGGAGCCGCTCTGCCCTGGGCCATGTGAGCACACCAGGGCCAGGAAGGACCCTGTGGCTTCCAGGAAGGCCGCTGGGACCGTGTGCCTGGCATCCCCGGTCTCCCAGTGCCCCCAAACCACACACGCACCTGAGGTCTTTGTCCCCACATACAAGCACCAGAGCACTGGGGCTGGTGCCTGACACCAGCCGAGGGCCAGGTGGGAGGGAACAGGCCTCACCCAAGGCTCACAGTCTGCATGTCTGAGCTTCCTCCGTGCTGCCAGAGCCATGGCCGGCACCCTTGGGTGGGGTCTCCACCCTAAGGGCTCAGGTTTCCTGCTGGGCACCCAAGAGCCCAGAGAGCAGGGGTCCCAGGGTGGCTCTGGGCTGCGCAGAGACAGAACAGCAGATGCCCAGGCCAAGGATCAGAAGGAAGCCAGGCCCAGCGCAGGAGACGCCCTGCAGGCAGTGGCCCTGGATGGGTGCCGGACAGTGACAGGGTTCAAAGCCATCCGCTCCTCCCCAGTCACAGGTCTGAGAACGGTGTGACAGCGTCCAAAGCTGTTTTTAGCTTTCAGGCTTTGACTTTCGACTAGATTAAGGCATGGTACCGGAAGGCTTTAAACTAGGAAATCTACACGCTGAGTGTGGTGGTGCACATCTCTAAACCAGCTGTTCAGGAGGCTGAGGCAGGAAGATGTGAGTTTGACACTAGCCTGGGGACTTAGTGAGACCCTGTCTCAAAGCAAGGAAAAAACTTTAAAGGGTTACAAAAAGGAATAGGCAGAAATCCGAGGCTGCCCACTGCTGGATCAGAGAACCGGGGCTCTGCAGGCTGTGATGGGCACAGGGCCTCTGACTCTGTGTCACACGCAGGTTCAAAGCCCTCCTATCCAGCAAGCCAGCCAACGATGGCACCTGCATAGAGATTGGCTACGTGAAGTACCCCATCTTCCAGGTGAGCCTGGGCGGGCAGGGCCCGATGAGCCCCTTGGGGGAAGCCCGGCAGGGTCAGGACACAGCCCAAGGGCACCCTCTCCTTGAGACTCATGGTGTGGACAGGGTGGCAACATGTGTCCAGAGGAGTCTGCAGAAGGGCAGGCAGGAGATCCGAGAGGGCCCACAGGAAGAGGGACCGGGGCAAGACTGCAGACTGAAGAGAAGTTGGGCCACAAGAGGGCTAAGGGTTTGACCAAGCCAGACATTCCCAGGAGTGGACATTGCAGACCAGGGCACAGACTCGGGGCCTGGGGGCCCTTGAGGATAAGTAGTGATGTCCCCCACTGGCTCTCAGGGTACCTTAGAGGCCAAAAGTGCCTTGGGCCACAGCAGGGCCTGCCAGGTGGGACAAGGCAGGCACACGGGGCCCCTCCTTCCACCCTGGTCCCAGCCCCCAGGCCCCACTTTCTACAGGGCTCCCAGGAAGGCACTGGGCCCTCACCCTGGCCCTGAAGCCTGCCAAGGTCCCTGAATTTCCACCGTTAGAGATACACTCCTTTGGCTATGGCTGAAACTTAAAAATAAAGAACCCTCACTACACATGGTGATGCACGCCTGTTATCCCAGCCCTCTGGGAGGCTGAGGCAGGAAGATCTCAAGTTGGAGCCCAGCCTAACAATTTAGTGACTTAGTGAAAGCCTGTCTCAGAATAAATAAATAAAAAGGGAAGAAAAGAAAGAAGAATCCTTTGCACATAAACAAGACAGGATGCTGGCTTCTCTGTGCCTCATCTGTAATAATCATCATCTCAGGTTCTCTCAAGGATCAAGCAGGGCCAAGGCTGGGCCAGGGATGGGCAAGGAGAGCAGAGGTTTCCACAGCACTGGCCAGGTGGGGGCGCCAGGCCCTCCCGTGATCGGCCTCACTGCCCACTAATGGCGCAGCTCGGGCCATCTCTGGCCTCCTCCACCCACCCTGCCATTAGCACTTAGAAGGTAGTGTGTACAGTGGTACATGTCTGTGATCTGTCCATTTGGGAGGCTGAGGCAGGAGGATTATAAGTTCAAGGCCAGCTTGGCAGTTAGCAAGACTCTGTCTCAAAGAAAAATTAAAAAGGCTGGAGGTGCAGCTCAGCAGTATAATGCTCATCTAATGTGCACATGGCCCTGGGTTCCAACCCCAGTGCTGCAAAAAAGAAAACAAGAGTAGGAAGATGAGGAGGAGGAAGAAGAGAAAGAAAGAATAGGAGGAGCGGCCTGAGACCTGATGCCTGGTGTTGGCGGAGCTGAGGTCCAGGCCGGGAGGGCCTTGTGCCCTTCACTTCCTCTTCATGGACACTTGGGTCCTCCCTGTGGTCATCAGCCCCACGGAAATATGCTTAGGCCCCTGAGAGTTTGTCATGAGCTAGAGGTGAGTGAGGGGCCGAGGAGGGCCCCGCGCCTCAGGAAGACTTCCCTTCCTGGACTGGCCACCCTCCGGGGAAGAAGCAGAGCCTCCTCTGTGGCTTGACATGGGTCCCCAGAGACGCTCCGGGAGGCGGGAAAGGTTCATATGGGTCGCCACAGGGACAGGGCCGCACCTGGCCCCTGGCCTCCCCACCTCCCCCAGGACCCCGAAGCAGCCCTGGCTTAACACAGGCTCCTGCACCACTCCTAGGAGGGGCTTCACTGGCAGAGTCTGGTGGGGCCTGCAACACCCGATTCGGGTCCCACCAGCCAGGGATCCTGGCATCCCGCTGGGGCGGACCCTCTTCCACGCTGACGGTGGGCGGCCTGGCCGTCTCGGGTAGCACTGGGGCATCCACTGGCTGCAGCTGGCTGCTGCTGTCTTGTCTTCTGAGATCAGCACTGCTCGACCCCTCAGACTCACTGTCCACAGACCCAGGCCCGGTGGACAGGCAGGCGGACGGCGGGGCAAGGAGACCACTGTGCAGCCACAAGCACAGATGTGCATGGGAGGGGCCACAACCAGCTCCGTCAGGCTGGCGAGACTCACTCCCCCGGGAGGCCGCTGGCAAAGCTCCCTGGCTTCTCCCAGTGTTAGGATCCCGCAAGTACCACGACAGGGGCCGTCCGTGACTCTGAGACCCAGCTCCTGGGGTCCTGTGCGGGCGTAACGAGCTCGCTCCCGGGGTGGCCAGGTGGGCCGTGTCCCTGGAGCAGCCTGACGCGGCTGGGTGGCGGGAACCCTGTGATCACCATCCACATGGGGAAACCAGGGTGGACCTGGAACCAGGCTGAAGCCCGGGGGCACGGTGGGACAGGGCTGGGGCGGGCAGGGTCAGCTGGCTGACGCTGCTCTCCCTTCCAGCTGGTCATGCAGTGCCTGTACTGCGGGGGCCCTGAGTCCCTGCTCATCAAGAACAACGAGATCATGGAGGTGAGCATCCTGGGGTCCACCCTGGACACTACCATTCCCCTGGACAGGACGGGCTTCTCCAGTCCCTTGGGGAAACCCTACCTCAATGACGTTGGGGGACAGGGGCTCCCAGAGAATTCGGGGTGGCATCCACTGTGGCACTGCGTCATCAGAAAATGACCCAACACAGCCTCCCTTGTGGTTGTGAGAGAACTGTGTCCGCTAAATGCACTCACTCCCCAGTCTCAGGCTGCCCTTTCTGATTGCTGGTCCCCCACCTCCGTCACCCCATCCCCGTCCCGGTCCACCTCCACCCCTGCCCGAGGCCAAGGGCCCCGCTCCTGTCCAGAAGTGGAATTCCAGTCAGTTTTCCCAGTCAAAGCCAGAGACCACTGCAGTGTCCCTCAGTCTCAGAAACGGACCCAGTGTGCAGGGCAGGGTGCCCAGCTGCCAGACGCCCTAGGGATCTGGGCCACGTCTCAGCTGTGCGATCTCACATAGGCTTCTTGAGCTCTCTGAGCCTCTGTTTCCTTGCCCGTGAAGGGATGAAGAGGGGTTTTCAGGGCTACTGGCAGTGTCTGTCTGCAAGGGCAGGTGTAGCACCATGCCCATGGGCAGGACCGGGGACAGGTCGAGACGAGCACCCTTGTGGAATTTCCATTTTGGAAATTCCTTCAAAATCAAAGTAATGAACAGTTTTTAGGTGACCTGGGTTAGGGTAGAACCATAGATAAACCCTCCAGGGGGGGGTGGTCGGGCAGCTCCAGATGGGTTCCCAGCAGGAGCACCTGCCCCAAGGACTTGAGGTCACCCCCCACAACAGCCCTGAGCCCCAGAGCAGGGCCATGTGGAGGCCGATGTGGTCGGGGACTCCAGCTGTCCCACTGCACTGGCTGCACCGACACCCACGATCCCACCTGCTGTCTGTGTGTGGCTCGGCCACGGAGCAGCCTCCACTGCCTCAGCTGTTCTTGAATTGGCGAGCTCAGCTCCCACGTGCTCCTGTGGAAACTCAGCCGTCACCACACTGCCCTCCCCAGCCTGCCACCTCCACGCTCCAGGGAGTGATGGGCAGCAGTGTGACCAGGGGACAAAGAGCCCTGGCCTGGCCCCAGCGAGGGCCCCAGGAGCTGGAGGGACAGGAGGCAGAGGAGAGCCCCAAGCAGGGCCTGGGCGCCCCTGGGGTGGGGCCCCACTTCTGTCCACCACTGAACGGCACGGAGCACCTGGTCCTGTGTGTGCTGCACACACACACACACACACACACACACACACACACACACACACGACGCACAGCGGTGTCCAGGGCCACCTCCCCCACACCCCATCCTGGTGGCAGAGCTCTGTCCGGCCGCCCCCACCCAAATCGCCTGAAAGGGAGGAGGGAGGGAGACGCGAGCTCACGAGCTGTCTCTGTCCCACCACTCACTGCTCCCCCGGGTTCCAGCTTCTGTCGGCTGCCAAGTTCTTCCAGCTGGACGCCCTGCAGCGGCACTGCGAGATCATCTGCGCCAAGAGCATCAGCACAGACAACTGCGTGGACATCTACAGCCACGCCAAGGTGAGGCAGCTGTGCCCTGGCTATCCAGGCTGCACCCTGACGAGAGAAGGTTCTAGAACCGTGCTTCCCTGGGTGTGGGCTTCAGTCCAGCAGCAGCATCAGGGACTGTGAGAAACGTGACTTCCCAGGCCATGCCCCAGAACTTCCCAACTAGAAACTCCAGCAGGTCCCCGCGTCCGGTGTGTGTAGGAACCTGATCACACAGCCCTTCTGCATCTGTCAGTGGATGGGCTCTCCCTGTGACAATGAGTAGGGCTGCTGTGAACAGTGCCACCATGTGCTCCAGCCCTGCTCTCGTCCCGGGGTGCAGTCAGGAGCCCAGCACTAAGACTGGAACCCAGATATTTTCCACAATCTTTAGGACTCAAGAAAGCTAGGTGTGGTGCATGCCTGCACTCCCAGCAATTGGGAGGCTGAGGCAGGAGGATCGCAGTGTATTTGAGGCCAGCCTTGGCTACGTAGTGAGACCCTGTCTAAAAACAAACAAACAAACAAAAACAAGAAAGCTTTTCCTGCTGCACCGCTCAGCAGAAGAGCATATGTGGGGCACACACAAGGCCTTGGGTCCACCCCAGCTCCTCCCAAAACAGGGACTTTGATTGGCTATCAATAAATGAAAAAATACAGTCTACACACACACACACACACACACACACACACTCTCTCTCTCTCTCTCTCTCTCTCTCTCTCTCGAGTGCCCCGGCTGATGACTAGCAGAATCCAGTTTCTCTGTACACGGCGATCTTTTAAACCTTACTCTGATTACTCTGCATCCTCTACCCAGGAAGAGCCCGGGCAGCCTTGCAGTCCATGCCCTCCTCCCTTGGCCACAGCCTCTCAAATGCCCCATGAACCTGGCTGATGCCCACAGTGACTTTTCCACAGCTGCCTTTCTCGTGTGTGTAACTACTGCTTCCGCTCCCTCTCTGCAGTTCCTCGGAGTCACAGAGCTCTCTGCCTACTGTGAAGGCTACTTCCTCAAAAACATGATGGTCCTCATTGAAAATGAAGCATTCAAGCAGCTCCTATACGACAAAAACGGCGAGGGCACAGGCCACGATGTGCTCCAGGACTTACAGAGGACGTTGGCCATCAGGATTCAGTCCATCCACCTGTCGTCCTCCAAGGGCTCCGTGGTGTGAGTGTCCAGTGCGTGGAGGTGGCCTGGGGACTCCAGCTGTCCCACTGCACTGGCTGCACCGACACCCACGATCCCACCTGCTGTCTGTGTGAGGCTCGGCCACGGAGCAGCCTCCACTGCCTCGGCTGTTCTTGAATTGGAGAGCTCAGCTCCCACATGCTTCTGTGGAAACTCAGGGCACGGAGGGGGGCACAGCGTGTGCGGAGCCCCCATCCACACAGGGCCCCCAAGCTAACTCCGGCACTGTCCCCAGATGGATTGAGGCCAGAAGGCCATCCGGGTTCCTGGCTGACAACTAGAGAACGAGACTGCACCGACCCGGAAGCGCTTGTGTTACATGCCAGAGACCTATGCCGACCCGGAAGCAGTTGTATCTCATGCCTGAGACCTCAGCAGCTGTGCTGAGCAGAGGTCAACCATGGCAGCTCATGGATGAGGCCATTATGCATAATGAGGAAATGTTTGGCTAATTTTTAGGGGTGGGAACTTTTTAAAATTGTTCATACTATAACAACAACAGGGAAGTAGTTTAAAATATATTTCTAAAAGCTTTACAGTTCATTTTCAACTGAATTGTGTTTAGGGATCTGTGTTTTGAGGCTCTTTTCTTCTTTTTTAAACCATAAGCTGCAGGTCCACACTGTAAACATGCATCTGGCAGGCTCTTGCTGATACTCTGACAAGGAGATATAACCCTGCCTTGTGGTGACACAGAAGAGCGCACTGCCAGACACTCGCTCTAGTCCAGTAGTTGGAAACCACCTGCATGCTGATCGTGGTTTCGGGGTGAGGATAGGACACCCCACATAACAGAACGTGCATCTGCATGGGCCAGGACCTATACCACGTGATGTTTGCGCTTCGTTTTTTTGCCAAGGTAAAAATGTCCCATCAGTTCTTGCTTAGACGTCCACCTGGTGACACTAGCATACCCATTTCTTCTCCGATCACGAATGAACCGGATGCTTTTGTTGGGGGGCGGGGGGAGCACGTGAGAGAATTCACTCTTAACCCAGAGTTTTTGCTGTATTCTCAGAAGATGTCAATAGTTTGTTACTAGCCAGAGAGTATGACTGTGTTAGACTATTTTTCAAGAAGAACCATGTATGATGGGAGTCACTTTCTGTATTCCGACAGTGTACAGCTAGGGTTCTGTAACGAAAGTCTATATCGACAGGGTCCGTTCACTCTGCCATGTATTATATATATACATATATATATATATATATATATAAGCAAAAGAGATTGGTGAAGTGCCACGAT
>NW_022900927.1:65258610-65268157 GCF_012274545.1 Fukomys damarensis
GCGGCCTTTTATGTTGCTCTTTAATTTGAAACCCAGATACACACAGCTTGAAGAACTAGAAGAGTGACCCTCGCCCTTCAGGGTGGCAGGGTTTGGATGACAAACACATCTCCTAGCAAGCCTGTGGGAAGCTGCCAGACTCGGTCCGAGGAGCTGCTGTTCCCCATCCCCGCTCGTCCCCTGTGCCCGTGGCGGGGACCGTGTCAAGTCCTGCGTCACGAGCGGCTCACGTCTGCCGCTATCTCCTCTGACGCAGCTGTGGGCCTCGCCTCTCCTGCCCCACCACCGCCCCAAGGCTGCCCTCGGATCTGCCCCTCGTGGGCGTCCCAGCCTCAGCCAACTCCTCTGTGATGTCTGGGATGCGTCAGGGCCCGTGGGGTTTCTTTGTACCTGGGCAACTCCCCCCAGGGCCTGTGTCTCAGTTCGATGTGCTTTCTCGGTCATTAAAGACATGATTTCCCCACGCTGCGCCTCCTTTGTATGGTGCGAGTGAGTCCTGCTGCTCGGCTCAGCGATAGGACAGCGTGGCCACATGGGAAGGTGCGGGCGGGACAGGAAGTTGCTGGGCGGAAGGGCACTTCCGGGGGAGGCCTGTTCCTGTGTGGCCACCTGGGCCCTGGTGGTACCCGCTGCCTGCTTCGAGAACTCGCCTGCTGCTCATGCGTGCATCCTGGTGACACTGTGGAGGGTGGGGCAATGGAACCAGCACCGCGGCGTGGTGTGTCCCAAGGACAACGTGAGTTCTGCCCCTGGGTGGTGACAGCCCCCGGTGTGGAGCAGCTGTCTCCTCAGGGGCCACCGGCGCCAAGGTTAAACCAAGCGCCAGGGGGTGCGCTCTGGCCCCAGCAGGCTCCTGGAGAAAGAGGTCGCCCTGGCAAACCCACAGGACCTGCCAGGCTCCCCAGACCCTGCCAGGAGCAGTGAAAGGGCCGACCTGACCCTGCCCCGGGACGTCCACCTGATCTCTGTGTATCCAGTTCTGCTGCTGCTTAAGAAACAACCAAAGCAGCCAAGCCCAGCAGCCAGGCGAGCGGAGTCGCTGTTTCCAGCTGCACCCGCCCTCTCCGCAGCCTGGGTAGGGAGCTGTCGAATCCCTCTTGGGGAGATAAAGCCTGCGCTGTGGCACTGGCCAGCTGCTTGCCCGATAGGCCACTTGGTTGCTGGGCCTTGGCCGAGCCTGGACGATGGTCCCTTGGGGGCTGGGTGCCCTCTACACCCACCTTTTCCAGCGGCAGCTGGGAGCTGCCCGAACGAAGACCCCCCCCCCAGCTCCTCTGCCCACCTCAGGCCATTGGTCCACACGTGCCACACCTGAACATCCTCGCCCAGGTGGGGCCCAGCGCCCCAGAGGCCTGCAGAGCCCAGATGGGCCAGAAGGAAGTTCAGTCCCCCCCAGGGCAAGGCTGCGTGGGTGACCCGACCCATGATCCCATTCTGGTGTGGGATCTCCTGGTGCTTTTTCCCAAAAAGCCCCATGCGAAAAGTGCTGCTCCTACTGGGAGCTGGGAGCTCCTCTAGACCCTCCAGCCTCACCCATCACTGCATCTTCTGACCCCAAGCTGTGGGGATGCAGGGCTCCTTGAAGAAACAGACTGTTCCCCACACACGGCCCAACAGGCCCAGACCCTCCAGGCCCTGTGCTCAGCTCTGTGCAGAGAGGGAGCCGAGTCCCCTGTGTCAACTCGGCGCTGTACCCCATCAAGTCCCAGCTGAGCCTGCGTCCTTTGTGGCTGTCCTCACCCCCTGTGCGGAGACCCTCCCTGATGACACTGCCTCACCTCTGGCCCCTGCAGCTGGGCTGTGGCTGTGACCAGAGCAGTGCGTGCCTGTGGACAGGCCGGCTGTGGAAGCAAGTTCAATGCCTGTTTTTTCACCCTCACTCAAAATAACCCAGCAGATTTTGAACTTCCTGCTTGGTTGAAAAATAGAGCTTGTACCCAGCAATCACACTGCACTTTCACTGCCACCCCTGATGAGGCAATCAGCGATGCCCCAAGAGGGGATGCAGCTCCCAGTTTAGTTCTGAACCTGCAAAGGCATGAAGAGACAATTACATTACAAGCAAGATCCAATGCCCATCCGCTCGGCTGCTGCTTCATGGGGTTGACTTTTGGGTGAGTTCTGAATTCGAATGCCGCCTTGGGCCTCTGGGCCAGGAACTGCGCACAGTAGGGGCCGGTGGGACAGAGGGGCACTGCTGCTCTGCCACCTGCTGCTCCAGGACCTTGGCCAGGCCTCACCCCCACCCTGGACCTGTTTCCTCTGCTCCAAGTGGGTGTCTGGGCCTGGGGTCTGCCGTGCTCCCTGTGCCGCATTCACACTCGAGGTCGCCGTGCTGACCCTGCTCAGTGGGGTGGAGCATTGCAACCCCATGCGGGGACTTCCAGAAAGGGCCACAGGGAGCCAGGGCTTCCTACACCAGGCTCCCAGAGCCCGGGACAGGCTCCGCCATGGCGGGAGGGTGTGGCCACACATTGCCTGCTCCTGTTCCATTTGGGGTTTTGATTGTTTTGGTTTGTTTTCATTTTTATTTTGAAACAATTATAGATTTGCAGGAAGGCCTTTGTACCTTCCTAGTTTCCCCCAGCGGACACATCTTAGTGAGCCGACTGCAACATCAACAGCGGAAGTAGACATGGTACAGCCAGGCATGGAGGCACATGCCTGTACTCCCAGCACTTAAGAGGCTGAGGCAGGAGGGTCACAAGTTCAAGGTCAGCCTCGAACCCTCTCAAAACAAAACGAAATAGAAATGGACACTGGTGCAACACGTGTGTGTTTAGACTGTGACATCACATGCAGATCTGTGTAAACACCAACACGATCTCCGTTCCATCCCCACAGAGACCTGCCTGTGGGACCCTCACAGTCGGCCTTGCCTCCTTCCTCTGGGAGGGGCTCTGTCCCGGGCCACTGGCAGCCATTCACCTGCTTGCCATTTCTGCTGCTGTCACAGCGAAGACTCTATAAACGCAGGTCTCTCCAGTGGTCTTTCAGGATTGGCACTTCTTCTCATTCAGCCTAATGCTCCTGAGATCTCTGTTAGCTGCTTCCTGCCACTGTGACAAAACACCTAAGAGAGCACAGGAGGAAAGGGATGTCTCGGCACATGGTTTCAGAGGTGTCTTCCACGGTCAGCTGCCTGTGTGGCTTTTCTGCCTGCGAAGGGGCGGAAACATCACGGGAAAAAGGAAGCTGCTCAGCTCGTGGCAGCCAGAAGCAGAAAGGGAGAGAGCCGGAGGGAAGGGCCATATACGGTCCCCGAGGGCGCCCTTCAACACCTCCACCTCCAAGAACCCACTCAGCTGTGAGGTCCTCCGTGGATTCATCCATCCATGAGGCCAGTGCCCTCAAGTCTGATCGCTTCCCAGAGCCTCACCCAGTAGCCTCTGGGGACATTTAGACCCAAACCACAGCAAGATCCTTCCAAGGGCACCGCGTGTTCAGAGGGCTCATTCTCTCTTATTGCCAAGGAGCAGTAGTATCCCTACTGTGTGTGCCTGTCTGTCTCCATCTCCCCGTCTCTGGCTCTATCTCCAGCTCCGTGCAGATGGAGCTCCAGCCTCGGACCTGCTGGGCCAGCACTCTGCCCTGCATCACACCCCTCTCACCTAGCAAATGCCATGTCAGGAAAGGCAGAAGTAAGATGTCCCCTCGGCACAATTCTGCCTCCTGGACCCTGTCCTGCAATGCAGAGGGGTTGAGGACGGACTGAGGTCCGCAGCCCTCTTGGTCTGAACAGTCTTCTGGCCTGCAGCGAGGCTGGCTTGGAGGGCTGTGCTGGGGCTTGCGCACAACCCTGGTGCTGCTGGGTCAGGCTGCACCAGATCACAGAGGCGAGGCCAGTCCCCCTCTGACCTGTCTGTGGGTCCATCCCTTCCCCTGGCTGGAATTCTGCCAGGAGCTGGTCAGGAGTTTTTCCTGGCTCAGGCCAGGAAGACATTTCAGCCACGCAGCTGAGAAGTTGACTGGGCCCACGTAGGGCCACAGCCTGGCTGTCGCCCGGGGATCCCCTGTGCAGAGCCGGACTCGGGCCTGCCAGCACTGACTCCTGCTGTCCCACAGCCATCTGAGGTGCCCCTCCCCTTGTCTGCTCTTCCCTCTCGGCTTGGGCAGTGGAGCCAGGGAGGCTCTAGGTTGCTTCTGGTCTGTGCTTCAAGGCTGCTCTTGCAGACACCCCAGGAGTGGCAGGGGTGCAGGGCCCAGGAGAGAAGAACCAAAGCTCAGTCCCCTCCACCTTCCTGCCAAGAAGCCCAGAGAGTGGGCCCAGAGGGACCAAGATGGATCCAGTGGCTGCCGGTGACTCTGAGGCCGTGGCTGGGCGCCACAGGACCAGTGTGGGGGGGTGCGATGGCAGCATTTTATCCACATCCTCATCACCCTCATGTCAAGGTGTCACTCACAAATCCAAGCTTGGGTGAGGTGCAGTGAAAGCACACACTGCTGTTGAACAGGTAATAGAGCCTCTTTTTCTAGAAATTCTTTGAACCAGGGAATGAATCCCTATTCCTGGAATGCAAGGGTTTCCATGGACCAATGCGTTGAATGTAAGTCGGGTGTGTGGTGCGGTTGACTAAGAGTGAAGTTAGCTATGGGCTGCATTAGGGGAAACACAGCTGCTGGAAAGAGGGAGGTGACAAACGCTGTGCACCAGAGTGACCACTGCTGGAGCTGCGCGTTCAGTTCAAGACCTGTTCCAGGCAGGGCTCCTAGGAGGAAGCAACCCTGACCAATTTAAACAAAAGAAGTTTCACCCAAAGATGTCAGAGGACTCCTACAACTCCAAGAGCACTGGGGGTGGCATTAAAGCCACAACATCCCTTAGGAAGAACTCACACCGTGATGGGAGCTGCTCTGTGAGGTCACTGGTGCCACCGGCACTGCAGAGGGAGCTGTGAATGGCCGCTCCTGGCTGGGTCTGTGTTAGTGCTACGCCTGCACCGGGGACCCCACCTGCCGTGAGAGCGTTGCTCCCCAAGCCCCCCAGACTTGAGTCCCTCCTGGGCGCATCCCTGGCACAGCCTGGGTCCCAGCACCACCACATCCTGGCAGCAGAGGGCGCCCTGGCTCAGTTAGGGGAGCAGAGGCGGATTGTGGGGCCACAAAGGCAGCAAATGTCCCCTGTGCACCATGAAGGTCACAGAGAAGCTGCAGCCTCGTCAGGAGGAAGTAGCCACAAGCCAGAAGAACAGCCAAGGGTCTGGGCTGTTTGGCCTGAAGGGGAGAAGCCCTGGGTGACCCCCTCTGGCACCCTTAATCAGAGAGGCTGAATCAAGAGGCTCGCTTCCTTCAGCGAGGCCACTGGGCCTGGGCTGTTCCAGGGACAGCCCCCTAGAGGGGTCGGTGTTCATCAGGTATAAGCACCAAAGCAAAGCCTTGCCTAAGCGCAGTGAGGGGCAGTGAGGTCCCCAGCACAGGAAGCATTCAAGAAAACGCTGGCCAAACCACCTGACAGAGGCCCAAGCAATAAAGGGGGACACTGTAAAGGCCCTCACACCACCATGACTCACGCTCTCCTGAAAAGAACCATCTATCTGCCCTCAGAATACACCATCCATCTTGATGGAGCACATGTCAAATCCTTAATGACCTCCAGCCCTCATTTTTTCCTTTCTCCAAGACTGCATTTTATTGAAATCTGCCACACTATTCATCCTCATCAAGCTAGTGAGGCAGCAGATCAATTCACTATTCCTACTTAGCTAATACAGAAGGAAGAGAAATGGTCCACAAAACATCACTGGCTGGGAAGAAAAGAAGTCACCAGAAGCAGTTCTGTCGTTGAAAATGGAAGAAAATGGATTCCAGTCTGTGTATCGGGCTAGGCAGGCCGTTCTCAAGAGCGGGCGAAGCCGGGCATGTGGGAGAGTCCACACCTCAGCCTCTGTGGTGCATACCAAGCGCTGGGCTCAGCAGAGAACAGAGTCGCCTCTCTGTTTGGCACGAGTGCCCGGCTCTGGCTCCAACGCCTCGGCGTGTCACGGCTCTGACCCCGCAGGGACAGAGGCTCTCTTGCAGGGACAGCAGCAGGGATGACGCTGCACCACGGGGAGCAGCAAGAGGGAGCTGAGGGCTCAGGCCCTGGCAATGCAGCCCCGGTCCTGTCCCTGGCTGGTCAGGGCCCTCCCTGCAGCCTTGGGTGCTCTGGGCAGCCTCGCTCAGATCCACCGGCTGCTGATACTCCTGACAGCCTCCCTCCAGGGAGCCCCAGGACCCGACCCGGGGCCTCCTGCTCTGAGTGCTAAGCAAGACCTTCAGCTACACTGTCAGCCACTGTCCCCCTGTGTCCTGAGCGCCAGGCCTCCCTGCACTGCCTTGGAGCTGTTCTCTGTCACTGAAATCCCAAGAGCAACTTCTGGCGCACAGGGCTGGTGAGGTCGTCTTCAGATTCGTGGGATCATTGTTCAGTGTTCCCTGCATAGTGAGGTGGGACCTGAGGTACAGGCAGTAAGGCTGAAAGCAGGTGGCAGAGCTAGAGTTCCCCTCCTAGCACTTGTCCCTTTATAATACCTCCTACATTGCGCTGGGAGGACACTCCAGAAGATCAGAGCCTAGATGTAGCCAGTGTTGGTGACATGATGACAAGGTCGCTTCCTCCCAGGGTGGCCTTCCTGGTGAGCAGTTCGGGGAGCAGAAGAGTGGCATGGAGTAAGGATTCGGCTCACGCCTCCCTCTACGTGAGGGTACCGATGATGGCGGGGAATCGAGGTGCAGAAGACGAGCCCTGGTGGCTCTGGGCCTGCAGACACAGTCTGGGGACCACGGCGCCATCCTGACAGCCTGGGTGAGAGGGCAGTGAGTGGTGTGGTCAGCCGCTGAGGACCTGCAGCCCAGGATGCCCTCTCCCTGCACTCCGCTGGTGGCCTGCAGTCCATGACTGTCACACCCAGCAGGGCTCTGGGCCAAAGAGAAGGCCGGACACTCTGCCTCTCTGGACCGGACCAGGCCATGTCTTTCCTCAGCCAGGTCCTCGCCAGTGAGTAAATCGGATAGGACCTGGCCAGGCTCCCACTCCAATGCCAGAGACTCGTGCCCCATGGGGGCTCAGACCCTGGCCTCCCTGTGACTGCAAAGCTGGGTTTTAGTCCTCTTTCCTGGCCTGCCTGGGGACAATCTGAATTTGGAGGGTTGGCTCTTAGTCTCTTGCTGGAGCTGAGAAAGATGTCGAAGCCTCGATTCCTGGAGCCTTTTAACTGGGAAAAGTCCTGCAAAGCTGGAGAACAGAGGCCACCTTGACTCCCTTCCACTGGGACAAAAGGAACACTTCTTCTGATAAAGTCCTAGAGGAGGCTCCTTCCTCAGTACAGCAGAGGCCAAGTGCGACAAACCATAGCAACACCACTCTGCATGGGGAGAGCCTGCTCACACCTCCTCCTGCATCAGGGACAAGGCAGGGATCTCTACTCTCACCACCCACACATCACAGGTCTTGAAATTTTAGCTGGAGCCATTGGGCAAGAGAAAGAAATAAAAGGGATACAAATAGAAAAAGAAGTCAGATTACCCTTGGTTACAGATGATGTGGCCCTCTACTAAGACCATAAAAGTCCACCAGAAGGCCTGGAGGGCTGACGAATGAGTGCAGCAAAGTAGCAGGCTATAAACTCAACATTACACAGTCAGTAGTGTTTCTACACGCCAACAATGGACTACTTGACAAAGAGATCGGAAAACAGTACCGTTCACAACAAGTTCAAAAAGTAAAATTAAATGATAGATATCAGGGCTGGGATGTAGCTCAGTGGTGTCACACCTGCCTGGCAAGTGCAAGGTCATGAGTTTGATCCCTGATAATCATCATAATCATAATCATAATCATAGATATCAGTCTAACCAATGAGTTAAAAGAACTCTACAATAAAAATTTCAGAAAGCTGAAAAAGACAGTAGAAGATGGAAAGACCTCTCATGTTCATGGATTGGCAGAATTAATATGGCTAAATTGGCTGTATCACCAAAAGAGCTTCTGCAGATCTAATGTGACCCTCACCAAAATACCAATGGCATTCTTCACAAAACTGGAAAGATCCTGAAATTCATATGGAAACCCAAAAGAGCCAGCACAGCCACAGCCATCCTGAGCAAAGACAGCAAGGTGGGAGGCATCACGATACCTGCTTCCAAATCATGGCACAAAGCCAGAGTGACCAAAAGAGGATGGGACTGGCACAGAGTGGACACAGACCAGCGGGACAGATAGAGGGCTCAGGGAGAAACCACACAGCCACAGCCTCCTCCTGGACAGAGGAGCCAAAATGTACACTGCAGAAAGACAGTGTCTCCAGCAAAGGCTGCCAGGAAATGGAAGCCATGTGTAGGCAGGAGGACCACAAGTCTGACCCCTGTCTGGGCCAGGAAGGCAGCTGCGTGTGAAGGGTCCGGGTCCAAGCCCCAGGACCATGGGGGGGCGGTCTGAGCTGCAACACCTGGAGCTTGCCTCCTTCCTCCTGGACACAGCATCTCCCGGGGCAGACTCAGAATGCTTACAGCACAAGAGGGGCTTGGCTTTTGTTAGTAAAACCAGGAAGCAGGTCATAGCCCTGATGTCCTGGCAGAGGGCACCAGGTTCAGGGACCAAGACTGGGCCTCAAGGAGGGGTCCTCAGGATGCCTGGCTGGGTTTAAAGTGGGTAAGGGCTCATCAGCAGGATGGACAGGAAGTGGGGTTTCTGTCACTGGGCAAACCCTCCAACTGTGCGAAGGGGACGTGGAATGAGTGTGCCTCTCACCTTGGTCACTGCAGTCAGTGGGGAGCTTCTCTGCTCCCCGCCATTCCTCCCTCTGCATCAGTGTTCGCTGCTCCCTTGATTCTCAAAGTAGGGGCTCCAAGGTAGCCTTAGCACCCCTGGGAACCTGTGGGGAACGTCCACTTGGGCTGGCTCCGGGCCCTCTACCCTGACCCCAAAGGCCAGGCCGAGCCTGGGAAATGCAGCCGTTCTCCCAGGCTGCAGCGCCCTGCTCCAGTCTGCTCAGGACTCGCAGAGGGGATGGGAGCGGGGTGTGGGGGACCCTGAAGACATTGCCTTCATCCTCTGTCTACTCAGAGATGTTTTCTGATCTTGTGCGTGTCCTTCAGTCGCCAAGGATCCTCCTGACTGAGGGTGTGCCTCTCCCCCAGCCTCTGGGAAGGTCTGCTGAATGACCTCACCATCCTGTGGCTGCTCCCTGCTGTATCTGGCCAGGGGACACTATGGGGACACTGTGGCTTGCTGTCCACATAGCCTCCTTTCCAACTGCCTGGTTCTGCGGACAACTTTGTGCTTGAGCTTCTGGGCCAGGCGTTTAGTGACTATTGTTCCATGCCGGGGAAGAGGACTCGGTAAGTGCAAGGCTGTTTATGAAAGCACACAGGTTCACATGGGTGAGGCTCGCTAAAACCAGCAGTGTCCGCAGTGGGACAGGAGTGGAGGAGGAGGTGTAAGAGGATGAAGGTCCCAGCGTGACAGCACCAGGAGGCGCGGCCTCGGGCGGGTGACCAGAGTGCTGTCCCCGCCCTCACAAGCGAGACCCCAAGAGCTCCCTCACCCCGTCCTCAGCCCTGAGGACCA
>NW_022900927.1:65268433-65280725 GCF_012274545.1 Fukomys damarensis
TCCTGCCGCTTGTCGGCCTCAGAACCTGGAGGAAGCAGTGTTGTAAGCGGAGCAGCCACAGGCCGGGCTCAGCCTGAGCGAGCTCTCGAACTGCGCGGGTCTTTGCTGCACATGTCCTGTAGGAGCTTGAAAGCAGTAATGAGAAGCTGGGATGTACAGGACTTCCTAAAAAGGCTAGCAAGTCCGCCTCTGTGTTACTTCTAAGTCCCCATTACACAAAGTATTTTCATGCAAAAGAGCCCACGGTCCTGTTGCAAAGACTGATTATCCAGACAGCTCCAGACCAACCACCCAAACCGTCCTCCTTGCTCTCCGCATGGCTTTCCTTAGAACCGCCTGCCTGGGCCTCTCCTCGTCCTCTGCTCTGGGTGCAGCAGGCCGCCCACCTGTGGCTGCTTGCAGTACTCTCACCAGGGGCACCTCTGTGCCCAGGGGCTCTGGCCGTGTTGGGATGCTATCACTACTTGTGAGAGGTGTTGTCAGTAGGAGGCTCCACCTTGGAGAACTCACCAGCCCTGGCCAGTGGTCCCAGAGCTCCACTCAGGGAGACCATTTAGATTTCTGCTCACTACCATGCACCGCAGTACCGAGGGGACAGGGCGGCCCCTCCTCTGCCTCTCCTGCCACAGGAAGGTCAGCCGGACATCCCCAGAGTGGCAGCGCCCCTCTCCAGAGCCAGGGCCAGCCTCCCAGCTGTTACCACAGGCGTCCCTCAGTGGCAGAGCCAGCTTATTCATGGGGTGTCCTCCAGGGGGATTCGAGGCATCCGGGTCCTCTGGAATAGGTGGGGCTTTGGACAGAGGCCCAGAGAAACGCAGGTCCTGTCCACTTCGGAGGCTCCAGCTGTACAAATGGAGAAAAGCTGAAGCAAGATCATGAAAACTTGTGCTTGTTTTTTTCTTTTTTTCAGCTTTAATTGAGTTTATTGCTACATTTTAGGGATACAGTGCAGTTACATTCATTGTTGGGATCTTGTACCTCTACATGACAAGTCTTGGTTCTCATTTTTTCCCCTTACCCCTGCCCTCCCTTCACCCCCTCCTCCCCTCCCCATCTACAAACACTTTATTTCCTTCTTTTCATTATCTCACATTTTTTTCTTTTCCCTTATTACCCTTCCCCTACCCATCCCACCTTTCCTACACCTTTAGCTCCTTTCTTCCCATTGCTAAATGTCAGTAATCTTATTAGGATCTTATGTATTACTGCAGATTATTCACACCAGGGAAACTATTTGGTATTTACACATGTGTGGCTTATTTATTTCACTTAGGAGTATATCTTTAATATGTATCCATTTTCCTATGAATGAACCTATTTTCTCATTCTTTATGGCTGAGTAATTTTCCATTTTATAGAAAAACCAAATCTTCCTTATCCAGTTTCCAACGGATAGGCAAATGGGCTGTTTCCAAGATTTAGCCATTACAAACTGTGCCGCTATAAACATGGGTGCGCTTACTTCTCTGTGATATGATTCTTTTAGTTCTTTTGGAAAGATACCCAGCAGAGGGATGGCTGGGTCAAATGGAACCTCTAGTCCCAGCTCTTTGAGGTATCTACATATTGATTTCCATAGCGGTTGCACCAGTCTGCACTCCCACCAACAATGCAGAAGGGTTGCTTTCTCCCCACAACCCCGCCAACATTTGTTATTGTGTGATTTTGTGATAGCAGCCATTCTTTGTGGGGTGAGGTGGAACCTCAGTGTTGTTTTCATCTGCATCTCTCGAATGATCAGTGATGTGGAACATTTTTTCAAATATTTTCTTGCTGCTTTTACTTCTTTGTCTGAGAAATGTCTGTTCATTTCGGATGCCCATTTTTGAATCGGGTCTTTATATTTGGGGGGACTGATTGTTTTGAGTTCTTTATATATCCTTGATAATAGTCCTTTGTCTGAGGTACAGCTGGTAAAAATTTTTTCCCACATTGTAGATTGTCTCTTAGTTCTGCTAATGGTTTCTTTTGAAGTACAGAAGCTTTTTAGTAAGATGAGATCCCAGTTGTTGATTCTTTCTGCTAGTTCCCGTGCTACTGAGGATTTGTTCATAAAGTCTTTTCCTATACCAATGTCTTCCAGAGTTCTGCCTAACTTACTTTCCAGCAAGTTTAATGTTTCTGTTTTAATATTTAGATCTTTAATCCATTTGGATTTTAATTTAGTGCATGGCGAAAGATAAGGGTCTAATTTTAATCTGTGACAGGTTGATATCCAGTTTTTCCAACACCATTTATTAAAGAGGCTATCTTTCCTCCACTGAGGATGGTGAGCTCCTTTGTCGAAGATGAGGTAGCTGAGTACATCTGCATTTGTTTTTGTGTCTTCCAGTCTGTTCCATTGATCCTCAGGCCTATTTCTTTGCCAGTACCATGCTGATTTTATCACAGTGGCTTTGTAGTATAGTTTCAAATTGGGAATTGTTACACCTGGTGCCATGTGACTGTTGCCTATAATGGCTTTTGCTATTCTAGGTCTCTTGTGGTTCCAAATGAATTTTTGGATTCTTTTTTCTAGTTCTGTGAAATATAGTGTTGGAATTTCAATTGGCATTGCATTGAATGTATATAGCAGTTTCGGTAGTATGGCCATTTTCACTATGTTGATTCTTCCTACCCAGGAGCAGGGGATATCTTTCCATTTTTTTATATCCTCTTCGATTTCTTTTTTCAGAGTGCTGTAGTTTTCAGTGTAGAGATCTTTTGTTTCTTTTGTTAGATTGATTCCTAGATACTTCATTTTTTTGGATGCTATTGTAAAAGGAATTTTTTCCCTTATTTCTCTTTCTGTCTGTCTGTTATTTGTGTATAGAAAGGCTATTGATTTTTGGGTATTCACCTTGTATCCAGATACTTTACTGAATCTGTCAATTAAGTCTAGAAGTTTTTTGGTGGAGTTTTTTGGATCTTCAATGTAGAGTATCATATCATCAGCAAATAATGATAGTTTAACTTCTTCCTTTCCTATCTTTATTGCTTTAATTTCTTTCTCTTGTCTAATTGCTGTGGCTAATGTTTCCAGAACTATATTGAAGAGAAGTGGCGATAGTGGGCATCCTTGTCTTGTTCCTGATTTTAACATGAAGGTTTTCAGTTTTTGGCCATTCAATATGATGTTGGCTGATGGTTTTTCATAAATAGCCTTTATTAAATTGAGGTATAGACCATCTATTCCAATTTTTTGCAGGGTTTTTATCATGAATGGGTGTTGAATTTTATCAAATGCTTTTTCTGCATCTATTGAGAGGATCATATGGTTTTTGTCCTTGACTTTGTTAATATAATGTATTACATTCACTGACTTTCGTATGTTGAACCACCCTTGCATCTCTGGAATAAATCCGACTTGGTCATGATGGATGATCTTCTTAATAATCCTCTGTATTCTGTTTGCTAGTATCTTATTAAGGATTTTTGCATCTATATTCATTAAGGAGATTGGTCTGTAGTTCTCCTTTTTGGTTGTATCTTTCTCTGGTTTGGGAATCAGAGTGATACTTGCTTCCAGGAATGAATTTGGAAGTATAGCTTCTCTTTCAATTTCATTGAAAAGTTTGAAGAGTAATGGTAGTAGTTCTTCTCTAAATGTCTTGTAAAATTCAGCAGTGAATCCATCAGGGCCTGGGCTTTTCTTTGTTGGTAAGTTTTTAATTACATTTTCAATTTCACTGATTGTGATTGGGGTGTTTAAAATGTTTTTATCTTCTTCGTTCAACTTTGGTAATTCATAAGTATCTAGAAATCTGTCCATTTCTTCTGTGTTTTCCATTTTATTAGAGTACAGGTTCTCAAAGTAGGTGTTCATGATCCTCTGGATTTCTTTCGGATCTGTTGTGACTTCGCCTTTTTCATTCCTAATTGCATGGATCTGAGCCTTTTCTTTCCTTTTTTTGATAAGATTAGCTAAGGGTTTGTCAATTTTATTTATTCTTTCAAAAAACCAGCTCTTTGTTTCATTTATTTTTTGTATCGTTTTCTTAATTTCAATTGCATTGATTTCTGCTCGGATCTTTATAATTTCCTCTCTTGTTCGAGCTTTGGGTTTTTCTTGCTCTTGTTTTTCTAGGAGTCTAAGTTTCATCGTTAAGTTGTTTATTTGAGCCCGCTCTGTTTTCCTAGTGTGGGCATTCAATGTTATGAATTTTCCACGTAGAACTGCTTTCATTGTGTCCCAAAGATTCCTGTATGTTGTATTGGCATTCTCATTTATTTGTAAAAACTGTCTAATTTCTTCTTTAATTTCCTCTGTAATCCATTGATTGTTTAGGAGAGTGTTGTTCAGTTTCCATGTGCTTGTGAAGTTTCTATAGTTTCTTGTGCTATTGATGTCTAGTTTGATTGCACTATGATCTGATAATAAACAGGGGATGACTTCAATTTTTTTGCATTTATTTAGACCTGTTTTGTGAGCCAGTATGTGGTCTATTTTGGAGAATGATCCATGTGCAGCCGAAAAGAATGTATATTCTGGTTTTTGGGGGTGGAATACTCTATAAACATCTATTAAGTCCATGTGTTCCAAAGCTTGGTTCAGTTCTATTATTTCATTGTTGATTTTCTGCCTAGTAGATCTGTCAATTTGTGATAGTGGGGTATTTAAATCCCCCACTACAATTGTATTAGTGCTTATTTGGTTTTTCATGTTACTTAATATTTGTTTTATATAGTTGGGGGCATTTATATTTGGTGCATATATGTTTATGATTGTCAGCTCTTCCTCTTGAATTGTTCCCTTTACAAGGATGTAGTGTCCTTCTTTGTCTCTCTTAATGAGTTTTGGTTTGAAATTTACTTTATCTGAGAATAAGATTGCTACCCCTGCTTTTTTCTGGACTCCTGACGCATGGAGAATTGTTTTCCATCCTTTCACTTTCAGTCTATGGACTTCCTTTTGCACTAGGTGTGTTTCTTGTATACAACATATTGTTGGATTTTGCTTCTTAATCCATTCTGCCAATCTGTTTCTCTTGATTGGTGAATTGAGGCCATTAACATTGATGGTTACAACTGATATATTTTGACTTATTCTTGTCATGTTGTTGTCCATTTGTTGACTCTTTTTACTTTTTCTCCCATCTCCTTTTAGTTTCTTGCCTTGCCTATTTGATTTGGTCTGTTGGGCCTCATGTTATTGTGAATTTCATTGTCCTTTTCTAGGATATTGTTTAGAATTCCTTGCAGTGCTGGTTTGGTGTTCATGAAATTTCTCAGGTGCTCTTTGTCGTGGAAGTATTTTATTTCCCCATCTATTTTGAAAGAGAGTTTTGCAGGATACATCAGTCTAGGTTGGAGGTTCTTTTCTTTTAGGACTTGGAATACGTCACTCCAGGCTCTCCTTGACCTAAGGGTTTGTGTGGAAAAGACTGCTGTGATTCTAATGGGCTTTCCTTTGCATGTGATTGTTTCTTTTCTCTTACTGCTTGTAGTATTTTGTTTTTCTGTTGGATTTCTGGAATCTTGATTATTATATGTCTAGATGTAGTTTTTTTTTATCGTGGCTAGTTGGAGTTCTGTATGCCTCACTTATCTATATGTCTAATTCTTCCCTTCTGTTTGGGAAGTTTTCTGTCATTAATTCTGTGAAGAGCTTTTTTAGGTCATTTGCATTTTCTCCTGTTTTTTTCATGAATTCTTATCAGTCTTATGTTATTTTTCTTTGCATTGTCTAGAAGTTGTTGGATTGATTTCTCATGATCCCTTACTGTTTTTCAGAGACCTCTTTTTTCATGGTCACTGACTGCGATCCTATCTTCTCTATCTGAAATTCTATCTTTGCAATCTTTTATTCTGTTGTGTACACTTTCAATAGAGTTTTTAATCTCCTGGATATCTGTTTGAATCTGTTTTATGGATTCCATTTCTTTCCTCTGTTGGGCATTCATTGTTTCCATTTCTTTCTTATGCTGAGTCTTCATGGCTTCTATCATGGTCTTGAGCTTGTCTATTTTTTTGTCAGTTTCTATTCTAGAGTCTCGAATCATGACTTCCATTTTGCTCATCATCTCTCTGGTTAACTGGGAAATTATTTCTGATTTGAATTTTTCTAGAGCCTGATTAATCTGTTTTGTTACCTCCTGTGGTATGGGTCCAGGGTGTCCTGTTGGTTCACTATCAGACTTTTCATCCTCATTTGTCCTACTGTTTGCCATTGGTGAACTGGAAATCTGTCTTTGTGTCTTGCTTAAGTGTTTTCTCATTTTTATTTTTGTTGTTGGGTTGTCCTTGGTTTAATTTCTGGGTATTACTTAAATCTTCCTGATATAGTTGCGATTTAGGTTTTGAGTTTCTAATGACTCATAGACATCCTCATTTTCATAATATCAGAGAAAACAACTCTTTAAATCAATCACAATCCTTTATCCCAATTGATACATTCAGCAGCCCAATAGGATCAGGCTCAGCTTGCAAACTGACCACTTGTGGTAGTCATAAATGTATCACCTTTACCCCATGTGAATTAAATTAATATCAAGAAGCAGCCCAAAATATGTTTGCAGTGAATATGCTTTTCAATATAGCATCTTTACCATTTAGGATGGGGGGGTTAGACTGAGTTAGGATGAGAGCAGTAGATACGTGAAAGAACTGGAGCAGGTTTGAAGTGACTCCAGAGGATGTAGAATTACCTTACTATCTTTATAAAGCTATTAACTTCAGGGGGGATAGAGTGCAGGAATAAGGACAAGAATATATCCCCTTAACAATAACAGGCACTTGCCTTCCCTTGAAGGTACAGAGTCATGAGTGAGGTAAAATGACTGGAGAAAAGAACTTAAAGAGAGACCCCCCCCCGAAAAAAGAAAAAATAATAAAAGAAGAAGTCTGAGTTAGGACAGGAGCAGGAATAAAAAGGGAGATGAGGGATAATATGGTGGAGCAAGAGACTGAGTTGGAGAGAGAGGACAGAAAAAAGAAAGAAATTTTAGGGTGGAATGAGGAAAAGAAAAAAGAGAGATAAAAAAAGAATTTGAAGGGCCTCTTTCAGACTATGTCTCTATTCTCATATTATACCACATTTACAGCCATATGCAGAACTGAATCCCCTGGTCTCGGCTAACCAATGGCAGTTCCCCAAGACTGAGACTGAACTCAGTCCACAAGGCCTAACTTGAGTTTCCCAACCCTCAGGGTTGAACTCCACTCAGCTCTATTACAGGTTTCCCCTGCCCTTTCTTTAAAGATGTTCAAAGTTGGGAGCTCAGAAAACTACCCTTCATGAGAACCTATGCCTCTGCAGAGTTAGTCCAAGGACTGGCCCAGTCAGGAGGTTTGAGAACAGGGAGGGGTGGCAGGTCGTGGGGGTGTTTCAAGGGCGCCCGCACGGCTACCTCCCTTACTGGGTCTGGTGGCGCGCAGTCCGGGAGGTCGCGCACCCGCCAGGTGATCTCAGGCAGGCAGGCAGGTGAAGAGACCCCCTCCGGGGTCCTTGGATCCTTACTGGGTCTGGTGGCACGCAGTCCGGGAGGTCGCACACCTGCCGGGTGATCTCTTGTACTTGTTTTTAATTTTTGCATTATCACATTAAGAACTGAACACTTCTACCTCCCTAAGGAGGGAGTAGAATATTCTCGTGCCACTCACAATACCGGTGCAATGCACATAAAATCCTGCACTAAGTCACAGTGCCTTCCAGGTGGGTCCCATGAAGGGTCATCTTTCACGTGCTCACAGAGATGTGTCTGTTCTTCAGCCCTGCTGGTGTGTTTGTGACTACAAATATAACCTTGCTTGAAATACTGAAAGTCTAAATTACAGTTCTTTGAGGCGATTCTATAGGACGAAGTAAATGTTTGAGACTAGAAAATAACAGCTAAGGCATATAAAAACATGTTATGTCTACTTAGAGTCAGAACAAAAATTGGAGATTCTGGGTAGTACTGGGGACCTCTGAAAGGCTACTGAAAACCTCTGCAGTAGGCTACAGTCTCCTGCTCAGTGTGTGACACGGGCCTGAAGAAAAGAAATATAAGAAGTGAGACAGAAAGCAGGGCGCCAGGATGACCAATGTCGGTGCAACTGTCAAAGGCCCTGGCCAGTCCCAGCCACTGATTTTTATTGACAATGAACGGGGTAAAGGTGAGCTATGAGCAAGGGCAGAATTATGTGCAAGGATGTGCAGTTTCAATGGCTACTAATGCAGGCCAAAAAGGACAAGATACAGCATTCACCAACTAGGAATAGAATAGATAAAACACATGACTATGATTAGAACAGTGTCTGTCTGTCTTGTGGGAACGGAATTTGAGTGCGAGTTATTCTGACCTTGTTATATAAGCTTTGGGCGGGCTCACTTCTAAAAACAAGCCAGTTGTGGGGTTGACTCTTCACAGTCTGCACTGCTTACAGCCAATGGATTGATTCTCTGCAGGGTAGTATTTAAGTGGGGTGTGTGTGTGTGTGTGTGTGTGTGTGTGTGCATGCATGTATATACAATTTTATGGCAACTCCTTTTTGTTGTCAACCCACTTTGCAGGTGGAAAACCTGAAATGGAAAAAGAGTGACTTGCCAAGGTCCCACATGTCCGGGGTAGATATGCAAACAAAATCAGGTTCACACCAAGGGGCCGCGGCTCCAGAGGTGACACCTTTTTGACACACAGCCTCCCAAAAGGAGAGAGGCTGGCCCTGGGTGCTGTTCAGAGCACACTGCAGGGCGACTGAGAGCATCTAGGGTGGTGCTGCATGCCACCAGGACAGGTGAGGAGTCTGAAGGATCAGAGTTCAAGTCCTGGCTGTGACCCCAATTAGCCGTGAGGCCTGCTGCTCCTTGCTTAATCTAGAGCCAGTGTCCTCAGCTGTACCATGTGTGGTCCCCACTGCCACGTGAGGCCACGCTGGGGACAGAGAACTGGCCTGGTGCACACAGGAAGGACTCGGCCTCTGCCTCCCCAGGTGATGAAGCCTGGGGAGCAGGTGGCAGCTGGTTACAGTCACAGGACACTGGCCCTGTGTGCTCTGTGTCACCAGCAGGGCTAAGGTGATTCTTCCTTCCCAGTCCACTCTGTCCACCGACAACGCCTCTCTCAAGCGGCCCATGCCAGGGCTCCCAGTTGGCCTCTGCTTGGCTGCAGGACCTCGCTGCCATCCTCCAGGGTCCGTGTGGAGGTGGGTAGAGCTCTGTGTCATGTCTGCTGCCTGTCATGTCGACTGCACTAGGAAATGCCCAGCAGACAAGCCAAGCAGTTCTGGCCATGCCTGTGGGGTCCCCAGAGATGCCCGATGCGGGGGAGGCGCACCGGACTGTGGGTGGCACTAGACAAGAGGCTGATGGCCTGGATGGAAGGAAAGAGAAAGGAGGAGGAAGATGGCAAACATTTGGAAGAACATTCTGCTTGAGTGGTGTGTCTTTTGCTGCCATTGCCCTGGACATGGGTCTCTACTTTCTTCCGCTTCCAGAGCGGATTCACCAGCGACTCTCCAGGGAGCTACATGCCTCTGCCTTGGACTCCAGCTGCATCCTCCATCCCTCTCGCTGAGGCTGCTTCTCCAAACTGAGCAGCTGCTGGATGCTCGCCGGTGTGCACAGCCACAGTGGACTCTCCCACCTCTGACCCTGGAAGCTACCTAACAAATCCCCTTTCAGAATTTTATACACACATATTCTATGGATTCTGTTCCTCCAGAGAACAGCAGCCAATCTAAGCTGGGATAAGCAAATAGAGAAGGCACGGAACAAAACTGGGGGAAAATGTTCAAGGTCCAGGCGTGACCCTGGAGTATCCACGAGGGGGAGCCATATTCCCATATTCAGGGGCTCCCAAGTACTTTCCAAGGAAAAGCATGAACCTCTGGTGCGACTGAAGTTGAACTCCCTCATTTATCCATCCATTCATTCAGGAAATATTTACTACATACATGTGCCGGACCTGTGGGCCCAATGATAAACACTGTGCTTGCGTAGCTATGGTGTAGCAACAACTTCTGTGCTTCTGGGATGAATCTCGTAGCTATGCAACAGCTAAGTGTACCACAACCTGCATTCATCCTCAGCCAGGGTCCGGTGATGTCACACTTCCCTTTCTTCCACAAACATTTATACAGTGAGCTCTACTCCACCTGCTTGAAATGCCCAGTAGAGGACATGGTGTAGTGCAGAAGACAAGCGTGCCTGTGACCTGCGTGGTGCCCAAGTCTGCTAACGCCACCCGGGGAGCAAAGAGACCATGCTCAGGACCCTCTGAATAAACTCACGTTGTTTCTCCTCTGCCTCCTGGAGGGGGAGATCAGAACTTTGCCTGGCCCACTCTTCCTCTGCTTCTTACAAACACTGTGGCTCCACCCCTGGCCCTGGGAATCTGAGAGCATTGCCTGGGTAGAGTGGGAGATGGCAAAGCTGAGATAGCTCATTGCCTCTGTGGCTTTGGCAAAGCCTTCCCTTTCCTGGGCCCACATCTGTGCCTTCCCTTCCAAAAGGGTCCACTCAGGTGTGGAAGGAGACACGTAGGTCTTCAGTCAGAAACCTCAGGCTCTTGACACCCACATGAGATGCAGTCTTTGACCAGTCACTTCCTTTCTCTCGTCTTTGCTCCTTTCCTCTCGGGTGTCATGGCTGGGTCCAGACATCCTGGGAGCCTCAAGTGGTCAGAGGTGGCTGGACCTAGAGCGTGTCCTGCTGGGATTAAGGGTGTGTGATTACTAAACCAGTCCACTGATTGCTTTGGCATGGCCCTAATCCCTGTAGCCTGGATAAAATATAAAAGGGCAGAAAGAAGTTGCTTTGCTACCTTCTGTCGCAATGAACTGTTACCCCTCTGCCGTGTGCCACCCTGCCTTGGAGCCAGCCAGTTACAGACTGAAACCTCTACAAACTGAGCTAAATAAACCTTTCCTCCCTTGACTTGTGGGTGTCGGGTATTTTGTCTCAGCAGTGAGAAAAGTAACCAGGACAGTAATAGATTAAATATGGCCACAAAGTCCTTGTAGAACATCAGGATACGGCCTCTTTCCCTGCTTGCCCTCATCCCACAGGCAGGCAATACTAGCAATGATACTAGTCACCAAATGATAGAGAAAAACAGATGTAAATGCAAGTGCTTTTCTGCCAGGGCTGCTGGTGGTAAGGGTACTTCAAGCCTGAGGGTTCTAGAGGTTTGAAATGAAGCCCACACACTCAGAGACCAAGGAAACATGGAGGGCAGGTCCCACTGACAATGGTGTAAGCCCCAGATCCAAATATGACAGAAGACATTTGTGTCACTAGACTCTTGAGTCATTCTAACATGTAAATTCCACTTCTTGTCTAAGCCAATGAGTATCATCTGTTACTGGCATCCAGGAGAAAAAAAAATGACTGAATCAATGAGCAACTCTATTCAGAAAACTTGTGTGGCATAAAGGAAAGGATCCTATGCCAGGGTCAGATAGTAGCTTGTTGTTGCTGACTATATGCCATTAGATGTGTTTCCTGTGTCCTTGAATTTCACTTTAGGACAACAGTATCATTCGTTTGTCTAAGAAATATCTATGGGCATGTGTGTGCAAGGTATTGATAATACCGGGGTAACAAGACCCCCGTGACAATGGAAATTTAGTTCAGTTCTGGAAAAATAAGGTTTCGTTTTTGTACACCTGATTTTGTCACTGTAAAGTCTGTTCACAGTATGAGTCTGTGGCAGTTGGTAGCTGGTAGCTATTACTGCTCCTTTACCTCTTATCAGCTAATATTGTACAGGAGAGGCAAGAAATAGAGCCTAGAGGGAAGGGGAAAGACAGTGCTTCATTTCCCTCCCAGCAATCAGGGCCAATTACTAATGTTTACCACCCTAATTACAGGAGGCGTTGAGCTAAAGCTTTAGAAAGAGCCTGGCAAGGGCCTGGGTACAGTCCTCTGGGACCTTTAATAACCAATGGGCCACCAAATACATTTTTTTTTCTGGCTCCTGGCAGAGAGACTTTTCAGAGTTAAATAAGCTCGTCAGTTCTCAAAAGGCTTAGAAACAGAGCTACTTAAGCTCAATCTGTGTCAAATCCTGTTACAAAGAACTGATAAAGCTAGCTGCAGTTGGGTTTTCATTTTTAAAGGAAATTCATAACTTGGGCTGAAGAGCATTACATCGGAAATTAGTCCAGTGAGAGTGGGTAGGTTTGGCATTTCTCCTCGGAGAGATAACGCTATTATGAGAAAGCTTTAAGACAAAACCGACGAAACTGTACCATTCGTCACCTTGAAGTGTATGGACCTGGAAGATAAAACTACAGAAAACCTGATGGAATTTGCCCATAAGCATTTTCTTCGCTTCTAGGACACTCTCAGACCCAGCCACCCGCGATAACAGCCTAAGAGGCCTCGGCA
>NW_022900927.1:65280931-65284384 GCF_012274545.1 Fukomys damarensis
TGTCAGTGAGTTTTGAGTCCCAGAGGCAGAGGAAAAGATAACTCTTGCTCCTGATTGCCAGGACGTTATGATAGAAGGCACTGTGGGGAGTTTGGATGAAAAATGGCTAGCAGAAGCTCTAATTCTTTTCAACTAATGACATTATCAATAAAGATCTTGCAGGCTGACTTTTTGGTTGTGCACTGGAGAACAGATTGGGATGAGGGTGACAACAGGAAAATGATTGCTGGAATGGGTTAAATAAAATGGGTTAAGATGCATATTATTTTATGGAGTCGGCGTGCACCAGGCCCGCCCGCGGCTGTGGCGTGGGGCACCGGTGTCTGAGGCTGCAGTCGAACTGGGAATTTCTTGGCATCTATGTGGGAGTGTGCAGCGGATGTGACACGTTATGAAAGGAAATGCTGCAGGAGGCGGAGACCGAGTCTGTCGCGCAATGGAGGTTACTTCGGGGTATTTTTTCATCGGATGCTGGGTGCTTTCCACAGGCCTGGCCTCATTCAGGGTTTTTAGGACGGACGTGAAACAGGCCCCGCCTCTAGGTAGGGTGTCAGCAGGAGCCAGTGTCATAAAAGGTGTGAAGGGGTCTGATGCCACGTAGGGACGTGATCGGAACGGAGCGGCTTGGACAGCGGTTCGTGGGCGTGAGGGCTTGGAACAGGCCCGGAGATGTGAATGCCACCAGGACACGGATGTGTTTTCTTTACAGTTTCTGACGTTTGGCTTACAGCATGCACTCGTTATAGACTAGGGGCAGAAAATGACTTAAAATTTGTTGAAGTAGAAAACAAGTCAAAATTAAATTTAACCTTTAATTTCTAGCGCTTCCCATAGTGGGAGGTCGTCCTTGAGAGGATTTCATTATTATTAAAGGCTTCCTAGTAGAAACCGAGTGATTGCTTGAGTGAGTGAGCATCATTTTAAGCACTGAACTGTGCTAAGGTTAACAGTGGGAAGCCAACATCTGTCCTGAAAGAGCTCACAGTTCAGTGGTGATAGGCGCATTTTGAAGGAACTGAAGCACTGCTTAGGTGTGGGCTGCCAGTTCTGAGGTGAGGTGAACTCTGCGGATTAAGGATGCCCAGGTGGGGACTTGTACAGGTGGTTGGAAGAGTGGGAATGGAGGGTAGGTTAGTAGAGGGCAAAGTCCGGAGTGATGAGTTTAGAAGTGAAGACTTTTGTCCTGAGGGTGAATGACCTTTGCAAGAATGTGAGCGCTGTGCGTGAATACTGGTCAGTGACAATAGAGGAAAGAGCAGAGGAGTAATGGAAGGGTGGTTTTGTTAGGGATGCTATCGGGAAGAGAGGAGAGGCTAAGAATTCCATTTATAGTAAATCAAGAGATCCAAGGTTGGTGTTTGATGATGTTTCTTGAAGTTCTATTTCACATTTGTTTGCAAACCTTTTGAATTCTAAGACTTGCCATGATTTCAGTAAATATAGTGATGAAGCATTTGTTCTCTTGTAGGTAGAGCTAAGTAAAGATGAAGTAAAGCGCCTCATTGCTGAAGCAAAGGAAAAGTTACAGTAAGTTTTGGAATATTGCCCTGTGTAGTCCTGTCCTGATGAAATGTGTGTTTTAACTCCTGATGGCTTGGTGGTCTCCTTACTGGAAGGTGCCATGTGAGTGATTTCTTTTTTCTTTTTGTTTTTGTTCTCATAGAGAAGAAGGTGGCAGTGATGAAGAGGAGGCAGGCAGTCCCTCAGAAGATGGCATGCAGAGCGCCCGCACCCAGGCACGACCCAGGGAGCCCCTACAGGATGCCGACCCTGAGGATGACCACACACTCGATGATGATGAGCTGGCTGAGTACGACCTAGACAGATACGATGAGGACACCAGCCCAGGTGAGACGCACGCTCAGTGCACTGGTGAGGTGGTGTCTGGATCTTTACTCTTTTCAGTCCCATAATCCAGACAGAGAATGTGTTTCCTAAATTAGTTGAAAAGAGAAGCTCTGATCCACTGCTCTAAGACATAAATCTGAGATCTTAGGGAAAATAGTGTCTGTTATCACACACTTGAGGTTTAATATAAAAATATATGCTTTCTGGGATTTTCTTTGAAAAATCTCAGCTATGAGAGAAGATACAGGTTAGGAGAGATAGCATAGAGAAAATAATCATCAAAGCTAGGTGACAATGCTCAAAGTTCTTTATGCCCTCTCTTTGATTCATACTAGAAAATTTCCATGGCACAACATTTTTTTAAAAGTTAGGCACTTATGGGTTGATGGTAAACATTGTGGGATACCCAGTGTTGGAATTTTTAAATATGGGCTCTGTGTGCCGTAGAAAGTCCCTTCCTTTTTTTTTTTTGGTACCAGGGATCAAACTCGGGTCCTTGCACTTGTGAAGTGGGTGGTGGAACCACTGAGCTAAATCCCTGGCCCGAAAGTACCTTCTGTGCATGTCAGGTGCCTAAGATCCTTCAACCCTGCCTCCTGCAAGAACTTTCCGTGACAGTTCAGTGTATCTTCCTTTTCCTGAACTTCCTGTCACTCTGGGCCTGTGGTATGCTACTCAGATGTGCCATAAAAGAATTCCATCATCAAGAAAGTTTGCAAGCCTGTCAGAAATCCACTTCAAAGTTGAAGTATGAATGGCCCATAAATTCCTGCCCTGTTTCCTTTCCCAACTATGGATTATTTATAGTTACCTATAAAATAGGTGGCTGGATGGCAGTCCAAAGATCAACATCTTAGGAAATTGTTTTTGTCAAGAGGACCACTGTGTTCATTTCGGTTGGTGAATTTGTACAGATGCTGAGACTCTTGGTGAATCTCTCTTGGGGCTTACAGTCTACGGGAGCAACGATCAAGACCCTTACGTTACACTGAAAGATACGGTAAATACCCATGTCTCTTTCCTAGTCACGCTCCCATTAGAAAGCCTGGCTGGATCTCTACCTCTAACCAGTGACCTTTTGCCTGTCCACCTAGGAACAATATGAACGTGAAGATTTCTTCATCAAACCTAGTGACAATCTCATAGTGTGTGGGCGAGCTGAACAGGAACAGTGCAATTTAGAGGTGCATAGTAAGTAAAATACATCCTGTGCTGAAAGGTTTTCTGGAGGACACACTAAACTGGCTGCATTAGTTGTTGGGAGGGAGGTTTAGGTGCAGATCCTGCTGCTCCTCCCTTGAATCGGTGATGCAGTTGAATTTTATGCAGACTACTTCGTGGTCACTGTTTCACACGTGTGGTCCATATAATCACTTTGGTACCTGACCTTTCTTAGGGCAATAAATAGGCCCCCAGGACTTTTTCATGGGTTTGTTTTTTCTTAACTTTTCTTTAAATGTATTTGCCAGTTTTTCACTTTTCCCTCTGCTCTAGAAACCTGGAAGTAAAACTATTAAAAGTAAAAAAAAAAAAAAAAAAAAAAAAAAAAAAAAAAAAAAAAAAAAAAAAAAAAAAAAAAAGTTTAAATCCTATTAGCCTGAGGTG
>NW_022900927.1:65285129-65319145 GCF_012274545.1 Fukomys damarensis
AAAAAAAAAAAAAAAAAAAAAAAAAAAAAAAAGTGTAATCCCATTAGCCTGAGGTGATAACTTGCCACTCTGATTTTTTACTCCTTGCTTTTTTAGACACATTTTATGTAATGAATATGCTAAACACGGGCCGTGAACTTAGCTCAGTGGTTCTGCTGCCTGCCTCACAAGCACAAGAACCTGAGTTCGATCCCCGGTATGAAAAAGAAAGATTTTGCTGAACAGACAGGTTTTTTTGTTTTGTTTTTTGGCACTGGGGATCTAACTCAGGTCCTTGCACTTGCAAGGCAGGTGCCAGAACCACTGAGCTAAATCCCTAGCCCATAGACAGGTTTTTAATTTTGCTTTTTCAGGTATTTCCTCTTCACAAGACTTTGTACCTTCTTTGTTTTTTGTTTTCTTTTTCTGCAGTATCAGTGATTGAACTCAGGACCTTGCATTTGCCAGGCAGGCGCGGCACTACTGAGCTACATCCCTGGCCGAGACACTGTACTTTTTTTATAATAATTCAGCCCAGAGAGCCAGTTTTCTTTTCCAACCAGCAGATCTTCGTTATCTTTCTTAGCTCAGGAAATGTTCGTACCACAGCCAGGGATGAGTGCTTTGCAGAAATCTGCAGTAGGCAATGATTTGAAGTCTGAATCATTTTATTTTTGAGGTGCTGAGTGCCTAACCTAGGGCCTTCATGTATGCAAGTTGCCTACCACTGAGCTGTGTTCCATTCCTTGGGTTGGGTTTCTGAAATTTAAAAACCATCAAGGCCAGAGCCAGGGGATTTAGCTCAGTGGTGTCATCACCTGCCTTCAATCCTGATACTAAAGTGGGGGAAGAAACCATTAAGTCCACCTGTGGAAAGCCTGCAGCTTGGGCCCATTTAGACTCACTGTGATCTGTTTATGAAATTTTTCTGAAAGAAAGACTGAATAGCAGGCAGTATAATGTGAAGTTGTTCTCTCTGAACTCTTGATATCTTTGAACACTCATTTATTGTAACAAGTACTTTAATTTTAAGACCGGTTCTAATTTCAGAATATTAAAAACCTTATTACACTTGTTTTTTCATCATTTTCACCTGAGGAAATTAGTCATTTCTTGGAACTTAGTGTCAGGAATTGAGAAAAAAGTTAAATTTGTATTTCCACTTCCTTGTGAGTTAGATCATTGTAGATATCGGTTATTATTTAGCTTTGTAGAAAGTCTTTATCCAACACATCTAGATTCAGCTTCACAGTTGTTGTCTAAGGCTGATCAGGTTGTTGCTCTGCCACGGTTCAGAGTATGTTTTAAAATAGCATCACTAGTTTTATTTAATATGTAAGTGAAGTACACTGAATATGGTTGAGGATTTTGCAGGACCACTGTTTTAATTGTTTGAACATGCGTTCTCATCATAGACTGGGATGATAAAACTTTACAAGCAATCTGCTGATCCTGGCGCCCATCCCAGGAAAGAGAGATGCAAAGAATTTAAAAATCTTCAGCTTTTACTGTATTAGTACTTTCTTAATAAAAAAGTATGTTTATGGGTGGTGGGGAAGGAGGATTCTGTTCATTGGGCTGTATTAGTGCTAAGATTTCAGTCATTGATTTAAAGTTTTGTTCCTTGACTTTGTAACTGTGACCGTTAACTGTCCAATTCTTTTAGTCGTTATATTCAGAAAGAAAGAATATCCCCATGAGTTCCATTTCCCCTTCACATTGTTGGTCTTCATAAACTTTTTTTTAATGATAACAAATTCTTGGCATTTGGATTTTTAAATATGAATTGATTTTCCCCAGTGGTTTTTGTTTGTTTTTTCTGACTGATAATCAGTGAGACCTTTAGAAAAATAAAATGGTTAGGGGCTGGGGATTTAGCTCAGGGGTGCTGCCGCTTGCCTCAAAAGTGCAAGGTCCTGAGTTCGATCCCTGGTACTAAAAAAGGAAGAAAAGACAATGGTCAGTACTTGAGGAGATCTTGGGTATTTGTGTAATGAGTGAGTGGAGCCGGGACCCCTTACCCTGGCAGCACGCTGCAGGCTGTGGAGTCCATCACTGGCTCTGTTCCACTGGGGCGCCAGGTGCTGGGAATATTCAAACATGCAGAAATTTTGCCTGGCAGTAATGCTGGGCATTGCTTTTGAATGTCCTCACATGTCTTGTTTTAGTAGAGAATTGTGTTAATATGCAGTACCTATCATGACCTAATTCAGAAGGGAGTACAAGTACAGCTGTTTTGCTTAACTTTTTCTGGGCTGTAATTTCTGATGACTCTGACTCTGCCTAAACCATGAGCTCTCTCCCCACCCTTTCAGTTTACAACCAGGAGGAGGACTCGTTCTACGTGCACCATGATATCCTCTTGTCTGCATATCCCCTGAGTGTGGAGTGGCTGAATTTTGATCCTAGCCCAGATGATTCTACCGGTAATTAGAAAGCTTAAGATTGTTTAGGGGTTCCTGTTGTAGTTCTTCAGATTCTGTGTCCTGTGCGAGCATGTTCAGAACTGTTTCTGGTGTGTCCCGGTTACTGTTACTTCCTGTGCAGTACATAGGTAGTTCCGAACACGCCGTGATCCATTGTTGGGATCTGTGTCCCCCAGAGCTCAGATAAGCTGAGAGAGGCGCTGCTCCATGCAGGCTGCAGGACGGGGCCTGGAAACCTTGGGTTCAGCACTCTCAGTGCCCTGTAAGAACCCAGTACGGTATGCCGGGGTCTGTTTGAGGCCACCAGCTAGTTTAGTGGCATAACCTGCTTGAAGAAAACAACAGGTACAGCTAAAATGAAGATAGGTCTTCGCATTGGCTTTTTTAGCCACACCTGCACAATGTTACTAGCGGGAAATACTGATAATATTGACCCCATCTATCTTGTTTGCAAAGCTTTACATTCATGGTGTGACATGGGCCTCCCCACGCATCTGTGAGGAAGGAAGGAGGGTTGGGCAGTCCTTATGCAGATGTGGACTTGGGCTGAGAGCTGATGCATGTCCCAGACCCAGCAGTTAGACCGGGATGGGGCCACCAGGGCCCTGAGGTGGACTGTGGTGGGAAGTGTGTGATGAGATGTTATTTTGTCCTTTTTAAAAAGTAATCCAAAGCTCATTGCTTTTTTCTGTAGGAAATTATATTGCTGTGGGAAACATGACTCCTGTTATTGAAGTATGGGACCTTGATATCGTGGACTCTTTAGAGCCAGTTTTCACACTTGGAAGTAAGCTTTCTAAAAAGAAGAAAAAGAAAGGAAAGAAGGTAAAGAAGCTAGTGAACATTTAGACTCCAAAGGCAACTGGAGAAAAGTTTCTATGTAGGGAAGTGGGTATAAGAACATACTTGGGCTTAGCCTTGTGTGTTGAGTTCTCAGTACCTGTGCATTCCTGCAGCTAAGTTGTTAGGTTTTGGGGGAGGGGGCAGTATTGGTATTTGCAAAATTAGCACCTAGATTAAGAACTCTATACTTCTTCCCTGTAATTTATCTAAGTATTTAAGATAATAGGGAAACAGTGTTCATTAATTTGTATTGTGCAGTGATCTTTAAAACGTAGCAATCTTTTACTTCGCACAAAAAGTAATTAAAACAATCATTGCAGAGTTCCTCCACAGAAGGGCATAGTGATGCTGTCCTTGACCTTTCGTGGAATAAGCTGATCAGGTAAAGAACTGCTGTGTGGTAAGGTGTGAAACCTCGCGCCCACATTGTCAGTCCTCCTGTGCCCTGGGCCCCTTCTACCTGTCTGCTGCTCTGTCCCTGCGCTGCCTCCCTGCGCACTTGCCAGCCAGCGCCGCTCTGCGTGAGGGCTGTGCTTCTCCTGGAAGAGTCTCCACGTCCTTCTCACCTCAAATCTCAGCTACATACTCTTTTTCCTTTTTGACTTGGTGTCCACGATGTGCAGCTGTTGTCACATCCACGCCAGACCTTCATCTTTGCGAGGGGACTGCACTTCATACCCACTAAATCCCTGCGTCCCTCTCGCTACTTCCCAGCCCTGGCAGCCACCCTGTCTCTGTCCCCATGAGGTGACTGCTCTTCCTGTTTCATGGGGGAGGAATCCTGGTGTTGCTCCTTGCGGCCCACGGTCTGCATGAGCAGACCCTCTTCGGGCTCACCCTGCGGTGACACCTCTGCCCCACTGTCTGCAGCTCCTGTGGATGCTCAGTGGGTCGCTGGCACTGTCAGCCGCTGCAGTCATAACACTGCTGTGCATGAGGATGCACAGGGGTCTGTGAGGCCCTGCTTCCAGTTCTTTCAGCCAGACCCCAGAGCTGTCATCGTGCATCTTACAGTAGTTGTGTTTGTGAGTTTTTGAGGAACCACCTTACTCTTTTCCGTAGTGGCCATACCATTTTACACCCCCACCAGCAGTGCTCACCCAGATTCCAGCTTCTCCGTAGCCTCCTGGGGTTTCTGTCTTTTTGATAGTAGCTACCCTATTACACAGGTAGGAATGCTGTCTCCCTTTGTCTTTCTCAGTGATTAGTGGAGTTGAGCAACTTCCTGCTTATCAGCCCATGTATATCTTTGTTTTTTGAGACAGAGTCTCACTATGTAGTTAAGACTGACCTGAACTATGTAGCCCAGGCTAATCTTGAATTCACAGCAATCCTCCTGCCTCAGCCTCCCCAGTGCTGGGATTACAGGTGTGTGCCACCACGCCCAACTGTGCTTGTATATCTTTTTTATGAGAAATGTCCTATTAATCCTCCTGCCAGCCTCCCCAGTGCTGGGATTACAGGTGTGTGCCACCACGCCCAACTGCCCTTGTATATCTTTTTTATGAGAAATGTCCTATTGAAGGCCTCTGCCATTTTTTAATTTAGTTATGGGAGCTCATATATTCTAGAGATTAATATCCAATCAGAAATACAGTTCGCTATTTTCCTTCCCATCTGGTGGGTTGTCTACTTTCACAGTCATTTGCAGCACACGTTTTCATGTTGGTGATGGCCAGTTTATTTTGTTGTGTATGAGAAACCGCTGCTCAGCCTGAGACCACTGCCCTGGCTCTTCTCAGAAATCCCAAGTACCAGGGTTCTTCCTGCCCTCCTCGTTCTCTGTCCTTGGCGGTGGCAGCACGTCGTTGTGGTTGCTCTGACCTGTCAGTGCATTCTGAAATCAGGAAGGACAAGCTTCCCAATTCTTTTTCAGAATGTGTTTTGTCCCTTTGGTTCCTCTACCATCCCTTGTGAATCTTAAGACTCTGCTCGTCCCTTTGTTTACAAATCTGTCTGGGATTCGGCGCAGACCGGTTCACTCTAGCTGCTGAGTGTCTGTCTTCACTTGATCTTAGCCAAAAGGCAGAGAAATGATTGTGTCTGTCTGAAGAGCACCTCTTCCACAGGGCACGTCTCACAGCTCTTGATAAGCATTGGTAGCTCTCACCACAGGAGTCTTGGCTTTCTTTAGTTCGACTCATTCCTAAGCATTTATTCTCTATGATGTGGTAAAAGGAACCCTTTTACTCTTACTGCTTCTGGCTTTTAAAAGGTGATCTAACGTGTTTCTTCCCTCTCTCAGGAATGTGCTGGCCAGCGCGTCTGCTGACGGCACCGTCATTCTGTGGGATATGTCCCTGGGGAAACCCGCAGCCAGCCTCGCTGTGCACACAGACAAGGTATGCCATCCTAAACCCCTGGGACAGATGTTGGCCAGAGAGTGTCCCAGTTTTACACAGCTTTTTGTGGTTTACAAAGTGCTTTAGTAATTGTGTGAGATGGCACCTCCCTATAATCAAGGGGGGAGGGGTGTAAAGGCTCCGGGTTCAGGCTCACGTGTTGGCTCCCTGGGTCTTCCCAGAGCCCTGTACAACAGGCACGATGCTCACTTTGGCAGTGCAGAGCTGGTGTACACGGTGTGAGCAGCAGCAGCTGCCAGCGTGTTCACAGAGGTTCTTCTGTGATGTGGCCAGGGGGCGATCATGCAGGGTCATCAGCAGTGAGGGGCTGTGAGCACTTCATCGGATCCAGTGTGGGTGCTGCACTTTAAGTACTGGCCTTTGTTGGGAAGTACGGTTCGTGTTTTGGAGTAGACAGTGCGTTTGTCTCTTTTTTCTTTTCTTCTCAGGACTGGGCATTGAACCTAAGGCTTTTGCACTAAGCATCATCTCCAGACCTTTTTTATTTGCAGACAGGGTCTCTCTGAGTTCCCCAGTCTGGACTCAGATTTGCAGTCCTTCTGCTTCAGCATCCCTCAGTGCTGACATTTATTTTGTTACATGGCGCTGAATTTCAAACAAAAGCATTTGTAGAAACTGTCACATCCGTTCTCCCCGCAGTTCAGCTGATGTTAGGACAGTGCTAGATATCTCAGTGCCTGTCTTTCCTCCCTCAGGTACAAACTCTGCAGTTTCACCCGTTCGAAGCCCAGACCCTGATCTCTGGATCGTATGATAAGTAAGCAGGCACTTGGGGAAGGGCTCACCCTCTTGGCCCAATTCAGAAGTGGCACTTGGTGCCAGACAGAAGACAAGAATGGGGCACTGCATGTCTAAGTCGTTAGTGCTGCTCATTTCTCCTTTTTGCCTGTTGCCTTCCTTTCAGTATGTGAGGAAGTGTGTCATAATAAGGGACAGAGAGAATTGGCAACTTTGACTTTTTTGTGTGTGAGAGAAGGTCCCAGTCACTAGCAGCTTATTTGGTTGTTAGAGGATGTACGTGTTGTGAAACAATCCATCCCAGAGTGTACGGGTCCTCCTGGCTGCTGTGCCACACTGGCCGTTCCAGCCGTGTGGGCACATGTGGCTCTGCTCCCAGTGTGTCACACCCTCCTGAGAGCAGGGTGACCCACACGTGACCTCATGGCAGGGGCACCATGGTGAGCCTGGGCTGAGAACGGGCACACTGCTGCAGCGGGGCCCTGCCGTGGGAGTGGGCTGTGCTCCTCAGAGTTCTCAGGCTCAGGGCAGATCCCATGCCAGGCAACCCAGGGCCTCGCTGGGCCCACGGTGGGAAGGCAGTGAAGGGTTGAGAGCTACACACTGGCTATCTTTGGGTTCCACCCTTCTGCAGGGCGGAGAATTCACCCTTTTGGGTGTGATCCATGCAGAGTCACACAGACACACCCCTCGGTTCAGCAAGCACAGTGCCGCACTCTGGAGGGCAGCACTGGCTGAGACGTGAGTCATGTGGCTCTAAACCCACAGAGCATGGAAACAAGGAGTGGCCTGGATGCTGCAGGAGGTCGAGGCCACTGTCAAGCCAGTGCCACCAGTGCCTTCAGGTGACAGGACTGGAATCACCATTCAGGGAAAGTCAACTCAGTCTTTTCTACTTCATTTTAGAATCTTAAAACAGGCTTTCAGTAACTGAATTTTGACCTCATTAAACATGAGCATAGACCCAGGAGAGCCAGTCCCCGGCCCTCATGTGCCTGTCTGTCTGTGTGCAGGTCCGTTGCTCTGTATGACTGCCGAAGTCCAGACGAGACCCACCGCATGTGGCGCTTCAGTGGGCAAATTGAGCGGGTGACCTGGAATCACTTCGCCCCTTGTCACTTTTTGGTAAGAATACATGTGTAACTTTTGCCTTTCTGGATTTCTAATGACTTTCTCTAGTTCCATTGCGGTGGGATTCTCTGAAAAACTTTCTATTTTAAGTATTTAGAGCTCATGATTGAAAAGATGACATTTGTTTGGTTTTGTAACAAGACAGTGGCTTAGCCACAAAAAACATTGGTGGCCGTGTGAATTTTGGTAGTTGTCAGCGATTCAGAGTGTTCCATGTTTTAGTTTTACTGACTGATCATTTTGTTTTTTGCGATATTAAGCACAGTTAATATTCCTTGTGTATTTTACCTAGTGGTTTAACCAGTCTGAGAGGATGCCTTTTCTCTAAATCTTGATCCTTAAACAGCACTCTGGGTGAGAGTGTGAGCTCATTTAATTTACAGCAATGTCTCCCATAGAGTAGAAAAGTCTAACATGTTCTGCAAACCCCTGCCATGCTTCAGGGTGACAGTTTCCATGCAGTGCCCAGAGATTCCACTGACATTTCAGGACAGGAGAAACAACATCCCGGCTCCTGTCCAGGAGGGAGTGTGGACAGTTAGTGCCTTGGCACAGGAGCTGCCTGCCCTGCAGCCAGGCTCCACCCTGTTAGTGTGAGGTTCCAGCCTGTGAGGCTGGTGCTAGCCTGGGTCAGCAGCCAGACGCATGTCTCCAGAGGTGACTCTTAACATTAACGGTCACAGATACGAGAGCCACAGTGTGTAGGAAGTGGGCAGTGACAAAATGGTCCCCTCCCTCCCTCCTGTTTTTGGCCCACTCTCAGCCCAACCTTCAGGACTGCCTGGTGGTCCACCTTTCTCCTTCCTCCCCATGGTGGCTTTGGCCAGCCCGTAACCCATTCCACCTTGCTCACCGGCGCCAGCCTGCAGCCTGACTGATGCAGCAGCAGAACTGGCCATGTAAGTGCTGCTTGGCCTGGCCTGAAGTCAGTCATGGCATCTGAGCTAACTGGACGAGTGCCAGGGAGTCCTCAGGAGCGAGTCACCGCTTGCCATTGTCACACCGTCGTCCTGGACAGTGATCTTGCCACTTATCCTTCCAGGCCAGCACAGACGACGGCTTCGTGTATGATTTGGATGCAAGATCAGACAGACCGGTGTTCACACTCAACGCACACAATGATGAGATCTCTGGTGAGCGTGGGTGCTGTTCCTCCCTGCCGGGGGCTCGCAACACTGAGTCTACCTTACAAGTCTGAGTGCTGTCCCTCCCCAGGTCTCGATCTGAGCAGTCAGATCAAGGGCTGCCTGGTGACTGCGTCAGCAGACAAGTACGTGAAGATCTGGGACATCCTGGGGGACAGGCCGAGTCTCGTTCACTCCAGGGACATGAAGATGGTGAGGTCCTGCCGTCTGGTGTTATGGATTTGGCTGTGATTCCGCTGCCTGCCTCGTGTTTGTAATCAGCTGGCGGCACCCGTCTCTTCTGGGACTCGCTGCTCCCCAGAGTCTGGGTGTTGAAGGTGGTAAAGTTGGAGCTTAGTCAGATTTGGTGTGGGGCTGTCTCTCAGGGTGGCTGCAGAGGACTCTGCGATGTTCTGCCTCCAAGTCTAGCATGCATGATTGACAGCTGCTTGGTGAGATCATGAGGGGTGGGGAGGACACACAAAAGACCATATTTTTGCCCTAAAATCAAGACCACTGCAGGAACTCTTGGGCCTCAAGGAAGCAGAGCTGCTGGGGTCCGGGATTTATTTGCCATGGCCTCGTTACTTAACTGGTTCTGACTGCACTGCAGTTGATCACAGTGTACATACTAGCAATGGACTAGAATAACCAGGATTCTTTCAACAAATTCTGAGCACCTGCTCCAGTCAGGCACTGTGTTGTTTAAATTAGATGGCAGCTGTGGATGGAAAGGCCGGTTATAGAAGTAACGTTGTAGTACTTTCCCATGCCTGTGTTTAAATCTAGCAGATCATATCCCAAACACCAACAGTGTCACTCACTGAGGTTTTCATAGTTGCTCCGTTCATACTTTTTGTAATACGTATGTATTGTCCAATAATGAAAGCATTAACACGTTTTTAAATGATTTGGGGATGGGGGCGTGGCCTAGCAGTAAAGCACTTGCTTAGCATGTGTGCAGCCCTAGGACTTGATACTAGGCAGTGTAAAGAAATGTCATAGTGACCTCTGGGGTCAAGCTAGGGTTCCTGAGATTTCTGGGAAGATCCTAAGAGTGATGAGGACTGAAGACTGAGTGTTTGGAGCATGCCAAGCCCGCTCAGCTGTGTCACACCAATCCCCTTCCCCCTTGGCTGCAGTGCACTGCCTTTGCCTAACCATTCAGACAAGTTCCAGTCTCGAGAAGAGGGTGGAAATCACTGATCTCCTGTTCTCTCCCCGCAGGGCGTTCTCTTCTGTTCTTCATGTTGTCCTGATTTGCCATTTGTATATGCCTTTGGGGGTCAGAAAGAAGGCCTCCGGGTCTGGGATATCAGCACCATCTCTTCAGGTGAGGCTGCCATTTCCTGCTCTTGCTGGAAAGGCTATGAAAAGGGCAGCACAGAGACAGGAGGCAGAGGGTGAGGCAGACACAGGCTGCACCTGTAGTAGACTCCTTGCTTCAGAAACATTCTGTGCACAGATCATCTGTCTTCACACTTTAGGTGTAGATCTTTTTTTTCTCTCCTGTACCAGGGATAGAACTTGGAACCTTGCACTTGCCAGGCAAGAACAGTACCACTGAGCTGCATCCCCTGCCCAAGTGTAGGTTATTTTAAAAATGCCTTAAAATTGAAAGGTCTTCCTGTTACCAGAGTAAATCTGAGTTTCTCAACTGTGAGACCCAGCTCAGCGATGGTGAACGCTCCAGAGCTTTGAGTGATACAACAGCCCAGGTGCCATAGGTTCGCCACCACTGTCCTAGCTGCTTGTTTGTTATTTTGAGTAAGTCTAGTGTGTCCTATAGAGAGAAATGTTCCCCTGTGATTCCTGAATCCTTCCTACCCGCTGCTGGAGGATCCTGAGGTCTCCCTCTGGGTTGTTCTGATTTTAGCTCACATGTGAAGGGCCCTAAAGGTTGGTTATGATGTAGGGCGAGATGAAGGAAAACAGGAAACAAAGTAGAATAAAGAAAGGACAGTCAGTGAGTGGCACAAGGCATGGGGCATGTTATCAAGGCAGGTTAGATAAATCCAGGACGAGCCAAGGTGAAGTGCAAAACAAGTATATCATTTAACAAAGATCTATAGCCAGGTATTTGGCTCAGTGGTTCCGCCACCTGCCTGGCAAGCACAAGGTCCCAAGTTCAGTCCCTGGGACCAAACAAAAAGATCTGCATTCAACACGTTAACTGAGGCTTCCAAGTTGGTTATGTGCTTTTCTGTTTATAGTGTTAAGTATGTTTTCATAAACTTTCCTCCTGACAGTAGAGAACCTTACAGTTTTTACATTTGAGTCTTTTTTTGTTACAGACTTAATTTCTTGATCTGGTGGTTTCCTAACAATTTCTTTGCTATTTAGTAAATGAAGCATTCGGAAGGCGAGAGCGGCTTGTTCTGGGCAGTGCGAGAAGCTTGTCTGTCAGCGGCCCTTTCGGGGGAAGGAGCGCAGAGAGCCCAATGGAGTCCTAGTTTGCATCCCTGAACCTGGGCTGTGACAAGCTGGCCGCTGCCACCACAGGAGGTGACAGCTCCTTAATTCTCACTGGCCTCCACCTCTCTCTGCAGCTGGAACAGTGACACAGCGCCAGGCTTTGTGCTTGCCTCACTCACATGGGCGCTGTGGGGGGTCGTGTTTCTTGAAAACAGTAATTTAAAAAATGTTTTTTAACTAATGAATTCTTTAACATCTGTCACAATAAATCTAAGTTTCTAAAGTAGGTAGTAACCTATAGAAAATTCTTTTCTTTTATTTGAAACAATAGGGTCTTGCTACGTTCCCAGGCTGGCTTCAAACTCCTGGGCTCGCTCAGCCTGACCTGCCTGAGCCACCTGAGGAGCGGGGATCCAGGTGCACACACCACACAGGCTTTAGTTTTAAGAAGGGAAACGTCTGTGATCTGAAGAAGCCTGGAAAGATGGAGATCTGGCAAAGATGGCACAGGAGACCAAGAGCAGAGGCAGGTGCCTTACAGACGCCTCTTTCCTGATATGATGGTTCTTAAAATTAATGCTTGTGATTTAAAAATGTTCCCAGGGGCTGCTCTTACAGTTTGATAAATAACTTAGAAGCACTACACCTTTTCTTCCTAGCACAGTCAGCAAGAAGAGGCATGTTCATTTTCAAACACTGAATGCTTACAGGAGGAAGTCCGCACTCCACCAGCGGGCCAGTCCCGACTCCTGTGAATGTTAACAGGCAGTAAGGACCCAGCCCTACCCTATTAGGGTGCTGTTCCAGGTCAGACAAGTGGTATAAAAGGGGTTGCAACTTGGATTCACCATGGATAGCAGATTGAAGGATGGAATATATACTGTTTCTTTGCCTTGGTTTGGCTTTTAATCAGATAACAGTATGATCTAGATCAGAGGTCCCTAGAGCTGAGGCCATTGACCAGTATCTGCCTCTGGCCTGTTAAAAGGCAGCTGAACAGTGGGAGGCGAGTGGGACAGCAAAATTTCATCTGTATTTACAGCTGCTCCCTGGCACCCACTTCACCCATCAGATCAGCAGGGCTGATTCTCATAGTTACTACACAGGTGAGGAATCTAGGCTGCATGCTCCCTGTGAGAATCCAATATAGTAATAATAGAAGTAAAATGCACAATAAATGTAATGCCCTGGAATCATCCCCAAACCATCACCACCACTCCCTGACCTCCGTATTTATGGAAAAGTTGTGTTCCATAAAACTGGTCCCTGGTACCAAAAAGGTTGGGAACCAGTGTTCTAGATGATTTAAAAAATAGTAACAGCAATAGGCTTGAGATTTAATCGCAGGTTCCACCGCCTGCCTCACAAGCGCAAGGACCCCAGTACCAAAAAAAGGGGGGGGTAATGACAGCAGTAACAAATAATAATGAGTTAGTAATAAAATCTACTGACAAGGAAAAGTCCAGGACCATATGGCTCACCGTGAAATCATGCCAGACCTGAAGAATACCAGTGCTTCATTACCCTGTTCTCAAAATGTGAAAACAAAACAAACTACAGACCAATATCCTTGATAAACTTACACACAAAAATCCCACCAGAACACTAGAAATTGAATTCAACAGCCTATCAAAAAAAACACACTGATGGGCATGGTGGTGCATGCCTGTAATACCAGCCTTTGGGAGGCTGAGGCAGGAAGATCACCTGTGAGTTTGAGACCAGCCTGGGCTATATAGTTCCAGGTCAGTCTCAATTACATAGTGAGACCCTGTCTTAGAACAACAAAAAAAAACCACAACCATGATCAAGTTGGTTTCATTCCAGAGATGCAAAGATGATGTAACATGCAAATCAATAAAAGTAACAGTAGAATAAAGCATAAAAATCACGTGATAATCTCAATAGATAACAGTAAAAGCATGAGATAAATTAATTCAACCTCCCCTCATGATAAAAGCCCTGGAAATACTAGGTGTAGGAGAGTCACACTTCACCACAATAAAGGCTGTTGTGATAGGCCTACAACCAACAGCATCCTGAGGGGAAAAATAGCATTTCTTTTGAGATCAGGATCAAGACAAGGATGTCCCCTCTTAATAAAGTACTAGAATGGTAACCAAAGCAGTTAGAAAAGAAAAATAGGAAAGAAGTCAGAGTAACCATTTGCAGCTGATACAATTCTGTATACACAGAAAAACATGGACTCCACCAGAGACTTAAAATGAATTCCACTACTAGTAGGATGCAAAATAAACAGAAAAGTTAATACCTTTCTGCACACTCATGAATATGTTAAGAAAAATCATAAATGCGACCCCACTTACACATGCAAAAATACCTAGGAATAAACTAAGGAAATAACCAATAAAATTACAAAATGAAAGAAACTGAAGACACAAAGTAGGAAATCCACTCATGTTCATGGATTGGAAGAATGAATTGCTGTTAAAATACCAATGCTACCCAAAGCAATCTATGCAATCTTTTCCGACCGCATATCTAGGCAGGCACTCAGGAGAGACCCCAAGGGAACAGTATGCCATTTCCCCCACTTTGGAATAATTTGCTTTCAGGGCAGAAAGCCAGTTGTCCCTAACCAATTACACATTAACAACTCACAAAGGTGTCCCAGCATGTGAGAAATGTACTTCACAGCTGCAGTGCAGTTACGCTGCTGGTGAAGGCAGCAGCATGACGCAGCCGGAAATGAGGTATGGGACTAGCAGCAGAGCCTGAGCATTCTGCACTTCCTGAGGACGAAGCAGGGAGATCTCTGGAGAAACATGGACACTGACCAGGAAATGCACAAAGCTAATATACCTGAATTTTAATTTCAGTATGTAGAAAACTGGGATAAACCCTACTTTTCATGTTCTGTACAAACTAAACAAATGATAAACTACAATACACAACCACTAGAGAACACATCTGAGGGCAAATGTGTTCCCAGTGAGTCGCAGCATTAGCGGAAGTTCTACAGTACTTACTGCCCAGGGATGAGTGATTCAGGATGTAGATTTTCTTTTCCCAAAGCAGCCATTTCCTCTCCCCACTTTGTCCCACTGCAAAGCCCACATCCAGCCTGAGCCCCTGCAGCAGGATAAAAAGGCATCAGTGGGTGGGAAGGGTCCGTGAGGACAGCAAACCAAGGCTGAAGACTGCACGTGACTTGCGAAATGAGGCCTCCCCAGACCCACAGTTTGGGTTCTGTGCGGCAGTGTTTAAAGGGTAGCCAGTGTTAGGCAGCCTCCACTTCTGTCACAGCACCTAAGGTGTCACTAGGAGGAAAGCTCATTCTCGGTCCTGCTTCCTGCTGTCCTGGCTTGTGGTGAGGCAGACACCACGGAGGGGCAAGCACAGCAGAGGAGCAGAGAAGGGCCGGCCGGTCCCAGGTTCCCCTCAGTGCCCACTCCTCCCCGAGCCGTGAAGCGGGGACCCAAGTCACAAACAAATGATCCTTGGGGGACAATCAAAATCCAAACCACAGGTCCTAGATGTGCACCCCAGGGAAGTCCCGTTCCAAAGGGGCCACTTAGTGAGCAGGCACAGACCAGTTAAATCTGGGCTTGGCCACTTCCTTAACCTGTCCACACTTCAGTGGCTTCTGTAGATCAGGGATCGTCACAGGTCTGTTGTGCAGATTGAGCCCTAAAGCACCAGACCAATACCTGACACAAATGCACCTCACTGCAACTGGCAACAAAATCATCATTGAAGAGCACCTGTCCTGCATCACAGACGTGTGTTGGTTTTCCAGACGCTCACTCCCCATCCTCTTCTGCAAGCCCAGCCTTCTCTTACTCTACCAGAGCCAGGCTTTCACTCACTCTACTCCTCCAGAGTGACTCACTCCTGCTTGTAGATTTTGGTAACACTCTGCATTTACGGTCACGTGCAGCACGATGACATTCCGGCAACCACAGCCAATGTCCCATAAGTTGCCAAGGGAGCCAAAATTCCTGTGCTGGTGATGGCGTCGATGTAGCATCGGAGTACAACTCACTGCTCATGTCAGGAGTGACACCCACAGTGCAGCTCATACAATGTTGCACAGCACACCGCACCTGACGAGGATGGCAAATGGCTTGCTGGTTTTGCGTTCAGTGGCTACTTATTAGAGTGTACTCTTTCCAGGCAGGGCGTGATGGCACATGCCTGCAGCCCCAGTACTTGGGAGGCTGAGGCAAGAGGATCACCCAAGTTCAAAGCCAACATGGGTTACATAGTAAACTCAAGACCAGCCTGAACTACACAGCAAGACCTGTCTCAAAAAAAGTGTACTCTTCCCACTGCGAAGTTTGCTGCAAGACAGCATGCCCTACTGCACCAGTTATAGCCACATACACCAAGTCTTCATTATGTCCCTTGATGGCATCAATAGGCCACATCAAGGGACTGACCTGTGCCATCTAGGTTTGTGTGAAAACACTGGATGCTTCCAAACCTAACGACACACCGCTTGCAGTACGTGTGGCCGTGTGCTGCCATGGCCTGAACTGATCCCACGTACATATCTGCATCTGTGTCCTGCGCAGCTTGCTGGGGCTCCATGGAGAGCTTCAGTCAGCGTGAGCCTCTCACTTCCTCGGTGTAACGGCAATGTAGGCAGATGCTGCACCGGCACAGGCAGTCCCCTTAGTTTTCCATGCTCACTGTGTCACGTTAGGCTGGGCCAGCAATTCCACGGTTTCTGAAAGGCAGGCTGTCCCCAGGCAGCTAGGCAGACCCCAGGGCCTGATGACCCCCAAGTGTGTATAAATGAGAAAACTAAGGCGAGAACCATCACTGATCTGGGCCACCCTTTCCAGCGGTGGAGATATCCAGTGCTCGTGGCCCACTGGAGATGGGACCGCCTCCCGAGCTGGCTGCTCAGGGTCTCCTTCGAGTACGTTTCTGGAAAGACGGTACTTGTCAGTGCTTGGTTTGCCAGACTGTGGGACTGAATATAGAATTACAACAAAGTCCTGTACTTTTTAAAAAAAAGTTTATTTTCATCCTTCCTAGAGGAATACAGATCTGAATGAATACATTCATTCCATAAATACATTAGCAGCAAAACCTTCCACCAAAGTCCTCTGGCCCACTCTGGAGGTGCAGCCCTCAAGCAGAAGGGCACATTACAGGCCATCTGCTTCCTGCAGAGGCAGTGGCCACACAGCCTCCTCTACCTTCCAAACCCTCAGATGCCCACCAAGCTTACCTAGAGGCCCCTCCGCACTGCCAGGCCCGACCCAGAGCCCACCCTATGGCGTCACTGGTGCTTTGAACTGCGAACCCATTACCAGTGGCTTATCCTTTTCACAGGGGAAGAAGCAAGCAAAGACCATTCCTTCCTGCCAGGAGGAAGCTCGGAGCCGTCTGGGCTCTTGGGGGCTGGGCTTACTGGAGTCAGAGCCATGCCCAGCCAGCCAGACGGTGTGATGACCAGGCCTCACCGCAGCACCCACACACCAGTCCTCGGCAGGAGCCAGCCTCCCAGCCCTCTGCTCCTGTCAGTGCCCACTGACTGACTGGCTGCTCCTTTCTGTATCAGCCCCGGGGCACTGCTGAAAACCTGAACCGCCCAGGCTGGGACAGGGTGCTGCAGGAGATGGTTTTGGCCTCTCAGCGGGAGACAGTGCCATGCACGTTCATGGCTCAGTGTGGAGCAACTGTGGGATAGCAATGAGTCACAGCGAGGAGGTGGAAGAAGAAGAATCGGAAATAAATCTGGTTTGGGCAGAAGGCCACTCTGACAGAGGCATGAATGCATCTCCCAGATTATCCTGGAAATAAAGAACCAACCTCAAAAAGGCCGACCCTTCCCCACAATCCCCAGAAACAGGACGCTCGCTCACCTCACCTCCCCGTCGGACGGATGTCTCATCTGGAGACCCTCCTAAGCAGTCTCCACTCCATCTGTATCTGCTGGCTGGAAGGTACCAGAAACCACTTCATATGAAAGCACTGTCACGGGCAACTGGCTGTGTGCCTCTCCCTTCCCTTTGTGTCTTCATTTGTGCACTGAGAGGGGTTCATCTGCTGAGTACAGAGCACTGCTCAGCCTGCAGCCTTCCGGCCCCACAGGCTCTGCCAGGTCCTCCTCATCAGAGTCCTCGTCCTCGTCCTCGTCTGGGGCGCAGGAGCTGGAGGCCGGGCCCTTGCAGGTTTTCAGGTGGCGGGTGAGGTGGTATTTGGTCAGGTAGGCCTTCGTGCATTTCTCACACACATAATCGCGTTTTCCTTCATGAGAATTCAGATGCTTCTTTAGGTGATTTGTCCTCAAGAACAGCTTGTCACACTTGGGACACTTGATCTGGCGTTCTCTACGAGAAACATTAAGGGTAGCGCTGGATCTGGGGTTGCCGACCACAGCTGAGCGCAGCTTCCTCCTCCTAGCTTGCCTATCAGGCAGGCCCCACCCCTTCAGAAGTAGGCTTTTGTTCTGGTTTGTTTTTGGTAAGAAATACACATGCAAAACAACAGGAGGGCCCACGCTGACTGACCCTGTGGAGCTCCGTGGCAGTGCAACCACCCCGCACGTGTGCTAAGCGTGCATGGTTCAGAGTCGCTGCTGTTCAGTGCTTTGTCTCCTTCCACTGCGGGCCACTGTTACCCTGTGCTGCTGGGCTTGCTTGAGCTAAAGGGAATTCCCGCCCCCTGCCCGCAGTGCCCGCAACTCTCTAGCACACACCAGAGCAGCCTGGCTGCCGGAGGACCACTTGTCACGAGGTCGGGCCGCACACAGTCCCACCCACTAATTCCCAATGGTTGGAGCTGGACAGAAAGTGAGTGCTACCCTAGGTCCAGGTTTAAAGCTGAGTGCTGTGAGGACCACAGGGGGTTTGCTGGGGACACAGCAAAGACCATAAATCCTGTAAAAGGCTCCCAATGTCAAGGAGTAGTGAACTTCCGTGTGCAGACACACAAGCCCAGCCAGAAGCTGACGGCAGCTTGACTACAGCACCCTGACCAGCCTGAGAGGCTGCAGTGCCACCCTCACTGGGGACTTCCAGAAACAGACAGGCCAGGCCCCACCCTGACCAGCTATAAAGGTGTCCCTAGGGGACTTCACGTCACAGGCAACCTTGGGGAAGAGCTCGGTTCAGCTGCAGCTAGGAGCGAGGGGCCTCCAGGCAGGGATCAGTGTCCTTACAGGAAGTAGACACCGGACCCCTGACTCTTTTGTCTCCTGCCTCCCGCCTGCCTTTCCCCAAAACCCTGGGGGCTCACACAGAAGCATGTTTTCTCAGGTGTGCAGGCACTGGCTTCCAGGAAGCATCCTTGGCCTGGCTTGCTCCTGGTGACTTGTGCTGTGTCCCTTTTTACTGAGTGGGTCTCTCAGTGTGACTAGATGATCCCAAAGATCTCTGTCAGCTGCAGTACCTCACAATTCTATACATCTGATAATTGCTGTCAGATTTTCTAAAATTTCACACAAATAATGAAACTAAGGAAGACTTTGTTTTGAAAGGTCCTTTACGCTGGGCACAGTGATGCACAACAGAAATCTCATTACTTAGGAGGCTGAGGCAGAACCATCTCAAGTTCATAGCCAGCCTGTGCAGCACAGCCAGACACTCATCTCAGAAAAAAAATAAAGATAATGAATGCGGGGGGCAGGAAGGGAGAGAGAGAGAAAGAAAAAGGGAAAAAAAAAGGAGAGCTAACTGTGAGTGCTGGAAAATGATGCAGACTGCAGACAAAGGCACTAGTGCTGATCAAGGCCTTTCCCAGCCCTGTGTGATCAGAGTCCCCAACGAGCCTCCATCTCCGCTGCGGGGGTCTTCCCCCTCTCCAACATTCACTCAGAGTGGGGACACTGCCTCTCTGCACTGCACGCAGGACAGGCACTGGTGCATGCATTACCACAGGGACACGGCACCGCTGCCTGGAGTGCTGGCCCTGCTCCTCGTACTCGTGATGCTGCCCCAAGAGCCACAGCCTCCGCTCCCTCTGCCACATTTCTGCTCAGACACCAAGCTCACGCCTCCCCACCATCCAGCTCATGTCCGAGACAGCCCAGACTGCGGAAAGCTCCCCAGCCTGGCTGTGTGCATAGCAAGTGCTCTCCCTCTCAGCCGCTGCCCCCAGACTCTGAGCTCTTTAGGACAAGGCCGGGCCCCTTCCTCTCTGGAACTCTACCTCACAGCGCCACTCTTGGGATCAGAGAAGTAATCTTGAAACTGTCAACACGACAATACACTTGAGAGCATGAGCAAAGATGAATACGGAGAGCAGAAGAGAGAAAGAAAGGAAGCGGTGAGCAGGGCGACTCACTGCGTGTGGATGAGCACGTGCTGCCTGAGGTCCTGCCTCCGCATGAATAGCTTGTGGCAGTAGTCACACTTGAGGTTCTTCTCCCCGGTGTGGATGACCATGTGCGACTCCAGGTGAGCCTTCTGGGTGAAAGACTTGTCACACAGAGCACACCGGTAGTTCTTCTGGCCTGAAAATGAACCCAGACGGCACGCTGCACACAAACCGCTCGGCCTCACGACCAGAGCCATACCGGTTCTACTCCTCCTCCCGGGACCACCAGCGGATGTGCAGAGGCTAACATTAACCTAGCCGACACAGGATATAACACCTGGGGGAGGAAATCCTGTCATCTTAGCGCTTGATCTATAGACTCATGAACCCAACCTTGTTGCCGCGCAAAGATTTTTACAGGCTGTACTTTGTGCTGTCTGGAAGATGGCCTCATGACCCAGGAGTCAAGTAAATCCCTCCGAGAAGGCACACTCAGGTCCCTCAGTCAGGGCCGGCAGAGCTTTTCAGGAAGGCTACAGGCTCAATACTCTGGCAGCCACTCAGTCTTAACACAAAGAATGAGAAAGAAACGCCTTTTGCAGAGTTGGAGAACAAATGACCCAACCAGAGAAGCTAAAGCTTTAGTTATTTTGCAGTATGTGTGAATAAAGTAAGTGGAAAAGGGTTGCTTTGCATGGAGTTCAGGAAATGGGAACAAAGTCAAATGTGGGGGGCGTGCACTGAGCAGCATTCCGGAGAAGCTGGCCCTTGCTGGTAACAAGGCGAGCTCCGGGAGCCCAGGCTGCTTCCTCAGCCTCCCCTTCACCGAGGGCAAACATGCGAAAGTGTTCTGACCATTAATTGTGCTTCAGCCCCTGGTAGAGGTACCCAGAGGAGCGGTGCAGAAAGCGGAAGCCACACCCACCCAGGGCCTCGGTGCACGCACTCTCTGACACTATCTCAACTCCACCTGCAACATTTTCTCTCTGCAAACCCTTTTGGACTGCAACTTCCAATTGTTCCGGAAACCCCAAAAGCACTTGTCTGACACAGGTAAGGCCTTGGGCTCATGTGTAGCACCCCCATTCCCTTCTGACATCTAACCCAGCCTACCTGTGTGTATCTTGAGGTGGGTCCGCAGGTTGCTGGGATCACTGAAAGCCTTGCTACAGAAGTCACACTTGTGGGGCTTCATCCCCATGTGACCCATGAAGTGGACATGCAGCTTGGAGGGAGAGATGAAAGCCTGCGGGCACATGGAGCACTTCCACTTCCTCTCCTTGCTGTGGCTGGGCCCGTGGTTGCTGCCATGGCTCTGGCTGGGGAGGTGGTTGTGGATGTGGCTGGTCAGATGGGCCTTGAACTCTGTGTAGGAGCTGCACTCCTTCCCACAGTTGCAGAGGTGCACATCTGGGTGCTCAGGAACACCTTTAAGAAATAAACCACTCCATGTCTCCAGATACTTAAATCGCAAAACTTCACCTTGACAATAATCACTGTTGCTGGCAATCTTCCCTTCTACCAACATTTCCAACTTGCCCGCTTTCTATAAAATTAAAATGTCCTGTGCCAGACTCTTATTTTCACCATTTAAAATAAATTAACAGACACATATAAAATGCATGGCAAAGAGTGGATTAGTAAGGTCTCATTCCTGGGGAAAACACCAGATTCTGTAGCTCAGACTCTTGAACATCACTTGTCCAGATACAGTGAAAAAAGAAAGCTTATATACGTTACATCAAAGTACGGGACTTTGCTGGCCTTCGTGGACATCGATCTCAGTACTGCCGGATCCAAAAGCAGCCTCCGAAGCTTAAAGCTTCTGACAAATCAGTCACACCACAAAAGCTCGCTTTATGTGCACATCGCTTGGTCAGTGACAGCCAGCTGTGAAGAACGTCACAGACTCTGACATCTCAAACACAGAAGTAACACCTTGCTGTCACATACACAAGAGTACGCCACTTACTTGAGCTGCCACATAAATCATCACCAAAGCTTTATTTTTGGTCCTCAATGTTATTACTATGGTAGATTCATGACAAGTCTTACAAACTCACCCATCTGCTGAGCATAGTCCCGGCTGTAATAGAAAAGCAGCTCATTTTCAGGGGGGATGTCTTGTGAGGTGCAGAAATAGATTTTGCCATCATGCGGATAAGCCACCAAATTCTGCTCTTCCCGATTCCTAAGTCAGCACATTGAAAAGATTAAGCAGACGAACTTTTTTGGAAGAGACAGGGTCTTACGCTGCTGAGGCCTCCCTCCCACCCTCCTGCGTAAAACCCCTGAATGGGAGACTACAGATGCATGTCACTGCCCAGCTAAGCATACAACTTTTTTCCCTTGGTGCCAGGGATCAAACCCAGAGTGCACGCTGGGCCAGTGCTTCACCCCTGGGCTACATGCCCAGCCCCTTCAGCACACTCACCTAGAAATGCATACTTAAAAACATATTCTCCACAGCAGAATCCTACGTCAAAGCTTAGGCAGAACCATCTAGGTCATTTGTTAAATTCTCTATCCTACCTACTTCAGAGGGACTTGTAGAGAAACAGATTTTTTCAGAACTGAGAACTGAACTCAGCCTCACACTGACCTATACTCTTAAATTTTATGACAGGGTCAGCTAATTCACTAAGATGACTAGGCAGAGCTTAAATGTGCAACCCTCTTGCCTCAGCCTCCCAGAATGCTGGGATGATAGGCACGTGATACCATGCCTGGCTGAGAAGCACAATTATTGTTTCAGTACATTAGTTGATCAGCTTTAATAATCAGCAAACACTAGAGCCTATTACTAGGAGCAAAAAGAATAAACAAAATGACATTTTAAAAAAATATTCTGACAAAGATAGAGATCACTAGCTAACAAGAATTAACTATAGTTACAGCCTAGGAGCTGACCAAAGCCAACAGAAAGAGACAGCACCCACTCTAGAGGCAGGGTGACTCGCCAGACCTCTCCTCATGACACTGGTGAGCTGAACAACCATTTGTGCCGAGGAGGACAGTTACACAGGCACCGATTCACACCTCCCAGCCTCTGCCCGAGGGAAGATGCTGAAAGCCTCAGTCTTTAAGTGTGTCCCGCGCTCTGCAGCTCCTCCCAGTCTCACGCAGAGCTTCCCGGGAAACTCCTGAATGGTGCATCCAAGGCCACCCTCACCTGGCTTTGCGCACGAACATCATCCAGTTGCACTCATTCTCGTCAGTCGTGACAATGCAGAACTCCAGGACGCCGCTGTGGTAGATCTACAAGGAGAGCACCCCCATCTCCGGTGAGTGAAAGCCCCCCGTGTTCCGGCCCACAGTCCTGACCCGCTCGTCTGCAGCAGGCACTGTGTTCCTGATGGTGGGAGGACGCACAGCTGCCTACTCTGCTGCTTCTCCTTTCCCCATTCCTCCTGCTCCTGAGGCACACGAGAGACCATCAGAGGCCTCCAGTCCATCTGTGCACAGAGGACTTTGCCCTGGACTCGTCACTTTCCCACTAGGGAAGACGAAACCCCATCTACCTGTCTACCCGGCTGCTTCGGTCCCCCCCACACCTGCTGTGTCCCACCTGGGATGCCATAACTAAAGAGCCCGTGACATGGCACCTTACCTTTCCAATCGCCATCCAACTGTCTCCCCACTGCATTCCCAAGTCCCTGACTGAGGTTCTACAGAAGCATGTTACAGAAATTGTAGCTTATACCAAAACTCTGCATTTACACCAGAAAACTAGAAAAATAGTTTTAGTTTCTAATTCTAGAACTGCTTCCTGAGCAAAATATTTAGGAAGGTTTTAATTAAAAATAAGATTTGTAACATAAAAACAAAGTCTATAGCCTCAACAGCAACAATTAAAATGCATAAAATAATTAAAGCCATCAGATTCTCTCTCAAAGCAGAGACTAGAGTAATTTCTCCTCCTTGTTAATAGCTGGTGTATAACCTAGCTTCCCAGAAGAGTGGAAGGGCTGTGACATTAAACAAAATGACTGGGGAGTACCACTGTATCAGTTCTGGCAATTTGACTTTCTGTCAAACTCTAACATCATAATAAAAGCAGCCAAAATCAGAGAAGTTTCATCACCACTGACCTTCCAGATGTGGCTAACGGCCTTGTCTGTCCACTCAGCCACCTCCATGGAGTGACTTTGCTGACCGATCAGAGGCCCAAAGCAAGTGCGCACAGGGATGGTCTCTCCGGTCCACACACCTGCCAGCGAGGGGATACAACATACCCATGGCTGAAACAGCTCACAGACACCAAGGGCCTAAGCACAGCGGCTGTCAGCACTGTGAGGTGGCCAAGGCCTGGGGGCCTGGCTATAATGTATGACATGCACTGAAAAAATTAAACGGGGCTTGGCAGAAAGGCAGAGCAAGCAGTAGCATCCAAATTACTGAGCCTCGCTGTGTGCTGAGGAACGTGACCATGTCCCTCTAAGCACACTGCTACATGAGGAACTGAAAACATTACTCCGTTATAAAAGTATAAAGCAACTGTTACACGTCAAACTCCGAAAACCTTTCACGTTTAAAGTTCTGCTCTGTATTATCTAAGATGTTTTCACACTTTCAAGACTCATGCCCAAAGCTGCAGTTGAAAGAATAATGAACCTTAAAGTTTTATACTTTCAAAGAAATGACATGAGCAACCCAGGAGCCATGCTAAATTTAAACAGAGATAAAAAGTGCTCTGGGTGCCGACAATCCTTATTCCATTTTCCTAAGGAGAACTAGACAATCTGAACAGCGCTGATGCAATAAGTAACAGTGGACAATTTTCCATGTTTTAGTAAAAGAAACTAAGTTTCAAAGAACGTGTTGTTAAGACAACTGCTAGTGATGACAGCTGAGAATAAAAGCCAAGTCTTCAATGGCTCAGATCACGATTCTTTCAATTCTGATTCTAAGAAGGTGGAGGTTTCCCAGTAAAGTTTTCAACTTGATTTATTACTATAACCACCAGACAAGACATATTCCCTGAAAGCATAAAGCTTAAGCCATAATTGACTTCTGGATTAACTAAATAATCAATTATAGGGCTGGGGATTTAGCTCAGTGGTTCTGCTCCCTGCCTCATAAGCACAAGGATCTGCATTCAAAACCCAGTACCAAATAAAATAATCAATTTATATGTCTCCAGTTTTACAGCTCTACCCTACAAAGGAAGGAGAGACTTGGTATGGGGTTTGTTTATATCTCTTTTTTGATACCAGGGATCAAACTCAGGACCTTGTGCTTGCGAGGCAGGTGGCAGAACCACTGAGCTAAATCCCCAGCCCCTGTACAGGGTTTTCTGGTTTAAGATTCTTACCAACATCTGCTCCCACGATTGACTGGCGGAGAACAAGCTGCTTCGGGAGAGAAAGCCGTGCTCTACTCTCTATCGGAGAATCAGGAACAAAAGTCACTGGTCCGTGATCGGGGCAATCAGAGGGGTAGGCTCGGTCACACAGAGTGCACCCTGAAGACAGCAGATTTAAGGGACACAAATGGGCGTTGTTCACACAGACTAAATTACCACCTGGATTTTTATTTAAATGCTAGTTATTGAAATGTAAGAAGTAGGGTTCTACTAGAAAAGTTCTGATCAAAGAACTATTTTCTAACACTAAACACATATCCAGTCCTACACATCTCTTTAGACTTCAGTAAGCAGTAAGATCTGATCTTCTTTTGATTCAACAGCATAAGCTTTCTATTCAGTGCATTCAAGGAAGATGGGTCAAAAAATAATATGATGAAGCCAGGTGTGGTGGCCAACGCCTGTAATCCCAGCACTTGGGAGGCTGAGGTAGGAGGACTGCTGTGAGTTCGAGACCAGCCTGGGCTACATAATGAGTTCCAGATGAGTTTCAACTACATAGTGAGACCCTGTCTCAAAAAAACAAAAAAATAATATGATGGGCTGTGGATATAGCTCAGTGGTAGAGCATTTGCTTGCATGAATAAGACTCGGGTTCTTTTTTTCTCTCTCTCTCATTCAAGACTCTGGTTCTGATCCCCACCACCCACCCACACACACACACAAATCACAAAATTTTTAAAAAGATTATTTCAACAATCTAGTATACTAAGTATTAAATTAAGTAAATAAGCAATACTTTTCGATATTCAATGTGACTGAAAAATACAGTGAATTACTCTTTTAAAGACGTTTTATTATTGCCATGAACCCTTCCCCTTGCTTCAAACTCACTTAGTCCATCGTTCTTGCCACTTTCTGAAGTAGCTTTGGAAGCCCTTTTTCCTGATGTCTTTAGTTGTATGTGGCTTGCTCGATGTACTCAATCAATCTAAAACCTTTCATGGTCATTTTGTCTTTGGAGAAGAGCCTGCAGTCACACAGTGCCAGATCTGGTGAATAAAGAGGTTGAGGACACATCATCCTATTTTTATGAGCCGCCTTTCTGCTGGATGGCACTCAGTAACAGCAGTCACCGAATCCTGATCACACCTCATAAAGACACTCTCCAAAGAGGACTTCCACACCTGCTTCAGGAGGTGGCAAGAACGATGGGACGAGTGTGTTCACAGCAGGAAGGGTACTGTGAGGACGACTTACGGCATCGCGTCTTTTACCCTAATGAATTTAACTTAAACATTCACCATATATCGTGATCATCCCTTGAATGGTACCCTAAAGTGCAAAAGGGAGCACTCTGAACGACAAGAGGAAGGTGTGCTGCTGAAATGTAATAGCTGTGCAGAACAGATATATGGGTAACACTGCAGGACAGCAGAGTCAGAACCAGCTGTACCACTGGGCTCTGTCTCCCTGACTCTCAGATGCCTATGTCTTCCGTCTTTCAGGGCCATGCTGAGCCTTCCCTGACTCCTCCATGGTCTGCCTAGCTGCTTCCCTTCTGGGCCCTATGGCACCATGAGCTCATCCCCCTCCCTGCCTTGCATTCTGTGGCTGAGGGCTTGTGTACCTGCCTGTGCTTCCTCCTCAGAGACACAGGCTATCTCTGCAGTGCTCCACCGTGGCATCCGCCAGCAGCTGGTAGACAGCGAGTATGAGTGACCCAAGCAGCCACCAAATCAACCATTTTTATATTGCTTTGTTGCTGCCCAATAAAAAGACCTTTTATATACTCAACCTAGGTAACTTACATGCATTCTGAGCAAAAACCAGAAACAAACCCTACATTTATATTCATCCATTTTTCCATGGAGCTGTAAAAGTAAAAGTGGATCTGTTTTTTCTTTTGGTTTTATGCCGAAAGCACACAAGACATGTGACATAGATTAGCATTACTAAAGTTCACTCCTGTAGATCTCTACTTAGGAAGCCTTGGGAGATATCTTGAATATATTTGGGCTAACTAAATAAATATAAAATTTAAAAAGACTTTTTTTCTTCAGTTGGATACTGTAGGAACCAATGAAATCTGTGTACACTGTTTGGCTTCCTTGAGGACAAGGTATCACATTAATAAAAGAACAATACAAATGCAAAGAAACATTCCAAAGTCAACCTGCCATGCCCTCTTAACCCACGCCAGATCTTGTGACTAAACATATTAGGGATAATGGCCTTTTCCAATCAGTATTTCCCAAAGAGAAAAGCTAAGCACACTTACAAATTGTAAACAAGGTTGCCATATTTTCCTTGTTTGAATTGGAGTCCTCCATTTGCAACGAAGGCGGTACAAAAGAAAGACTGTCTGAAGACACATCCACGTGACCTGTCCCCATGGCAACCTCCTGGGTGATGGAGGAGACAGCCACAGGCTCAAGGCTGAGGCCCACCTCATGGAGAGAAACCGACTCTAGGGAGGCGAGGCTGTGTGAGGTAGAGAGTGCCACACTGACAGAGTTGGTGCTCATGGCCACGGTGTGGATTGAGTCACTGAGGGCACTGTCAGACATCCCGCTCACCCGACTAGCAATGTGGTCTGTCTCCATGACCACAGGGAGCTCCAGGCCACTGCCATGAATGGGGATCACACCGCCATGTCCCACGGTGTCCGCGGCAAGGTTGCTGTTCACAGAATCCACAGAGAGTGGTTCGTGACTTCGGGAGCCATTTGGGATTTGGGAGTGCTCGCCTGCAACACTGTCCATCGCGAGCTCCTCTGCCATTCCATCAGTGGAGATTGGGCTGGTGACCCTGGACACGTTCTCCATGGTGATTGTAGTGTCCAAGGCCACCTCGTGGCCATCACTGGGATGCAGAGTTTGGGCACCATGTGTGTTCACAGAACGAGAGTCTATTGAAACAATGCCTGGTTCCAACCCAACATTTCCACTGGACTGATAGGGATCTAGAGCTGAAGGATTGTTGGCGATGGACAACGCTGCATTGCCATCCACGTTGACAGAGTTGGGGTGGATGTACTGAGGAGGTGGCCTGTCCGCTAGGTAGGATAAAATGCCTGAGAAAAGCAAATATGAGACACCAGAGGCCTTTTAGTATAACGTTAAATATAAAACTTTAAGTGGGCTACTGTGCCTCCTCACACTAGCATACCCGATACTGTGGGGCGGCGACGGGGACCTTTTAGAGCTCTCAATGATACAAACAGTCAACAGCGGCATTCTGACAGGTTTCCCACCCCTGCTCTAAGGTGTATTTTTATTTTGCCTCCTTTTTTACTTGGCCCAAACTCAGAGTCCATTTTTGCTCTACCCTTCTGCTTTTTCCCCCTTTACCGTTTTTTACTAGTATAAATGATCCCTTTTATTGAAAGTAATGTGTGACACTGGCCTAGCTTTGCATTGCAAGCCCTCAGTCAAATAACTATGGCTGCAGGTTCTTCAGCACAATCCACAATTCAGACACAGACAGAGCTGGAGGAGCAGGAGGGTGGCAGCATGTGCACTGACCCAGCCCTGGCCCTCCCAGGGTGGGATTCACCAAGGCAGACACACCCCATGGAATGAGGAGAAGATGGCGTAACCCTTCCCACATCAAGCCTGGAGCTGCTAGCAAATTGCCTTTAAGAATCTTGGGCCCAGGCCATCCTAAAGCCCCACAACTTTTCATCTGGATTAGTTAGTAAAAAAACAGTAAATTAAAATTAAGCAACAGCTTGGTCCTGAGGATGCTGAGCCAGCATGTCCACAGTTTGTGGCACAAAATCAGGGTCATTGTGGGTTTTTTTGGAGTTCAGGAGTTGCTGGCTTGTTTTTAAATTTATTTTTAAAACATTCCCAAAGATCCTGGGGATGGGGCTCTGTGAGCACCTAAACCTGGGACAAAGTCTTGTCAGTGATGTCACGCTGTTCCCACATTCCCCCCTTTACCTTTAACGAATGTGAAGCTTTGCCACCATTTTAAAAAGAATTAAGACTTTGATCCCCAATACCAAAAAGAAAGAAAAGAAACAAAAATTTAAAAACTTCAAGTGCTAAAGCTATTTTCCTTAAAAATATGTTAAAATAACCTACTTTTTTATTTTAATGAATAGCTACACAAATATATCCCATTTGAATTTTTCCTGAGAAAATGAAATCCTAAAAATTTAGGTACTTTTATTTAAATGCTGCCTTTAATATTTACATGATTGCAATTCCTGAGTCCTAGCATGCTAAACTTTGCTCAGTAACAAATAACTAAACAGGAGTCCAGCCCAGGGCTTCAGAGGAAAACTATCTCACAAAAAATTTTTTAAGTTTAGCTTTGTGCTACAAGGATGTGGTGAAATGTTACTTGATATACAGGTAGAGCAAGTATAAATTACTAAAAGATCTTTGGGAATTAAAACACATTTAACCCCATAAAAATGTTCTTCTTGCACATGAAATTCTTTTGTGTGACAATCTTCCCTAAATGTATTTTTGTAAGCAGCACACACAGAAACATTTATATCAATTATAATGCTAACAAAAGCCTGCAAAAACTATACTGTCCAACAACAGTAAAGACTGGTGACAATAAACCCAGCACTATCCATTCAACAGAATGTAATGACCCATTAAAAAGGACAATTATGAAAATGAGGCAGCAACAGGAGAAAATATTAAGTGAAAAACTAAACAATTATATAGAAAATATAGTCTTAATTGTGAAAAACAGGAAAAATCTACACACCAAAATAAAAGACAGGAAGAAAGCACATCAAAAAGATGGATGAAGGGACTTAAGAGTGGTTCTTGTCTCTCCTTATTTGCTGTGTTTTCAGAAATGAGCATATAATATTTTTGTAACAAAACAAAAATTCAATAAACTTCAAAAAACGATGACACTGCAGCAGGACGTGTGGCTGATAAGAGTTCACTGCCCAATTATAAATCCCGGGCTAGAGGCTGAGGCAGGAGGGATCACTGTGAGTTTGAGGCCAGCCTGGGCTACAAAATGAGTTCCAGGCCAGCAAAACTTTGTCTCAAAAAGCCCAAAGGTGGGGAAAAAAAAAGAAACCAACCAATCAACCAACCCACCCTGGACAAGGAAATGCTGGAGGAGAAACAAAAACTGTGCAGGTAGCAAACAAATCTCCTATACTACGGGGGAATTCCATGTATTCAAGAGGATTGTTCATAAACAGACATAATTTTCCCACCTAGAGATTAATGTGTGATCACGACAAGACAAAACAAGTGATACACAAGTTGAGAACTGAGGCTTAAAGTTGACTCTATTCTGCTTCTAAAAACAACTCTGAACCTCACCAGGAAGAATGGTTCTGAAGTAGCTGCTCTCCAGGTGAGGGTAAGGCGGTGGAGGGAGGGTGTAGTTTCTCTCAGGTAACCCGCACATCACCCCACGATCGCCAATTCCCATTGGAAGCATCAAAGACAAAGCAGAAGGCAGGGAGCTCAGGGATGGACCCAGGTTTGGAATTGCCACTGGCAGACCTACAAAAAAAAAAGTTTTTTAATTAAAAGAAAAAGTACTCAGCAATTTTCTCTGTAGCCACAAGCTAAACTTCTTAGAAGTATTTTCTCACACAGGTAACAATCTCACCTCAGCAGCCCGTCATCCCTAGAGAGGCAATGGTGTGCCAGCATCCAGGAACAGGGCCGACAGAGCCCTGCTGCCAACACCAAGTGCTCAAGTTTAAGATGCCAAGCTGATCCTCCAGTTGTCCCGATTGTTTTTAAGCACCACAGCATTTAATTTACAACCAAAAACCTAGTTTAAATAATATGTAAGAGGGCCAGGGATTTAGCTCAGTGGCACCAAGCCTGCTTCTCAAGCGCAAGGTCCTGAGTTTGATCCCTGGTACCAAAACAAACAAAAAATAATATGTAAGAAAAACTATACACAAAACATAAGTAGAAAGAAATATGAATTGTTCACGTGGGTGGTTTATGGTAGTACGGATTTTTGTTTGTTTGTTTGTTTTACTTTCTGATATTTTCCATTCTACATGGTAAGGATATTTTGCTTTGTAAAAACCTCATAGATTTTGGAAAATAGTCTAATTTAGTCTACTTGGAAAATAGTCCAATTTAAACTTAGGTGTAAAACTGCACATACACATTTCCGTACAGTCTATTGTATATATGCTGTGCAACATGGTCCATGAAGAACTTCACCCTGAGTCTGTGTCATCATGGAGCACACCTACCCACAGGGTGGTGAAATGACTCTTCCTGCAAGTGTCTCAGTGAACATGGACCAGCTTGGGCAGTGCTAGCTTATGTATTTTTGCCACAGACAACATACTTAATAGGCTTTTCCTCCTTAGCAAGAGTCCACTAACAGGAATGCCTGCCTAGGAGACAGGTTAGCAACTCAACTTTTTTGTATTTGTTTGGTGGACATTTTACAAAAGGAAGGTAACAAGATCTTAGTTTCAATGAAACATTCAATTGCTGCATTTTGCTAATAAAGCAGGTGATTCTCTATAGAGCACCAGTGAAACAACTCATACATTTATTTAAAGTACTCCCAAACAGAACTCTTTTTTTTTTTGGTACCAGGGATCTAACTCGGGTCCTTATGCTTGCGAGGCAGGCGGAGGCACCACAGGGCTAAATCCCCGGCCTAATAACTCCTATTTTGATAACTCTACTATGTGACAATGACATAGATTCTCAAGAATCAGTACCTCAATCATTTCTTTGCCATTTCAATCAAAAAAGAAAAAAAATCAGACAGAAAAGAAGGTTTTAAAAGCACAAAGAGGGCCAGGGATTTAGCTCAGTAGTTCTGCCACCTGCCTTGCAAGTAGGACCCAAGTTCGATCCCTGGTACCAAAAAAATAAATAAATAAATAAAAGGTTGGCAAATGATGGTCCCACAGGACAAATATGGCCCACCACCTGAATTTTGGGCAAGGGATTTAGCTCAGCGGGTTGGTGGCCTGCCCTTGCAAGCGCAAGGACCCGAGTTCAATCCCTGGTACCAAAAAAAAACAAAAACAAAACAAAAAAACACAGACAAGGGGCAGGATGGGCTTCTGGTGGACTCTTCTGAGTTCCATCTCTGGTCCTGCTTCCTTCCCAGAGTTCCAGGCCTGGGAGATTTTTCAATCTCAAATCTAGCAGAAACAAAGCCCAATTCCCCATGCTTTCTGGGAATGAAAGAGCAAACGTGACTGCTCTCTTCTACTCACCCAGGGCCATGGTGCCCAGGTGTGACCCCAAATACAACGCAGCCAATACAGCTCTGAACAAAAGGCTCCCAACAGCAGAGATGATCAGAGAAACAGGTACTCCTACGCACTAGGACTGGGGAACGCTACAAACATGTTTTCTCCTGTGCCAGCACACATGGCACTGCCAGGCCTGCCTGGTTTCTCCTCCAGCTCCCCTCGCTCCTCTCAGAATCACAATGCAAGAGCCAGGGAGACAGTGCTCTCCCTGACCACTCACCGGGGGCAGGGATGGCACTGTGCGTGGGAGAGGCAGCCAAGCCCAGGTGACCTCCTGAGACTGGCAAGGTGTTGCTCACAGAGGAGGTGGTCAGCTGCTCCATCCCCACTGGGCTCAGATTCATTTCATTCATCCTAGAAAAGAGCACACACAATGGGTTTTGCCAAAAATCACCCCTTGACTCCATGTGAAGACACTGGAGTCTGAAGCCATGGGGACAGGAAGTGGGGCCTGGCCTGCTCTTCATGTGGATGCTCTCTGGGATAGCAGTGTCATACTCTTTCTACAGATAAGGAATCTAGGAATCAGAGAGGTTTACTCATGTTACTGTCATGTTGCAGAAATAGATTGAGATCAGGCCTGCTGTACTCTAAACCATCCAAAGCAAACCCACAATCCATAGAGCACATCAGCAAGGACTGATCTGTCCACCACCCAAGCGTTTCTCTCCCAACAGTTACTGTCTAATTGGTTTTATGACTTCAAAGCAGTATTTTTTAGGCAGTGTAAGTGGTCCAGTCTGGGCTCTAACTTATGATCTTGTCTCAATCGAGGAGCTAATATATCCACAGGTTATGAGATACCTTGGCCAGGTATCTCATAAAATTAAGGTCTCAGGTATCAACTAACTTACAAGGTCAACCCAGTAGAGTACCTTGTGTAGAAGAGACAGTCTGAATTTTTTTTATTTGGATGGAGTAATACAAACTCATCATCCTTACCAGAAAGACAGCTAGAACCAAACAGCAGATAAGGTACACCCTGTATGGCAAACAGCAGTGACTAGTAACAGTATGTATTACTCTACAAAAGAATGCAAAACTTCTTGGAACCCTAAAAAACTACAACTACCTTAATTTTGAACGTTTTTGGGCATGAGTTGTTTAAAACAGATTTCTCTGATAACCTGTTACAGCTGCAACCATAGCCAAAACTAACACTTCCTGGAGCTGCAAGGATGCACAGTAAATTGGTTACAATAGTTTTTAAAAGGTGAACCAAAAGTTTGTAGCTTCAACTCCCATTTGAAAAGTCTTGAATATCGATCTACTTCCCATCCAAAAGAAAAAATCAAAATGTTTTTTGGTTGACTCCTGAGCCTTCTCCAACCAGTCTCAACCAGAGTTTAGCGAGACTCAGCAGATCTCAGCTTTGTTGTGAGTCACTGCAACCTGATGACCTCAGCAGCCACAGACAAAGGTGAGAGGGTCCCACAGAGAAGGCAAAGAGGGAGGAAACAAGAGGGTCCTCCTCAGGCCTCCTCACCCTAACCGCAACTCTGTTCTCTTCACTTTTCTTTTTTCTTTTGGTACCGGGGATGGAACTTGGCAAGGCAGGCGGCGGCACCACTGAGCCAAATCCCTGGCCCCTCATTTTTCTTATACAAGGTTCTGAGCAGCAACCTGGGAAGAAGGGCCAAAGTCAAGGCACTAGGCGCTCTCTTCCGTTTGTGGTAAAATCATTGCTTACATTTTACCGTGTGTGTATTTGTGCGTCTGTGTTTCTAACCAACCTATGGAACCCTTTGCAAGCTGCTGATCTCACTTTTTCCTTGGAATGACACATAAGGAATGTAGCAACTCTACGAAATGCAAGGGACAGTGTCAAGCATGTTAATTAATTTGTGTTTACTCTTCCTAAACATACAGGCTTAGAAAGGGTCCTGGAAAACAGCCAACTACAACTCTGCTTCTGCCTGACTCGGTCCTGCACTGCCGCGGGGCTTTAAAGCATCTCAAGCATCAGCACGAAGCTTGCAAAAGGAAGAGCTTCATCTCCCGCCCCACCACCTTTGATTAGAACACCCAGCACTACCCGAGGTGAAGCTCCAAGATAGGAAAATACACTTTCCAAACAAAGCTATTCCGCAGGAGAAAGGGGGCGCCCAGCCAACAGGTCGCGCGCGCCCACCTGGAAACCTAGTCACGTGCTCAGCGGACCAGGAGGACGGCACCCTGCGGCTCCCGCTTCCCGGGTCTCCCGTCAGCTAGCGA
>NW_022900927.1:65319724-65321477 GCF_012274545.1 Fukomys damarensis
GGACGTCGAGGGGCCCCTGGATGATTTATATATCGCAATGGTAATGTTGGGATGTTTGATTTAAGCAGAATGTGCCATTAAAGTTTACAAATAAATGCATAACTAAACAAGCAGTAGCCTAGCCTGGCACGCTCCACACAGCGGCAGAACCCAGACCCCGACGGTCCCTCCCCCGGGATCACCTGAGGCCTGCACCACGAAGCGGGGACAGCGGGAGGCACGGGTCCCGACCTCCAGCGCTTGCAGCCTAGCGGGGTCCGGACACCCGAGCGCTCAGTCCAGTGTGGAAGGGCAGAGGCCCCCGAGACTTATAGTGAAGACATCGCACGTTCCGGGGCAGGGAATTCACTTGGGCAGGCGACATTGGCTTTGCCGTCTTGTTGACTACACGTGTAGATCGAAACCATTTTATCCCAAGTGAGGGACAGCAGGCGAAGTGTCACTTCGCTCTGGGACCCAGAGGACGAAATGTCCTCCGCCATCTGGGTCTGGACAGATGATGGCTACCCCTTTCAGACGCAGTTTTAGACACGGGGGCGGGGGGACGTAGCTTCAGCCCTGGATACTGGACCTTAATTGCCATGTGCCTGGCCCCAGGTGCTCTGAAAAGGCCTGTAGAAATCCCAGCGTTCCTAGTGCCTGGTTGCTACCCTGTTGTGAACCCTGTGCTTTATAGTCAAGGCTGTCTGGGTGGGGAAACTGGCTTTTAATCCTCTCTTTGGGACTTGCCAGTGTGTAGGGAAAGGCTGCTGGTGGCCTTTTCGTGGTGGGTCACACACTGTCAATAGCCACAGCCAAGATGAAACCACAGATGCTGCAGAAGGACAGCTATTCGAAAGGGCTCCTGCCTGCTGGGGGTGCTGCTCCCGAAGCTGCCTCACATTTGCCTGATGGGGAAACAAAATCTGACCAAAAAATATGTTTTATGATAGGGTTCAGGCTGTCCTTGAGCTCACCATGGAATCCAGGCTGATCTCAAAACTCATGGAGATCCTCCTGCCTCAGTCTCACAAATGTTGGGGTTACAGGCATGCACCACCACTCCCTGCAAAGAATTAATTCTATCTCTAAGTCATAGAATCAGAAGGAGCTTTGGGAAATGACCTGATCTGCCTCTGTAACCTTTACAAAAATGGGGATTAAACTATGCGGGGCAAAAGCATGTCTGTTCTCTCTTGAAAGACCTTTAAATCAGGTGTGATGGTGCGTGCCTATAATCCCAGCACCCAGGAGGCTGAGGCAGGAGAATCAAAAAAACAAAAAAGATTAAAAAAAAACAAAAACAAAAAACTTAAATAATTTCAGCCAAAGTTGGGTGTGGTGGCGTACACCTGTAATCCCAGCACTTGGGAGGCTGAGGCAGGAGGATCACTGTGAGTTCGAGACCAGCCTGGGCTACACAGTGAGTTCCAGGTCAGTCTCACTACATAAGTGCGACCCTGTCTCAAAAAAAAGGCAAAAGTTCAGCCAGGTGTGATGAAACATGTCTGTAATCCCAGAACTCTGGGAAGCTGAGACAGGAGGGTCATAAATTCAAGTCCAACCTGGGCAACTTAGTGAACACTGTCTCAATAAAAGGGAGGGGGATCTTTTAAATTCTAATCTTTTCAAGAACCAAGTTCTCCTCCGCCAAAACTTCACAGGCCCATTTCACAGGTGTTTCCATTTTGGTGAAACTCAAAACTTTTTAAATCACCCAGGTGGTCCATTGGCTTTTTTTTTTTTTTTTTTTTTTTTTTTTTTTTTTTTTTTT
>NW_022900927.1:65322272-65363006 GCF_012274545.1 Fukomys damarensis
TTTTTTTTTTTTTTTTTTTTTTTTTTTTTTTTTGTACTAGGGATCAAACTGGAGACCTTAAAGGCAGCAGAACCACTGAGCTAAATTCTGGGCAGCTGCCATTGGCTCTTGATTCTCAATAGATCTGACTAAAAGCTGCCAACAGTACCCATGCCACCACCTGAACACTGAAATTTACTCCACCAGATTAATTAGTCTGCCACCCTTAATTGAGTCTCCTGAAAAGCCTCAAGACATGAACGAAATGCAGGCAAACTTTCTGTCAAAGCATAACACACGTGGTATATTTAGCCCACTTGCCAGTGGAGTCCTTATTCCCAGCTGAAACCTCCTGACCTGGCTTTCACTTTCTGCATTCTTGTCAGCATTCAGGTCTTCTGACCTCTGACCAGTTTTGCCCATTAAGCTTGGCATACAGCATCCTAGGGCTTCTCTAGCCAGCATCACCTATCCTTTCCAAACTCTTCCATGAACCACTTCTAAAGGCCTCTGAAACACATGGTCAGGCAGTCACAGCAATGACCCCTCTTGGTACCAAAATCCATTTTATTCATTTTCTCATTGCTAAGTTGCAATACCCAACACCTACAACCTAAATGCAGAGAGGTTTATTTGGACTCATGGCTTTTAGAGCTTTCAGTCCATAGTGGCTGGCTCCAAGAAGTGCCATGGGGAAGGGTCGAGGGGAAAGCTACTCACATCATGGTGGCCACATGGTGGAAGAGAAAAAAAGAGGGGCTCAGGGAGAGACCTCACTCTTTCAGGCCATGCCCCCAGTGGCTCTCCCCTTCCGATCAGGCCCCACCTCCCTGTAGCGAGTCAGTTATATTCCCCCACGACCCAATCGCCCCCTAATAACTAGGCCTATGAGTGCATGAGGCCTTTGGGAGCCATTCTCATCCAAAGCATAACAAATGAGGAAGCCGAGACTTAATAAAGGGTGAGGGACTTACAGAGGTAAGTGGTAGAAAGGCATATCTGACTACAGAGCCTCTCCTATGTCGCTCATTCAGCCTCTGTGCATTTGCCTCACTGAGCCTCCCTCCATCCTTTTGAAAATGTGAACTGATTGGTCACATGAAGCTTAGCTCTAGTGAGAGGAAGAGTTAATAAGGGAAGATTCTGGTCCACTGAAGTGTGAATGTCCTGGAACTTCCAGTTCTTCAGGCTGTACAACCCGTTAAAGATTGGCAAGGAGGCAAAGCTCTGCTCTGCTCTGGCAGGCTGAGGTGGCAGTGGTTGGCTCTCAGTGCCTCCGGCGGAAGTCTGTGAGATTTTACAAAGGAAGCAGCACAGCAACTTGGCTACCCAGGGTGGCAGGCATCCGACAGCATCCTCCGGGCCCCTGGTGAGTCAGGCTTTCATTTCTGAACTTCAGCTGCCAGCACCCATTCCTTTATGAAAGACTTCACAGGTCAGAAGGACTTGCTTTAAATTTTGTTAATCATTGTCAGATTGAGAAAAGCTTCCAGCAACTCCACACTGTGCTGTGAAAGACCAGATAGGTTACTTGAGGTCTCTGAGACCCAACTCTTCGCCTGTACAGGGGCTGCGATGTGGGCTGTCTAGCTCCCTGCAGGCTTAGCCTCATCTAATTTTATCTCATCTAGCTCCTGTATCATTGGATTTTCATGTTTACCCTGTTTCCATGGATACATGATGAGCTTCATTTAAAACTATGTCCTCTGTGGGATCGGGACTTTGTGTCATTGCTTTCTGTGGGAGCCCTTCTGCGAAGCAGAATGGTGAGCAAGAAAGTAAGGACTCCTGGGCCCATATTCCACTGGGGAAGATAGGAAACAAACAGAAGAATAAACAGTCCCCCAGAATGTGAGAAGTGCCACTAGCCTTTGGATGTGTCCCCTAAAGGGCATGTGTTAGAAACTTCATCCCTTCATCCCCTTTCAACAGTGCTGTGAGGTGGCCTGTTAAGAATGACCAGGTTCCAAGGACTCTTCACTCATGAACGAATCGATTTGTCCTTGAGAGAGTGGTATCCTGATAAAAGGAAGGTGTGCCGGTCAGCTTTCCAGTACTATGACAAATACTCGCCATCAGCTTATAAAGAAAAGGCTTATTTTGGCTCACAGTTTTGGAGGCTTTCATTCCATGGCTGATTGGCTCTGCTGCCCTGCACCTGAGGGGAGACAGCACATCATGACAGGGATGTGTGGTGTCAGGGGCAATAAGAAATGCCTAGCAGATTGTTTAGCACAGCTCTAGGTGTATCCATATGATTGACATACTGAAGAGAGAAGACTGACCTTGGGCTTCTAGTCTGGATGGATGAATAAAAACGGGAAGAAGGGGACAGTCTCTCACTTGTGCTTCTTCAGAGGAGCTGGGTCTTTGCCGGCATCTCTGGACGTCTGTCTTCAGGCTTTGGGTGCAGACCCACTGTTGGCTTCCAGATACGGACTCCCACAGGACTCTGCAGTGAGCTCTGGGCCTTGGACAGGAGTCTCACACGGATGGCTCTTTTGCATTCTTCCACACCTGACTCTGCAGGCCCTCCTATAAACTCAATCTGTTCTGCTTGTGAACCCTAACTAATACAAGAGAGCTTGGGGTGGGGCAAAGCTACTCACCTGTGGCCAGGGAGCAAAAGGAAAGAAACTGGGGTCCCATGATCCCCTGGCACCCTGTGAGCCAGAGACATCCTGGAGGCCCCATCCCCTCTGACAATACCAAGCTGGGACATGGGGGCGGGGAATTCTGGGTCCAAACTTAGCAGGAGCTCAGCATTCCTCTCTTGTGCACCTTGCATGTGCTCTTGGCCTCCCACCATCCACCACACACAGCATAAGCCATATCCAGCAAGGATGAGTTGCTGCTTAAAGGATGAGATGCGACTTCTTGGACTCGGTGTATGAGAACCGGGGCTGAGGGCGGCCCATAAAGAAGGGAGGAGCCCTTTACTCTCCATCTGCTCCTCCATCCATCTAGCATGTTCTAGCTGAGTGCTTACCCTGTGTGATACACATCCTTATCACAGAGATTTGCAGTGCTGAGACCCGAGTTTCTATTGCACTCACATTCCCGAAGTAACTCAGATTATCTCTCCCTCCATCAAAACCCTTCAGTGGCTCTGCTCTGGGATACAGGTGAAGCTCCGCCCTGGCCACATGCCCTGCCCGCTGTGGCACCGGCACCTCTGTGGCTATGCCTCAGTCCTCCTGTGCAGAGTGTGACTCCACCAGCCTGTTTCACTCATGCTGAGCTTGTCACGTGGCACGGCATTTGCAGGTGCTACTTCCTGTCCTGGAATTGTCCCAGCCCATTCTGTACCTGGCTGCTCTCCTCGTCCCGTCAGGTCTCTGCTTCAGTACGATTCCAGTGGGAGCCCACCTGCACGCAGGTCAGGCCAAGTGCCTGCGGTTGCCGTGCTCCTCGTCACAGAGCACAGTGCAGCATAGCACGTGGGTGATTATTCGCCTCCTTGAAAGCACACAAGAGCACTTTCACTCCGCTCCAACACCAGTACCTACAATGAATGGACAAGTGGTCTTCCGAACAGCTCACTTCAGTTATGCATTAATCTTAGCAGAGTGGACTAGGAGAAGGAGCAGGAGTTGCTTTACTTATTTTCAAAGAAGTACTACAGGTACAGAGAAGTAAAAAAAAAAATTGTACTGCTACTCAAGTCAAAAAGAAGCCAAAAAGTAAAAATGTCAAAAAAGTTAAAAAGGTTAGTTTGCTGTTTTTAACATCAATGTACAAGGGGAAAGGTTGATTTGGGGGTTAGCCCGTGATTGGTTCGCCCATTATTTGAGTGTTGGGGAGACAATACACCATGGTTAGGGAAATAAAAAGGAAGAGAAACGGGCCGGGGCCCCGCTGTCCCCTTTAAGGCCACAGTGACCTGAGACTGCACACTCGTCTCCACCTGTTAACGATATTTCACCAACAGCACCAAGTTGCAGATGAAGCCTTTCGTGCATGAACCTTGGGGGATTCGGACCTGAGCCACTGTGTGTCTTCTCAGTCTGACCTCAACTCCGCTGCAGAAGCTCACGTGGCCCACTCAACTCACACATAATTTAAACACACAAGTTAGTCAGTGGCTTCCCTTGCTGTGGTTTCAGTGCAGACATCCCCCAGGAGCCTCAGGTGCTCACAGGCAGGGCTTGTTGAAATGGCTGGATTATGGGGCTCACAGCTGACTTGCTGTTAGGAAGCCAGGCCTGGAAAGAAAGGTTTCTCTGTCCTGTGGTCTGGAAGGGCTCCTCCCCCTCCCCAGCTCCTCTCTTGACTCGCTGCTTCCTCTCCACCATGCTGTGAGCAGCTCCTCCACCAGGCCCCTCTGCCGTGCGGCCTTGCCTTTGACCAAGCAGACGAGGGATTGAAACGTGAGCCAAAATAAACCTTTCCACCTTTAAATTACACTGTCCCAGTGACAAGGGGAGCAACCATGAAACCCTTACGACTGCGTCTCCTAGGCCAGCTACCTCAGAGTCAAGCCCTCATGAGAGGCAGAGTACATCTGTCAGCACTGGCCAAGTAGTGCTGCAGTAACGAGCGCCAGACCTGAGTGGCTTAAAACGAAAGGGCTTCCTCCTCATGTTCCCTGGGATTGGTCTAGGGTTAGGGTTGTGCTCACTGGAGTCATTTGGGGACCCCTTCACCTCTGCCCAGGCTTCCCACAGACCCAGAGACAAGAGAACGGACATGAGCTTCTGCTTGTGACACGTCACTGTCCTCTACGTTTTATTGAGGTGAGCAATGCATTCCAATGGAACTTAATTTTTTGTCTTTGGTACCAAGGATTGAACTCGGGACCTTGTGCTTGTGAGGCAGGCATGGCGCCACTGAGCTACATCCCAGCTGTCATATACATTTTAAAGGCAAGGCCAACCTCAAAACTACACCTGAGTACCACAGGGTAGGGCAGTGGCTCGCGTGGGGAGGCCCAAGTGTCTGTGAATAGTGGTTCCAGCATGTTCCTGTCTGCATGAGGTGGTGGCCAACAATTCACTCCAGGGTGTTCACCACATCTACTTCCAGAAGCACTAGGGAGCTCATTCAGTTTCCCAGAGTATTTTTCCTTTCTTTTTGGTACTACGGGTGGAAACTAGGGCCTTGTACATACATGCTAGGCAAGTGCTCTGCCACTTTTATCTTTTTCAAGTGCCCCAGCCCGTTTATCTTTTTCTGGTACCAGGGATCGAACTCGGGACCTTACGCTTGCAAGGCAGGCAGCATGTCCCAGCCCTTAAGACAGGGCCTCACAAAGTTGCCCTGGCTGGCCTTCAGTTTGCAACCCTCTTGCCTCAGCCTCCTGAGTAGCTGGCATTATAGGTGTGTGCCATTTTGCTCGGCTAGTATATTCTTTTATTCCACTTAAATGTTCTGCATAACAAAGGACTCAATTCCCTTCTTCCAGTGCTTTGCAGAGCTGATCTGTGACTTCAAGATGCTCCCAAAAGAAAAATATTGTTCCTTTCAGAGAGCTCAAAAGGGTTAGGTGCTTAGTTGAGGTAGACAAACATTTTATAACACATTGAGGATCCAACTTCCTTTCCCTTTTCACTTTGTGGCAGCCACCGCTCCCCTGAGTGGACTGAGCAGGCAGGACCCAGTAGAAAGGGTAAAAGTACACCGAAGGGTGTTTCATATAGGTGTGTGGAGGAAGTCAGTTGAGCATGGGCTTTGGAGATGTGTCCACTCAGGTTCCGGCCCTGCCACTTCTGTGTGACCTTCACCAGATTCCTCCGCTATGGACCAGCGACATTAGTTCATGCCGAAGTTCATTCAGTGGATGCTGCAGAAATGCTAGGTGCTGTCCTTGATGTTACCGAAAGGAATAGTAGTGATGGGTAGCGTCACATGTCCTAAGTTCGGTAGTTCTCTGACTGATATCTTGCTGTCAAAACCTCTTTACACACCTATAAAACAGGGAGGCTAGCCAGGCATGGTGGCACTCACCTGTAACCGCAGCACTCAGAAGGCTGAGGCAGGAGGACTGCCTCAAGTCTGACGCCAGCCTGAATCACAGAGTGAGACCTTGTCTCAACAAAAACAAAATAGAAAACAGAGGCATCTGATGAGTCACTGTCACTGTTGTGTAAAACCTCCTGGGGATTCAGCCGCTAGGAGGCTGGGCTCGGTGGGGCACAGGAGTACAAAGGTCTGCTTGTGCTGTGCCACATTATAGGAGGGCTCTCAGAACCTTCTGTTTCACCTGGGCAAAGGCTACTGAGATGGCCAGGTGGTCCTTGGGTCCCTGGAGCGCCAGTCGAGCGGGGCTCCTCTCAGAACGCACAGACCGCTGGGTGCACCGCACACTGCTAGGCCAGTGCCTATCCAGCACTGATAGGGCTCCCACACCAAGGGGACTTTTTTCCAAGCTGAGCTGCCTGGTTGCTAAATCCTGACACTTACAGATTTAGTGAAGTCCAAATAGTTAGACATTCTTTAGCTGAACCTGCAAGTTAAGCTCCCTGGGGAATGTCTGTCTGGTGGTTTGTACTAACACAAAACCTGTGTCAAAGGGTAAGTCATGGGGCAATCACAGTGCACTGAGGATCTCAGCAACTTGTGTACCTCCTAGAACTTGGTAGGACATTTATGCGTGTAGGGTGGGCAGGTGTATGAAAATAGCACGCAAAATGTCAACAGCATCTACCTTGTGGGATTGTTCTGGGCTTAGTAAGTTACTGTGTAAAAAAGCCAGGACCACTGCTTGCTACATGCTAAGTGCTGTGCAATGCTAGTGTTATTTCATTAAAATACTCCCTATGCAAATACACTGCTCTTAACTAGTGACCTGCTCCTCCTCACTAAAGCGCATGGTTCCTGCACAGGTCCCTCTGCAGCATGACCCAGGTCCACTGAGATCCCCGCCCACTTCCGGGCCCACCCTGTTTACAGCACTTTGCGCATTTCCTGCGAGCTTCCCACACAGCCGGGAGGGCAGGTCCTGCAGAGCCCGCTCCAGTGCACTCAGGGAGGCAGAGCAGAAGCCAGTCTGTCGGCTGTCTGGTTCTCACCATGGCTCTGCTTTTCCTCAGTTCACCAAGCTATTCCGAGGTCTGTTCTCATCCTCTGCTCTTCACGCTGGCTCTCTGCAGTCCTTTTTGGTGCTGGGAGCAGAAGCCAGACTCACAGGTGTGCTGGGCAAGTGTTCTACCCCTGGCTGGCACCCCCAACCCCTGCAAATCTCATTCACTCTGAAATGCAATGCTTCAGTGACAGCCTGTTTCCTCCATTCCTGTCGCGTCTTAGTATGCAGACCCGATGTCCCAAAGTGCCTGAAACCCAACAGGTCCAACTACCAACTCCTGACCTGTCTGGAGTGTTTTCCATCACTTCATTTTTCTCCCCACTACTAGGGACTTCCAGTCCTTGTATGTGCTAAGCAAGCACTCTACCACTGAGCTACAACCTCTGTCCTTGAGACAGGCTCTTGCTGAGTTGCCCAGGCTGGCCTTCGACTTGTGATCCTCCTGCCTCAGCCTCCCATGCAGCTGGGGGTACAGGCATGTGCCACCACACCCGCGTGAGACAACGTTGCCCCCATCTGATTAGCAACTACAAACTGATGGGTGACTTTGGTTAGAATGGCTTCACTGCTTGGCAAAGGCCCGGCCAGGGTGAAGGAGAGCCCAGAACGGAAAGGGGCAGGGAAGGGATGACGGGGACGCCCCATGCAGACAGGTGGTAACCTACTTCTGTCCCCTGCGGGACCCCTCAGCCAACTCCACCTCTCTGGACGGCTTGTTTCCTAAGTGGGCACATCTGGCCCCTAAGTTCCCAAAGGTGGAGAATGACAATCTGAATCGCACGAGGACCTGGCATAAAGTGTTTGGCATCTGGTGAAGCAGTGATGTGGAGGCGGGGCCTGCATCTCCTCCCAGCAGTAACCCGGCCATCGTCTTGGTGCTGTGTACTATTTTCTCCCACCCTGGTCAAGATACTTGCAGCAGCTCAGGAAGCACTTCCCAAGCGGACAGTGTGGGGCAAGTGGTTACCTGGGGCTGGAGTTTGTGAGGAGCCGCTGTCTTGAGGCTGCCTGGGAAGTGCTGAGGAGCAGATTGTACAAGGCAGAGAGGGAGGTATTTCACACGCATACACCAGCAGAATGAAGGGTTATCTGCACCAAGGAAGGCTGCAGGGCAGTCGAGATCTGGACCTGCCTCTGTAAAGCCAAGCAAGAGCAGTGGTCCCATTTAGACGAAATTTTTATGGTGCTCCGTGTAATTAAGTTCATTTCCGACCAACTGGCTAGTTCGTGTGCTGATGATGAACGCAGCACAAACCGGTCAAATGAGGGCAGCGGGAAAAGAGCGGAGTGTCAGGCCTGGGACTCAAGATTTGCTTCTCCGTGCCACACTGCCACCACTGGGTGCCTTGCGTAAACTGTTAGTCCTCTTCTCCGCTGCAAAGAGGCAATGACACCACCCGCCAGCCTCCCTCCTTCCTCATTCATTCAGGAGCGCTCGAGGCCAGGCCACAAACGTCTGAGACTGCAAAGCGAGAACAGACTGTAACAGGGTCAGCACCGAGATGTACTGCAGGTACAGCTGATGTCACTGCTCCCTCTTCTGTAACTCACCACCTGCAACGGGACTGACGGTGTCCCTGTGGCGGTGTCACAGAGAGACTTCACTGAGGACTCAGCACCCTCCAAGGTGCACAGCACGATATTCAATCCATGCTGTCAGGTGCCCATCTTTCATGTTTTCTGGATGCCACGGAAATCCCTAGAGTCAAGTGTGGGCATAGATGTGAAAGGAGAGGACACTTGGAGCTTGCTATCAAAGCTACTCAGGAGGCTGAGGCAGGAGGGTCCTGAATTTGAGGCCGCCCTGGGCTGCAGAGCAAGACCTGTCTCCAAAATAAATAAAAATACATTTGGGGAGAAAAGCCAAAACCACAAAAGGACGTAATCTAGAAATAGGGACAGAATGAACTGTGTAAGTCTGTGCTGGACTACAGATCAGAGTATGACAGCGAGTGTGTGATATCACTGCTTTTGAGAAAGGTGTCAGCTTTGTCACTTCAGAGGAGAGTGACAAACAGCTGGGCCGGCACACATAGGACCCTGGGTCCGATCGCCAGCACACAGGTGAGAACAAGGGGCAGAGATGCCCAGGGCTCAGCCTTCGCTCCCTCCTGGGCATTCCCACTGCTGCCGCACAGCAGGTGAGGTTTCCCCTCAGAAAACTGAGTACTGCAGCACCACCTGAGGATGCAATCATTTTATTTCTAAGAATTGAACCCAAGGCTCAGCCACTGTTCTCAGACCCTAGCCCTTTTAAAGACCTTTAAAATTTTGAGACAGGATTTTGCCAGATTGCTCAAGCTGGCCTTGAACTTGCAATGCTCCTGCCTCAACCTCACCAGCAGATGGGATTACAGCACGCATCATCACTCCCAGGTGAACATTTATTTTTAAGTGGCTTCTTCCAAGTTAGGAAAGAAAAATCCTCCCCTCACCTCGACCCTCCACTCTTGCACTCGGGGTCCTGCCCGACCTCTTTGAGACCCAAACTCTCCCAATCTGCCTGGAGCTGGCTGCCCCCAAACCGGCTCAGCTTTCTCCCGACACCCCAGGTTCTTCGGTGTGTTTCTCCCGCCCACCCCCAGCTCAGCTGTCTTCCTCTGGAGTCGGATCGCAACACCAGATCGGGCCTTTTCTGGGTGAGCTCTCTGCAGGTTCCTCCAGGTGGCCTGTGTCCTCTGTCCTGCCCCACCTCAGGTCACTTTGGGAACCTATGGGCATTGGGGCCCTCCCTGCCTGCTCTTGTTCCTCCAGGCCTCCCTGGTCCCCCACCCCTCCTCAGTCAGTTCTTTTTCTCAGGCTTCAGGTCTGCTCATCTCTCCAAGGGTTCCTTCCCCTGGACTGTGGGACTCAGACCCATGGCTGCAGTTCCTCTGAGGCTCCCTGCTTTCTCCAAGTGTTGAGTCTCTGCCTACCTCCTCGGGCCCTCCGTGCCTCTAAGGCCTTTCTCTTCCTGCTTTGGCTCCATTCCTTTCTCCTCAGGTTTCCCGACTACCTGGGAGTCCCACATACCAGGCTCTGGTCTCCACCCCTTCCCGTCCCTCTGTGGCTCTTCAGTCCTTCTGCCAGGCCCTGAATCCCTGTTTCTCCATGGCACCTTCCTTCCATTGGGGGCACTGCACACCCCAAGCTTAGTGCTCTCTCAGCAGAGTAACTGCTAATGTCACAGCTGTGTTCCTCAAATGCTTTTCATGATCCAAAGCTAGCCAGCTTGCTTGGAGGATTCTGCTGCAGCTGTGCACAGCGTTATTCAGCTGAGCGGGCCAGCTGTGGCTGCTCCAGGACAGACCCCAGAGGTGCTGGAAAGCAAGGCAGTCACCTGCGGTCTGTGTACACAAGAGGGTGGCAGCAATGGCGGTGACTGGCTCTGTGGGGCCCTACCCTGTGCCTGCTCACTGCCTCCTGTCCATTCTCTCCTGCTCAGCTAACAAAACATCTGTTCCTGGGGGCTCAGGGCCCTGTACAGGGCAGGTAGTGGGGAGACGGGAGAGTGAGCAACTGAGGAAGGAAGCAGATGTGCCAAACCTTGGTGTTTAATAAGAGCGTTCCTGACATCTACCAGGTGTAAAAGGGGCTTGGGGTACACTTCATCCTGCTGATGACAGACCTGCATGGCTGAGGAAGGCAGTTTCTTCACCTTCCTCCCTCCAACAGCAAATCCATGGGATAAGTAAGAGGAAGCACTCCATTCCTTTCCAACAGGGGCAGCACGGCTTCTGGACAACAGTTTTATAACCTGGCTGCAGGGAGCCATTCAGCTGCCGGTCAGTGGTATCAGGAGTCCCTCAGCTCTCCCCTGGCTGAGGTCAGGGGTCCAGAGCCCTGATGGCCCTACCCTTTGATGACGGCGATCGGCCTTAGTTTAATGGCCTTCTTGCTGATTCCGGCGTCATGGCAGGTGTTCACTACATCGGTCACGTTCTTATATGACTCGGGAGCCTGCAAGGAGGAATCAGACACTCTAAGTCTCTGGAAGAGGCTCTTTCAAGACAGTGGACTTCAGTTGTAATTACAGTGAAAAATTCAAACATCATGGAGGGCCTACTTTTGCCTATTAGCAAAGATTAAAAGCACAAGTAAGCTCAATGTTGGTAAGAGGCTGGGCGATAAACACTACTTTGTCTTACACTTTTTCTGTACTCTTAAAAACTTTCTCCAAAGAATTACTTCTATAATTAAGAAAAGTAGTAGATGTAAAACACACACCAGTCCCTGCTTTTAAAAGAATGCACCAAACCATCTGCTAGTGACTGACATTTCTGCATAGAGTCACTGGCAATTAAAATGTTTTCTTTGTATTTCTGCAGTTATCAACGTTTCTGCAAAGAACATGTATTAGTAACCTTCTCGTCAGAGTGGGGGAAGCTACTAAATTCATACATACAAAAAACTGAGACAGCACGTGGGTCTATGTACAAGTCACTTTAGGTTCGGCTCCTCCCACCTCACTGCCTGCCCTGTCTCTCTATTCATATCCACACCCTAGGTACACACTGTGCAGCACGAGGTTAAATGGTTCCATTCAAACTACTGTTAAGGCTGACACACAGAAACAGAATATGAACAGCACAAGTAATTGTATGCACTTGGTCTTGTAAGTAATCTCCAAACAAAAGAGAAAGCGTGAGACCAACAGTGAGATAAACCAAGGAAGTAAGCTGAAACAGTCATTTATAAAACCCCAAACAACTTCTGTTGGTAAACTTAAAAACTGCTCTCTGTGCACTGGAGTACAAGATGAATTATGCTTATTTAGTAAAATTTCACTCACCTCTTCCATGACCAGTTTGGGTGAGGCAACCCGGATCGCAATTCCCATATCTGCCAATTTGTCCAAGACATCCTGGAAATCTAAATTACGCCGAGATTTTGCTCGAGACAACGCACGGCCCTAGAATGGCAAAGGAAATGAAGCTGCTTGGAAAATTCTGAGCTCAATTTGACATCTGACCCCAGCAGTGATTTAAACCTTTCTTACACCCCTTCCTTTTGTTAATGTTATAGTATGTACGTGCATAAGGGGAAGTCTTGCTGTGCAGCCCACTACCCTGGCTGCCTCAAACTCATCATTCTCCTGCTTCAGCCCCGAGCAGCTGCGACTACAGGCACTTGCTACTTCAATTTGTTTTTTCTTTCTTTTTTTTTTAAACTAAAAAACTTTAAAAACTCCCTTTTGTTTTATTACTTTACCAACCTTATTCTGTTCCTTTCATAAAAAACTTCATATCCTTTCAGAAAATAAGTCTTATCTAAAGAATTTTGTAAAGATTTAGTTTTTATATTTCTACTGTTACCACCTCAATATAAACATGAATTTTAATTGTAAGCAGCGTCTGTCACAACAAAAACTTTGTGGTCTTTGTGAATGCAAATGGTTTCTTGGCCTTAGCACGGCCGACACCCTGAACCAGGCAGCATCCTCAGCCTCTCCCTACTAGAGCCGGGGGTGCCTTCCTCTACCCAGCCGTGAACACCATAAACACCTCCAGACACTGCCCCAGACAGGACGGCACTTAACCCTGGTTGAAAACCACTCTGTTTAAACTAGGAGAGAGGGGACAGCTGGAAATGAGAAATGGCCAGAGGAAAAAAGGGCTGAAATATATTTGTGAGTCCCTCTGCTATGGGAGCCATGTACTCCAGATGGTTTCTATTTCCCACTCCATACCGGCTAGGGATTCTGGTGGCTTCAAATAGGAGCTGGCAAACTAGTTTGTTTGGCTCTCTGCTTATTTTTGTAAACAAGTATTACTGGAATACAGGGATGCTCATTTCCATATACTACTTGTGGCTGCTCTTGCACCCCAGTGGCAAAGCTCAATTCCTGGTGCAGGGAACATATGACCCAAAGAGCCCACCTACCTGGCGCTTTATGGAAGAAGTTTACTGACCCCTGACTGAGAATATGAGAAGCAACACGCTGAAATGGGCATGCAGATGACAGAGACTCTGATGTGTAAACAGGGTACGTCCCCAAATCTTGAGCAGATGCCCCAGGAAGGAGCAAATTAGGCAAATGAGCAGTTTCAATCAATCACTGAGATAAGCTGATGTAAACGTGCATCAGTTCAAGTTGTATCACTCATGTTCAGTGAAGTACGCTCAGCTCAAGGGAAGATTTCCCAATCGGAACAGTCCCCGACCCTACCACGACCTTGCGAAGGTAGAGACACAAGGTGCTTCAGTCAGTACACTAAACCACAGACCTCGGGGGAAAAATTCTCAGGTAGAAGCCTCACTGATGGACCCCAACCTCAACTCTGCTCACGCTCAATCCAGTGCCTTTATCTGTCAGAACGCAAAACAAGAGCGGAGACGAGGACAGCACTCCACGCCGTTCCCCGCTCATTACCGCGCCATGGCAGGTGGTCCCAAAGGTCTCGGTCATCCCTTGTTCAGTGCCGGTGAGAACGTAACTGCAGGTTCCCATGGTGCCGCCGATGAGCACAGGCTGTCCAGTGAGCTGGGGACACACACAGATCAGACGTGTTAACACTTAGGAAAGCGTGGTGCTTTACGCTGGACATTTACATTTCTTGCACTGCAGGGTTGTGGGAGGAATCTGGGCCTCTAACCCACATAAGACACCTGGCCTCTCTTGGGCTTAGTTTTTTATCTGCAAGGGTCTTTCCAACTCTCCCAGAGCCACACCCTGCAAGAGTTAAGAGGAAAGAAACAGATCCAGTCGAGTCTTTATCCTGTCTTCTAATGATTCACAGGCCTCAGCTCACCTTCGTGCAGTAAAAAACACTGAACGCAGCACTTTTTAGATGGCACACCAAAAGCACAAAGACGAAAGGAGCCACAGTTCTCATGGGTGTTTCCCTTCACAAGGGCTGCTTTCCTGTTTAAATACGGCCACATTTACAAGATCCAAACTGGTTTCGTTGCTAAAACCCACAGCCAGGCCACACACCTGGTAGTCCACAGCGATGAGCGGGTGGTGAGGAGGGAAGGCGCGCGTGGACCCCTTCCTATGCACCAGCAGTGTCCGCTCCTTCCCGTCCACCACATGCTGCTCCACTTTGGCAATGTTGTGGGAAACATCATAGATCACGTGCAGGTCCAGGTCATCCGGGGTTGTGTTGAAGACCTTGGCAAAAGCCTGGAAGGTAAAGCTGGGGTGAGGAGGGACCAAGACCGGCTCTTTGGAATCCACCTTAAGGATCTCAACTAGTGTGCTCCGGCACACAGTAAGGGAGTGAAGGTCCAAAAGTGACAGTATCATTAACTGCACATGAAAGACAACTGCCACCTTTCCGACCTCAATCCACCCCGTAATTCCACCTCTTGGGAAAAGCCGCCTGGCCACTCTCACACTTGCCCTTCAGAAATGCTTCCTTGGGCCTCAGCCTCATCTCCATGAGCACACGTCTACTCTGGCTGCAGTTCACATCCCAGGGGTCATCTGCACCCTTTACTCCCACTCCCCAGGGCTGCTTCGCTGCTAATGTAGTTTAAGATGGCACTAGAACCTTGGACACTGCTCTGGTACTCTGAACACGAAACCCCACAGTCTTCCATCTAACTGGACTGAGCTTTAAAGCACCTGACCTGACCGGGAATAACTGAGAAAAGGGCAGTTCCACTGTACCTGGCGGGTGAGGAAGGTCATGGACGAGCGGTTGACCCAGGCGTAGTTGCCGGCAGCTGCCATCCCCTTCAGGTAGTCCTGGCCCTCGGGGGAGGCGATCCGAGCACAAGCCAACTGCCGGTCATTGACTATGATCTTGTCTCTCTTCATGGCCTTTTCCATAGCCACTAGGGCATCTGGAACAAGAGGACAAGTCCACACCAGTGAGGCCTCTTAAACGAGTCACTAGGACTGTGCCACAAAGGAAGCATGCACACCGACTCACTCTACAGAGAAACAAGTGGAACACAACCTTACCTTTGACGTGCTCCTGAGCAGTCTATCTGCCCAGCCAAGTTGTATCTGTTGGACTGAGCAAAGTGGTGCACAACTATAATCCCAGCATGCACTTGGGAGGCTGAGGGAGGAGGCTTGCTGATTTGAGGGCAGCATGGGCAGTTTAGTATCAAAACAAAATTTTTTTAAAAAGGGGCTGGAGATGCAGCTCAGTGACAGGGCACGTGGCCAGTATGTGCCAAGGATGGTCGGGGACTGGGAGCCCTCTTCCAGAGTGTGACGACACCAATTGTGCCCTCTACAAACCTGGAATGAGATGTGCACATACAGCAACAACATGGCCTTAGTTCTCCTTTCCCAGTGTACAAATGAATGGGATCACATTTTATTTCCATTATGAATTATAAAAGTAATTTTTAGTGAACTGGACACAAGCTACTAGATCTGCTGTTTGAAAATCAAATTCACGACAGCAATTCAGCAGTAAAGTTCACAAACATTAGTTAATTTTCATATCTATTAGATTAAAAAGTCTGAGAGTCAGGCTGGCACAAATTATTAAATTCTCACAGGATAAAACAATACAAAGCTGCAGCACAGCACGGAATTAATCTTTCCAATTTCTTTTTTTGTTGTTTTTGACATAGGGTCTATGTAGTCCAGGCTAACACTGAATTCAGGGCAATCCTCCTGCCTCAGCCTCCCAAGTGCTGGAATTATAGGCATGCACCACCACACCCTGCTAATGTTTACAATTTCTATGTGTTTATATACCTTTTCCTATATTTATTCATCATTTCACACACCCTATAAATCATCCAAAGTAACGGATTTCCCTGCTTCCTGGTTTTGTTCACAGTTTTTGTCATGTCCTTTGTGCGACTGTTTAGACTGCCAGGACCTGCTCAGACATGTCTGAAATCTGTTTCCTAAACATACTGTATTTATTTTCTCTCTTATTTTATCAATTATAAGACTTTTGTTTCCCCTCTGGTACTGAGGATCGAACTCAGGTCCTTGAGCTTGCCAGGCAGGCAGTGGAACCACTGAGCTAAATCCCGTCCCCTTTATTTTATCAATTATAACCTATCTTTATTCTTCTTTCTGAACACAATCTCTTCTTTAGGAGAGTGTCTGAAGGTAAAATACCTACCCACTCCATCAACAATTCCACCATTAATTCCTAATCCTGCAGAGCAGGTGTCTAACATATATTTGATGAACAAAGGCCACTTCAAGTCCCCAGTTTAAACACTGTCTTGCACTTATTACAAGATGGCTGAGTAAGTGTAATGACAGCTGGAGATGATACTTGCCAAGCGCTTACTAAACGTCAGGCGTTCACTTAGTGCTTCACGTACATGACTCCCTTAATCCTCCATGGATATCACAAACAATCAGGCCATTTCTTCAGGCGAGAAAGTAAATTTTGAGGTTACACAAAAGGAGACCAGGAAAGACAGAATCTACACAGCACAGTTCAGAGCCGTCTTAGCCATCAGTTCGGGACCATACCTGTGGCGACCTGGTGGCCCAGGCCCCGGCTGCCGCTGTGGATCATCACGCACACCTGCCCCTTGTGGTCGATGCCCATCTTCTTCGCAGCGTACTCATTGAAGATCTCATCCACAACCTGGATTTCGGCGTAGTGGTTGCCTGCACCTAGGGTCCCCAGCTGCAAACATTAAGAACGTGTGATACAACAGCTTCAATTCTGGTATTTAAAAGAAGCCATTTATTGATTGATTGATTATTTTTTGTAATTGCATGAGAAGCCATTTAAAAAGCAAGTAGGTGAGAACCACCACCACTAACAACAAAATAGCCACAGGAATAGTGTTTTATGTGAGCTTTAACAATGTCTCATTATTTACTATATTCCACACAACAGAAATAACAGGTTAGTTCCTGAAGTCTATCACATCCTTACAAGCTTGGAGTACATGCACCTAAAAAGCTTAAAAACCAAAAATTCCTGTGCCATTAAGTGGCTCATACAACATTTTAAGTATCATGAGAGGAAGGGTCACATCCCGTGAGGAACACCAGGGAATGCTGACACTCAGGCAAGGTCCAGAGTCGCACAATGTCCCAAGGTCCAGAGTCGCACAATGTCCCAAGTGTCTGAGTTCGTGTATACCAGCATTACCCATCACTGCAAGCACACATGCTGACCAGAGCCAACGCACGACACAAAGAGCCAGGCAAGAGCAGTGTCGGAAGAGTCAGCAGAGCCTGCCTAGTTTTAACTGTTCCCATTTTTTAATGAAATGAGCCCCAGACGGGCCAGAGAGCCTGCCCAAGGTCACACGGGACCCACGGAGGCAAAGCACTCACAAGTAGCTATGGATCAAAACATACAATATATTCTTACTTCATGGACACCATGAAGTGGTATTGTTTTTTGTCTGAAAACTTTGGGTCACATCTATAGATTGTCAAAATCTGTCCAAATGTGATTTCGGCATGCATGTGAGCTTACAATTATGTCCCATTTTTGTCCTTTGAAGTCATGACCTCCTGTTTTATTTTATGAACACATGAACTTCCTGATAGCTTTTTAGAAAACAATGCTTAAACAAACAGATCCGCATTCTTTTTGATTCACTCTGAAAAACTTCTAAGGGTATATTTCTGCTAAATGAGAGACATAGATTCTTTTCTCAACAAAATAAAGTTGGGAAATCCACCACACGGGCCGCACAGATTACCTGCGGAAGGCCTCTCTTTTTGGCCCTCGCGGAGACCTTGTTGGGGTCGGCCTGCAGCATCCTCCCGTACTCCTCACAGTGCTCCTTGTCCTCAGCCCAGGCATAGCCTTCTCTCAGGGACCAGTCCACACCCATCTCCAAGGCCTCCTCCAGGTCTCTGGGAAGTAACAGAAAGTGCCATCACCCCCAGCCAGGCACGTCCAGCCCAGGAAGGACCACGTCTTATAGGGCAGAGGACAATGACCCAGCCCCATGCTAGCTTATGCTCTCAGCAACACCAGTGTTCTGAGGAAAGCAACTAAATAAATAACCACTATAAAAAGGGTAAGAGTCTCATCCGACATGACTATATTTGTTCTACTTGATGTTCATACAACCCCAGTACTTTTCAAGCTGAGGGGCACACATGGTAAATGCTCAGAGGGAAGAAAGTTTTCACGTTCATCTACTGTCCAACCCCTTTCCAAAGCAAGAATGAAGAAGTGAGAACTTTCAATATTGCTTTCCTCACTACCCCAGATGATAGGCCATCTCCAACATTTACATCAAAATTCCCATGTAAGAATTTGCAGAGATGTTAAAAATTTACTTATGTCACACGTATACTTTTCTGAGTGAGGCTACACATCAGGGATCCTGTGGAACCACAGAACAAGCACCTTCCGAGGGTACCAGTTTACTTCAAGTGTTTTGTTTCACACACCGGCTACCGCAGCACTTTGTGGCGTTTAAGGTCCTGCTCTGTGTGAAGTAGGAAACCCAACAGCTGCTTGAGAGGCAGTTCCACACAGCTGTGCATTTAGACTCCCACGGACGTGCATGGCCAGGGCTCACACCCAACAGGAAGGGTGTGGCTGCCAAGGTTCACCACTGCAGGCAATCTCTGAGGAGACAAAGGACCTTCCCTCTGAATCCTGACTCCCCTTTCCAAGCTCATTTACCATCATCTTTCTCAATCTCTGTCTCCCCGTGTAAGTCAAGGATAGTAACAGGGTGACTGGCTACATGAAATGGCAGGATGTACAGTGCCTGACATGGAAGAAGAGCTTAAGGGTCAGTGCCTATCATTCTATGATGGATACTACTGTGTATCAAGGACTGCTTTAACGATCAGAAGCGGATGGAGGTCTAACAAATAGGCTTGAAACAGCACTTGAAACAGCAACTCGTTTCTATTTTCCAGAAGTGATGGAGCAAAAGCATCCTAGGATGGAAATGAGGCTGAACCCATGTGGTTTTCCTCTCCCTCACTTACTAAACTGTGTGCTTACTTGGCATTCATCGGAATGACCCCTTTGGACCCCACGCCGACAGGAATGTGGTCAAACATCGCTTGGGCCAGTTGTTCCTTCACCGGCTGGACATCACTTTCATCCAAGTTGGTTCTCAGCAGGCGGACACCGCAGTTGATATCAAAACCAACACCACCTACAAAATGCAGAATGGTCAGTCAAATATTAGCAAAACCATGTGGTCAGGCAGTTGTTATCTGAAGCTTCTCACCATTACTATGTTAAAAAGATATCCATCCTCCTAAATTCAACAATGTTTTGACACAGCCATTCAAGTGGCTTCTGCCGAGTGAAGTCTGGGGACACTGAATTAATCTAAAGTAACACAAACATAATCATCTCGCTTCAGGCCTCCAAGCGCTGGGATTATAGGAATTCGCCACAACACCTGAATTCACCTTACAACTGAAATTTTCAATCTTTTGATCACCACCTCCCAGATCATTCCCCTCAGGCTGCACCATTCCATTCTCTACACTTAAGTGAGATCATGTAGTTCTCTTCCTGTGCCTTTTTTCATTCAGTCCAAACATCCTCAAGGCTCACCCATGTTGTACCAAATGGAAGATTCCCTTTTTATTTTTTCTCTTTATTAAAAAAAAACTGCCCTCTTTTAGCCTAACATTCCACTGCAGGTATATCTATGTATGTGTACACACCCACACCCACATCTTCTCTACTCATTTATCAGTCCATGGGTATCAGGATATCACTGTACCCCAGGCACTATAATTAGAGCGTGAGGAACATGGGAATGCAGCTCTCCTTGCAAGACAGTGACTGCAGTTGCTGGATCACATGCAAGTTCCAGCTTTAAGTCTGGGAACCTCCATTCATTTTCCATAATGGCTGTCCCAGCTCATAGCCCATCCACAGTGAACAAGGATGTTTTTTCAAGACTCTCAATTTTTAGACAGTACTTTTTAATTTATTAACAGTTGAAACTACTTTCTAATTTCTATTATGCTTTTTTTCCCCACCTAATGGTTTACTTAAAAGCATACTTCAGGGATGAATCTCCTGCAAATGGGAAGGCATCCAAGAGAGCAAGGGCAAGGGGTGAGGGGGAGCGAGGGGGAGATAAGTAGAAAAAAAGACATGCCACACACAGCAACCTAATAACCTCAATGAATGTAAATATTATAGGCTATAAACATGAGTTCAGATTAATAATATCAATATGAGTGAAAATGCGGAAAGGGGAATCAGAGAAGGGGGGAGTAGGGAAGGGGAAGGAGACTTCAAAAACAACGGAAGCAAGTGGTATTATGTACATACAACCACTCTCCAAGATGACCATGTACTGCAAACACGTACTAAAAAAAAAAAAAAATGGCTAAATTTCCAAATATACAGGGAGTTTTTCAGTTTGCTTGTTTTTTTCCCCTAAATATCTATCTTAACTACATTGCGGTCCAATGAGAAAAACTGCATCAGCTGCTCTTAAGTGTGGTCCAGAAACTGTGGAGGGTGGGGAAAGTTGAGTGGCTTTTAGGTCTGTAAAAAAATTTCATAATAGCACTGAGCCACTGTTTGTCTGTTATCTTCTCATGAATGTACAGTGAGACGTGAAAACATCTCTGTTCTGACAACAAAGAGGAAGCATGTACTTGTGAACTGAGTTTTAAAAACGTCTCTTTTAACTTCTAATATGAGGGCCCGGGATTTAGCTCAGTGGTTCTGACTCCTGCTTTGCAAGTGCAGGGACCCGAGTTCAATCCCTGGTACCAAAAAAACAACAAAAAAAGAAACTTCTAATATGATAAACACTGACAGGGCCTTTGAGAATAATCCTCAATAACCTGAAAGAGGTCTAAATGGGTCCTGAGCCCCAAATTTTGAGACCGCTGCTCTGAATGATGTCAGTGTTTACACCTGAGACCCGCTTCTCCGTGTGGATGTGGGCAATGTTGGTAACCCTCCTGCACGTCTGAGGACAGTCCAGCAGGCACTTCCGGGGAGACTGCAACGCACATGCAGACATAACGAGCACATGCTGGGGTCAAAGTGCTGAGTCTGTTCACTGGGTTGGTCAAACCCCTCTTATCCCTCCTGACTGAATCTGCCATTTCCTCAAGAGAAAAACTGTACTCAGTGTTGGGCTCACACACATGACTTTTAGAAATCTCCCTCTGCATTGTGACCTCACAATTTCTTTCTGTCTTACTGGCTTTCCTATGGCTCCCATCAGATGGCTTTTCTTTTCACTATTTATACATTTTACTTGGTCTAAAAATCCTAGTCAACCATCACCAGAGGCAGAACTCTGACTCTGTTATTTAAATTTACATTTTTCATTCCAATTTTCTGAAAGTAAAGTCATCACTCTGGGGATAGAACACTGCCAGAGTATATACCCCAAAACCACAGGAGGAGGATGTGTATAACGAGAGGTAAATACACACCAAAGTGATAAGAGCGAACTCACTACCTACTGTGTGCCCAGCACCGGCCCAAGTATTTTACGCAGCCACACTCATTTAATCCTCCCAATAATGCCATGTGCTAAGGAACATTCTTAGACCTGATCTGTCTTATGAAGCAACTGGATCACAAAGATATAAATGTTTCCATTTGTTTTGTGGCCAGTATCTGAGTACTATTTGGCATTTGGAAGGAACCTAAAACATTTTCAATAAATATATGCTTTGCTTGATATCTGAATGGCCCGAGTGTTCACAACAAATTTTCTCAGTAAATGAGAGGAAAGGAAACAAATGAAGCAATGAGACTGGGAGATGCGCACAGAGAGAAGCTGGGTTCTGTCTCAGAAAGGCCGGGACCCACAGGGAGAAGCCACACAACTAACAGCAGACCGGCCCAGCGACCTTACCTGGAGACACCACTGCTTCTGGGTCATTCATATCAAAGGCTGCCATATTCCCAATAGCAAAGCCATAGCCTGAGTGGACATCAGGAAGCCCAATGGATCGCTGGAAGAGAATCAGAAAGTGAAACACAGCTGCTGCAACCTGGCACTATAGTTGCCCGATACTGATTCTCAGCATCAACATTTTCTTCCCACAAAGTTTCTATTGGTGAAAATGAGGATGAAGAAAACCTAATCACAAAGCTAAATAGGAAGAAAACCAATCTTTTTATAATGTCTGACTTTTAACTCAGGAAACTCCTTAGCATAGCAGTGTATAGGACCTACAGTAGCTTTACTATATTACCTTTTAAAGGTGGTCCCAAGACACTGATAAAAATCATGTTGTATCAAGTTAGAGATAACTGTAATTTACACACGTCATTAGACAAATGCAATTTATTTGATGCTACGCACACTATATACTTTATACACCCAGGGCCTAGAAAAGGAGCCTGTCCCAGGAAGACAGCAGGTCGAATATGGCAAGGCTCTATGGAGACACCTAGACACGTAGGCATTCTTACCTGCACAAGCCATGTCCTTTCATCTCCGCCCCTCACCCACAGCCAACTAACCGACATAAAGGGTTCACATACACTGTTGGATGAATTCGCTTCCACACGCACCTGCAGCTGCAGTTTGAATGTTACACTGTGTGGCCCATGGGTACCAGCCAGCTTTATCCCTGCTACTGTCACTGCTCTGCTTTTACAATCATGTCCAGAAGAGCTACACTGTCCTCTCTCTATCTCCTCGGCCCCAAGTCTTAAACTTCTCTTCTTTCTGCTCCCTCTCCAAGGATCCTCTCGAATAGAGCCACAGGAAAACCTACAAGGGTAGTACAAGACCCAGGAAAATGATGTCACTCGGACAAGGAAATACAAAATTAAACATTATGGCAAAGGTTCTCAAGCACTTACAGATTCCAGCCAGAGGCAGCCGGAAACTGACAGTAATCAGACTCAAGTATGCCTGAGATTCCCCGGTTACTCTAAATGATACCACTATCCATCAGACACAGTCACTCACTCATCAACTAACTTTAGCCATGGAGAAATAGAAGTGGTTAGGGTTCTGAAGTCTGACTCACATGAACAATCCCAGGCAGGGCTGCCACATTGCCAATCTGCTTCATGGCTGGCAGGAAGCCACCGACACCTGGAAACAAAAATTGGGTCTTAGGGGAAAAGGAGCACTTTTGATTTCACCATGTTTCTAGGCTGCCTTACACAGAGGGGCAGTGGTTAAGGCTTTTAGAACAACCAAGAGAGGAAGACTGGATGAAACGCAAATGGGAGAGGAGCTTCTGCAGGAAGGCAGCCCATGCGCAAGGCAGATTAACTACCGCACTAATTACAAACATTTCACCAGGATACACCTCAATAAGTCTGCTCGCAAATGTTCTGGGTTACACAACAGAACTGCCAAACTAGGCTGCCGGTGCAGAGAGAAGTTATTCTTTCAGTAGTTCATATTACACCCCCAACACAAAAAAAGGTTAATCTAAGTGACACAGAAGGGCAATGGGAAAACAATGGCTTCAAGAAAAACTGACACCATTCAAAGTTGAGAGGCCACAGGGTTCCTGTCCAGTTCTTTCACTTTAGACTAGTGCACATATCTTGGTGGAGGGAGGGCCCTAATTTGCTGATCTTAAAAATAAAAGGGGCTAAAACTAGGTGGTTTCTAGTTCACTGTCACCATGAGTGTATTGTCTTAGAGATTTAAACACTGATCTCCGACCCTCAGGGCAGCCCTGCAAGACAGGGGTACCAAGTCCTATTTTATCAATGAGATGCTGGTTAAGAATGTTGGTTCCAGGGCCAGGGATTTAGCTCAGTGGTTCCACTGTCTGCCTAGCGAGCACAAGGTTCTGAGTTTGATCCCTGGTACCCCCCTCCACCAAAAATGTTGGGTCTGAAAGTGGATACTACTGGATTTTAATTCCGGCTCTGACACCAAGAAGTTGTGTGACCATGGGCAAATTAAAATTACTTGACCTCATGACACTGTGACTTATGCACCTGTAAAATGGAGATAATAATACCTATCTTTTAATTTATCTTAAGTATTACATGAATCATCTATGGAAACCATTGTTAAAATGCCTGGCACACAGTAGGTACATAACACATAGTAGCTCCTACTATTACTGTTCAAGGTTAACTGAGATAGAGCAGGTGCTCGGCTCCAAACCCTTCCTACAAGCTCATATGGCTAAGAAAATGAACACAGACAAGTCAGTGCTTTGGTTTGTTTCAAGCTTTGATTATTTCTTGACAACATTTTAAAAATAGTAATTATTTGAGTCAGTGTTTGTTCAGATCACGTATTAGGGGCCACTTGTACCACAAATGAAACTAACAGACTCACCACCTCCTCGACAGGCATTCCTTAATTCCTCAAACATTAACTTCTCTAGAGCATCATTCACATAGAAAACACCTTCAACCTTGGGCCAAAGAAAAGAAAAGGCAACATCTGAGTTCATGTAGGTGAAGTGCAGGTGCAACAGACAGATAATTATATGCCATAATTTGCTTTACTTTTTACTAAACTCTCATTTCATCTTTTACAAGAGGAAAACTTCCTATCAAAGACTAAAAGGTGTTCAAAGGGTTTCAGATTTTGGAGTATTTCAGATTTGCGGTTTTTTGGATTAGGGATGCTTCTCCAATAAAGTCTATGCAAATAATCCCAACTCCAAAAAACTGCAAAATCAGAAACACTTCAGGTTCCAAGCATTTCAGATAAAGGATAAGCAATGTGTATTTTACAAAGTTCACACACTGCTTGAGACGACGTGTGTTCACCCCGATTTGCAGATTACACCCGTAGGCATGAGTACCGTAACGTCACAGGGCGCCCCGGGATAGGTACAATCCTGATCCGTCAATTAAAATAAGAAAAAACAGCGCTCTCTCCCAACCCAGAGGCTGCTTGTCCCCTCGGTGCCCGGGGTCGGGCGGACGGCTGTCGGGGCTGCTTCCCCCTCGTCCGGGCGGGAGCGGCTCCGATCACCACTCGTCTGGGCCGCGCGGGCGTGGACAGAACGTCACAGGGCGCCCCGGGATAGGTACAATCCTGATCCGTCAATTAAAATAAGAAAAAACAGCGCTCTCTCCCAACCCAGAGGCTGCTTGTCCCCTCGGTGCCCGGGGTCGGGCGGACGGCTGTCGGGGCTGCTTCCCCCTCGTCCGGGCGGGAGCGGCTCCGATCACCACTCGTCTGGGCCGCGCGGGCGTGGACAGAGGTCGCCGTGGCCACCTGCTCCTCCGCGCCCTCCGCGACGGTACTAAAACCACCCCCGCCGTGTTAATCTCGGCGGCTGTGAGGAACAAAACCTTTCTGGCTCCCCTTGCGGTCCTGGGTGTTGAACCTAGGGTCTGTACACTGAGCCGCAGCCTCCCTCCTTTCGTCTCGTTGTATTACTGTTATTTCTTTATGGCAGACAGGGTCTGGGAAACCGCCCAGGCGCCCCGAGCTCGAGATCCTAACGCCTCACAGCTCCCAGCGGACTGGATGAGGCTGTACAGCCGCGCCCCGCTGCATAACACACCCGCAGGGCGTGAACGCTAGAAACCTGGCTCCGGGAACGCGGCGGGCCAGCCCGGGAGAGGACGCGGCACCGAGAGGGTGAGAGAGGCGGCGGACACGGGCCGGAAGGCCCCGCCTCACCTGCATATTAGGCACGAAGGCCTTCTTGATCCTCCAACAGTTCTTGTTGATCTTCTCCAAGAACTGCAGCTCATCGTTGTAGCTGCGGCTCATGGTGAAGAACACGACGGAGCTCCAGGCTCGCTGTGGAGAGGAGATGTGGCGCGGACGGCGTCGCAGAGCGCTACGCGATCCAACGCGCAGGCGCAGGCGCAAGCGCAGGTGCAGGGCGGGCGACGGCGAGTGCCAAGGCTCTAAATTCCTGCTCCGATCGCTTACTTCTTGTTAGACTGCCCTCTAACGTTTACTTTTGGGAGTCTTCAGGAGCGGTCTCGACCACGGCTAAGCGCAAAGCTGAGTTAAATCTGGTAGTTTTTAGCGTGACCGAGGTATATTTTATTGGTTAGTGCTTTTGAGCTGCTCATGAAGAGACCTCGAATCTGGGGCAGGTCCACCTGTTCCAGGGATGCGTGGGCCTGGAGTTCACCCCCAGAGTGAGGGAAGATGCAGCCCGCGCCCAGGAAGGGCAAACTTGCACCGATCCAGAATGAATCTGTGGAGGCGATCACCCCAAAGGACGAACCAGGAATTCTAGCAGTTATTCCAGCCACACTTCGGGGCTCCCGCTGAGCTTAGAAATGTGCCTTGCTAAGGTGGGTGATGGACACATGTCGACTCCGCACCACGAACGTCATCATTGTGTCTGGCCAACATGGACTCGGGAACTTTTTATAAAATGTGAAGATGGGATCACAGACCGGATGGATAGCCACGCCCTCTCAGACATCCCTCTTGGGCGGCCAGGGCCTCCAGGGTCACACTCTATCCAACACAGCCTGTGAGCTTTGAGCGCGTTGCGGCCAGCCCTGTCTCCTGTAAAGTTCAGCAGCGTCAGAATAGGGAGGACTTGGGTTTGATCTCTCCTCGTGCCAGTTACTAGCCGCATGCGAGGAATTCCCCTTCACCTCTGCTTCATCACCTGTAGAATGGATCGTAATTCTTGCTAGAGTGTTGTGAAGATCAATGAGATGACGCTCCCAAGTCCCCCTTGGTCAGCACTCTAAGCCTCTCTCTTCTGTTCCCCTCCCGACCTAAAGGGCTGCACAAGGGGTTCAGGTTTCTGTTCAACTCTTACATTATCCACAGCGGTTCCCTTCCCTCCTCCTCTGCCTCAGTTTCACCCCACTGCCTACAGCTCTAACAGCATTAATATGAGTATAAGCTCCAAATCGGCCAAGCTTAGGACTCTCCACTGCGCTTTCATCAAATCCTTGTGTGTATATGACTGTGGGTTCATCCTAAAACTGGAGCAAATAATACAAGGTGACCCAGGAAAGATGTAAGAGGTCAAAAAACCAGACTGACACTGATACAAAATGATTTTAATCAGATATAAGGGTCTGTATCAGTGAATATAAAATGTAAAATCCAGTATGCAGGTAGAGACAAAACTCTAAAGGAGGGAACTGAAATAAATATAGACTTCCAAGTTTTTACCCACCAGGTCAGAAATACATGCCTCACTCTTGTCCCCAGAATCTTATAAACACAGACACAGCAACTCACGGTGCCATGAGTATCCCTCTGCACACAGCACACAGGCCTCTGTTCAGCCCATAATCCAGGTGGCCTCACTCTCAGTTTCCTGAAGGCTCCAGAGAGCAAATTTTCTGCATCTGCATTTCAGAAGGGTTTTCAAATTCCACTGTGCTCCCTCTTCCCCTTTGGGTGCTGTGGGATAAGGGCCAGGTACTTCCTGGGGTAGATGTGAACAGGCATCAAGGAGCCGGCTGCCCCATCCCCTGTCCTCTTATCAGGTTCAGATCTCCCAGACCATGGAAACTTGGCTGCTGTCTCGAGGACATTTCATATTTCAGGTCGGTGGAAATCAAAACAAAACCCTGAAAAGGACACAACAGTGAACATCAAATTTGGAGCAAGTCTGGGTTTGTCTGGGGGTTAAAGGACGGATGGCTTCTTTACCCAGCCCCAAGGTGTCAGTTCCTCCAACTTCTGATCCTGCTTGTGAGGGCCTCAGAGATAGGATTGTTGTCACTAGTGTGATATGAGCAGTGGGAGGTGGGGAGAGGGAAGCTGGGAGGTGAGACAGGTGTAGGGTTTCTTACAGGACGAGAGATCCTTTCGGAAACTCATTTTCTCCTTCTGAAACCAAAACTGTGCCCCCAAAAGGGCGGATTAGGGGGTATTATGAAGCTAGTTAGTAATGATTACCTAGGAAACAGCTTAATAGATTCCTGGGCCTACATGCTGTGATTAATAATCCCAGCCTTACAGCTTGTATTGTGAAGTAAAAAAAGTGTATTATAGCATATCTTCTTGTACTGTGGAGTGAATAAGCTTGGCTAAGTGAAATTGGACTTGGTCTGATTTTTAAACCTTTCATTGTTAATTGCAAGCTTTAAGAGCTAAACATCTTGTTTATAAAGCCCCCCCGGGGGGGCGGGGAAAAGACAAAGCAGAACAAAATAAAACAAGCAATAAGCAAAAACAGGAAGAGCCTTATTCTACTATGAGAAGAAATGGGGTGGTGAAGAGCAGATTTAAAAATCTTACCTTGGGCCAGGGATTTAGTTCAGTGAAAAAACTTACCTCGAGAACTTCAATATCTGAGTTGACCAATGAGATGTTGTATGGCTGGGGCAGGGGAAATCCTTGCTGCAGTTTTGCTAAAATACAGAAAAGATGTAAGGTAATTGGGCACAGGCACAAACATCTGGCAAACTTTTTAAACAAATAGGTAGCTTTTGGACAGTTTATCTTTTATCTTCCTCATTCTGTTTTCCTTCTCTCTGGTGTGTCCCTAGTATTTTTCTGGAAGAATTGTTAATCCATCTGTGTTCAATAAAAACACACCTGCAATTATGTGCATTTATGCTCCAGGAAAATGATGTCCCTTTTCTACTTACACAATCGCTATTTTGAAAATACCTTATTAATATGTCCTGAGAATGTTTCATAGTCTAATGTAAAACCACTTTAGCCAGATACAGTGGCATACATCTCTAATCCCAACATCAAGGGAGACCAAAACAGGAGGGTTACAATTCAGTCCTGGGCAGTTAGTGAGACCCTGTCCCCAAAACTAAAAAGGGCTGTGTATGTAGCTTAGTGGTACAATGCTTCCAGGTTTGATTCCTAGTACTGAAATATACTTTGTTTGTTTTGTTAAGAGCCAAACTCTCCAGATGCTGTAGTTTGTGAATCATGGAGAGGCCTAGGATCATCATCCAGTAAATTGGATCTTGTGTGGGAACCACAGAGCCTTCCCCGGGAGAATCACCACATTTCCTGTTGGCCCGAAAAATGCTTTACAATTCTATACTGTTTGATTCAGCCAGAGTTGGTGCTGAGTTTAAGTAAGTATAATTGCAAACAAGACTTGGGCCTGGAATAACCCTGTGGGTAGCAGTATTCACTGTAAATTCTGACTCCTGCCTGTTTTCCAAATAACACTCTGGGAGGACAGACTTCCAAGTGGAAAGTCCCAAATGATCTCCAGGTTTAACCAGCATCAATGACATCGTTTCTAGAGTCCCTTACTGTTGGCCAGGGGGAGGACTCCAAAGTGCAGGATGGAGGACAGAATATTCTCGAACCTCAAGACCTGCGGTGAAAGAGAAAATGACTTCAGCTGCCTGATCAAAGCCTTTTGGAAATATCATGTGTGGTGTGACCTGCACTTTTCTGGACCACACCCAGGAAGCGATAACCTCAGCTTTCCCAAGGGACATGCTAGTTTTGTGGGAAACCACACTACAGCGCTTCCTGGCGATGTCCCTCCTCGGGATGGACATTCCGCTCCCCTCTGTGCTGGTCCTGGTGGTGGCCATGGTGCAGAGACCTCAGGGTGCAGGGAATGAGGCAGCTTAGATACCCACCGAGCCGACTAGCAGCCCTGCCTTTACCTTAGGAGCCTCACCCAAGGGAGAGCCTTTGTGCTGCACACACTCTGACGTCACCATACCCACAGAACACCTGGCTCACCCCTAACAAACCATGGGATTTAGGGAGCCTAGGCCAGGTGCTGGGAAGACCCAGGAACTAAAGACAAATGGAGGAGGGTGAGCATCAGTTCCCCTGTGACTCTTTCAGAGCGTTCTCTATGCTCATCACGGAGAACCTCTGCAGCCAAGCAAGTGTGGCTTCGAAGCCAGATTCCCAGGTTTTCTTCTTGTCTTTGCCACTTGCTATGTGATTGTTGGGAAAGTTACTAAACCTTCCTGCCCCCCCATTCCCTCAACTGTAAACTGAAGAAAACAGTAGTCAGATACTTGTGCAGTCTTCATCAACCTCATGTCATAGGGTGGTGGTGAAGATTAAACAAGTTAGCGCTATGCAGAACGCCTGCATACACCATCGTCATTTCTCCCGACACACAGCGGCTAGCACATTCTGCTGTCAGTGCTGAGCAGTTTACTGGGGCCATCCTGGAAGGTGTGGACTTGCTCTGCCTTGTCTCTTGGGAAATACTATGGATGAGAAAGCAGCTATGCCTCTTCCTGACTCTGTCGCCTCAAGTGTCTGTGTCCTGGGACAGCACCTGGCCTGGGATGTGTGACTTGTCTCCCAGCTGTGGGCACCATTGCTCCTGGCTGCCAATTTCCCCAAACCGGGTATAAGGATGCCCCTCTAAAATCAGACAAGCAAATACCCGGTTTGGCTTTCTGGCCAGGTTCCCTGACTTCTTGGATGTTTTCTCTCATATCTGTTCCCACCCTCTTGCCACGTTTCTGCTGGACACGGTAAAAGCCTCAGTAGCCACTGTCTCTGTGTGCTGCCTTAGGAGAGGCCAAGTGATTTATCGAAGGCCACGCAACCAGGAAATAGGGCTCCTGTTTAGAAATAGGGCTCAGAGGTGATGTATGGTGCTACTGAGATACCACCCTCGATGGAGAGGTGACAAGGACAGAAGCAAGTATTATAAAGGTGAGAAAGATGGCCATCATCTTCTCGATTCCTGCCAGGCGTCAATGAGCTCAGTGGACTCTGTCTAACAGTCCGAGGTGCAGTCCACATCCTGGATCCACCACCTGCCTCCTCTGATTTACTCACAGCATCGTCCAGCACATACAACATCCATTTGTCTGCCTGCTATTTGCCCCCTGGCCCCGCCGCTCTCACATATGTCCCAGAACAGGCTTCCTCTGAGGCCCGGATGCTGTTCTGGGTCGTTCTCCATCATGGGGGGCTGTCTCGTGCACCTCCCTGACCTCTGCAGGCTCCTCTTCCCACCCCAGGTCATGACAACTAAAAACGTCTTCAGACTCTGCCAGAGGCCCTCATGGGACACTAATCGGGCCCTGGCTGAGAGCCACGGCCCTGGGAAGTGAGTGCCAGGCAGTACCAGGCTGGATGGGGCCCTGCCAGTACGTGAATGGCACCAAGAGCTGGCATGGAGAGGGCTGAGCGTGACGAGGCACTGATGCACCAGGCATTGTGACCCCAAAGTCCTGACACTGGGCTTCTCCGTGCTCGGCAGCCGAGTGCTGATCCGGCTGATCTCGAAGCCTGGGGTAGGGGCTTCGGGGCTGCTCCATGGGGGTCCACTTCCCAAGAGGGCAGCAGGCTGGGCTCCCCCCAATAAGAGGTGTCCACACACCAGCCTTGACCCAGTGCAGGAGATGGACAGACAGCATCGAAAACACAGACCTGACCGAGGCCTACTGGTTTGCATTCAGGCTTTTCCTTTGTGGCCTTAAATTTAACCCTGGGATGATCTTACACAGTGAGTGAACCTGCCTGGGGACGGCCTCTGTCCTAGCAGCACACATAGTCTTAGCAGACTTTTGAGTTCTTTGTAAAAGTACATTGGAGAATTAATGGGTTTGATAGATGAGTAGATAAAGAACTTTGAATTAAAAACCTATGGTCATGGAGAAATCAAGCAGTTAGAGACGCACAGAACCTTACAGGAGAATTTCCATCCTCCCCTTGCTAGGGAATTGCAGAGCTCTTTTCCTACCTTAATGTCGCTGCGATTGGACTCTGGCACAGACAGGCGAAATCTGAAGGGAAGCAGGAAGAGCTTAAGTAAGGAAGGGTAGATTTTAAAATAAGAAGAAACAAAAAAAGCAGCTGTTCAAGAGGCACTTCTTTTTTGGCAGGGGGTGGTGGTGGTGGTGTCCAGTACTGGGGATCAAACTCAGGACCTCGCACTTGCCAGGAAGGAAGGGCACCACTGAGCTAAATCCCCAGCCCCAAGGATATGCTTCTTTAAAAAGCCACACAGACAAACTTGGAAGGCGTGGAGTTCTGCTGCATCTTCTACCGCTGTTTTGTTTTGTAACCTCGTGGCTTCCAGTGTGCCTTTGCTGATACACGGGGCTGATTGACTGGGCAAACCACATGCAGAGCAGTGGCAAGAAAGAGCTTTTCTGTCTTTGGCTCCGAATTCAACTTCACACTACCCGAGCCCTTACTACAATCGCAGTCCACGTGTACGTCCATGCTCAGTCTTGGTGATGCCCTCAGGAGGCTGTGGTAACCAGAAACCTACCTATCTACCTATCTATGTATCTGGCACCGTCTGTCATCTGTTTATCATCTATCTATTGATTTATCTATCATCTATCACTTATCTATCATCTATCAGTCTTGCATACTAGGGTATGACTGTTATTCCTTATGTGTCAACTCCAGGGGGTTAGGTAACACCTACAGATTAGTGCAGCATACTCCTGGGTGTGTCTGGATGTGTCCCGGAGGGTCCCTCACTCCTTCTCTGCTGCTGTCCCCTGCTCTGCTTCCGGCTACCACTCTGGTTGCTTTGGTCTGCCAGGCTGCACCCCCATAATCAACTGCTCTCTCTCTCTCTCTCTCTCTCTCTCTCTCGGTATGGGGAACTGAACTCAGGACCTTGCTCTTGTGAGGCAGGTGCGGCACCACTGAGCTAAATCCCCAGCCCAAGATGTTTCTGCTTGGAGCCAGTGGAGCACGGAAGATGTGAGCCACCTAAAGCCTCTCCTCCTCTAAACTGGGTGTTGAGTAGTCAGGTATCATGGCCAGCAGCCGGGAAAGCTGGCTGAGACATGGGGCTGACCCAGGGCCTCCCACTCCTAGGCAGGTGCTCCTGCACCGAGCTGCACCGTAGCCCTGAGTTGCTCACAGCACACGGAGGATCCCTAGTGACAAGAGCTATCTGATGCAAAAGGTGGTGTGATAGAATTGTGCCTGAGTTCAAATCTCACTTCTATCCCTCACTAACTCTGTAAACTTCCCCAATCTCTGTGGATCTCAATTTGTGCAACTGTAAAATTGTGGTGTGAACAGTACTGCCTTACAGGGTTGTAGCTAGAATTGAATGAAATAATGCATATCTCATTCAAGGCTGTGCCCGGCACGTCCTTGTCACCCTACAAACATGAGCCATCTCCATTAGGTGCGGGGCAGAAGGCTAGCACAGAATGTCCTTGATGTCCTTTGTCAAAACCCCAGGGAGCACACGCTGCAGGCCCGTGTGGCAGGAGGTTCCCATCCTGTGTCCAGCAGGGTGGCTGACAGCATGACCCCGAGGCTCGATGATTTCACAAGGAAGGATTTGCACAGCATTGCCTCTTCCCCAGCTTTGCTGAGGGCTGATCCATAGCTCGCCTTCCAGAGACACATGTCTGATTCTGTACACCGTTTCGATGAGTGTTCGAAGAAGTAGGGCCAGGGTTTAGCTCAGTGGTGCTGCCACCTGCCTTGCAAGTGCAAGGACCCAAGTTCCATCGCCAGTACAAAGAAAAAAGAAGTATGAAGAAGTAGTACTCAGCAGAGAGAACTCCTTCACGTGGCAGGTGGGGAAACTGAGGCCCAAAGAGGGGAAGTATTAAAGGCACATCTGGGGCTGGAGGCCAGCTCTCTTGACCCCCATCCTGGAGTTCCCTCCGTGAAAGGGTGTGTGTGACCTTGTTTTGCTTCCTGCTTTAGCTTTCTATGGCTCACTTTTGCTCATCTGGGCCTCACTTCTGCGTCAGCCTCTTCTGAACTTCCATGTCCAGTCTGTTTTCTCCCTTTTTTCAGTGTTGGGGATTGAATACAGGGCTCTCACACTGAGCTACATCTCCTACCCTTTTCTTTTTTACTGGATGTAGGATCTCACTAGGTCACTAAGTTGTGATCCTTCTGCCTCAGGCTCCCAGTGTTGGGATCACGGGTGTGTACCACCACATCTGGCTTTGTCCACAGTCTTGATCTTCTCCGGTTTGTCTTCTGCGCTGTCCACAGACAGAGCTGTTCCACAGGTCTGATGAGAACTCTCCTAATCAAGATTCTTTGCTGGCTTCCGACGAAGTCCAAGTTGCTTAGGTGGCCTGAGAGAGACTTCCTGTGTCCCAGCTCCCAGGTGCCTCTTCCCTCATCTCTTTGTTCTCCCTGGCACGTTATTATCATGAGCCCTGAGATATTTAGTGCTGTGCTGTTGTATTCACCAGGCTCTGTAGACCTGGGCTTAGAACGGGCATTGCCTTCAAAGCACATCTCCAAAAAATCCTTAAAACTTTATAAATACCAACAAAAGAGTAATGGCACCGTCATGTGGTAGTTGGAGACAACCACAAGGCTGGGGTTGGGGTGGGCCGGGGCAGCAGAATCCTGGGCCCTTTGCCTGCTACTCATCAAAAGCTTGACTGGAGCTTTCTCCTAGTGCAGGCAGGGACCTAAAAGCAGTTTTTGCTAAAAGCCATGACTTCTCACTTGTGCCTGCAAATTCCCAGTGGATAAAAGCTTGGTTTATGTAGCGAAACTGGGGAAAAGCCTGCTCAGCGCTGCACACAGGCTTGGCAGTCATTCAGAGAGAATGTAATTCCACCTAGCCTGCGTCATCGTCCATCAAGACGGAGGACCCAGGGTGACAGATTTACAGGGATGTTCAGCTGTGCCCAGAATCTGCCCTGCCCTAAACCTTCAATCAGCTTGGAGTCCAGCAGAGCCCTGCATTGCTGCCACTGCCCCGTGATTTTCCAGGTTTCAATCTGATCCATGAAACCAGGACAGAGCTGATAATGAACCCAGCCCACCCGAGCTGAAACTTAAGAGCTGGTCCTACTTGCAAGTGGGCCACTTGAACCCATGAATTCGAGTGCATCCCTCCAGCTACTCAAACCTTTTCTACAAATTCCTAAAGCAAGGACCCATGCTAGCTGTCGTTGCAACATTAAGGCAACAAGTCACTGTGCCCTGATGCCACTCACTGTTAGACACACAGTTATGCAGCGTATCCTAGGCCGGAGTCTCCAGACATTAGAATGACACAGCTGAGAGGCACTTCCTCACCTGACCCACCAGCCACTGGCTCTCTGCCTAGGCTCACGCAGTTTCCTTTTTCTGGATGTTGCCCCTCCCACTTCTCTTTGTTTGGCATGATGGTTTAGATCAAAATGGCCCCACAGCCTCCTGGATTTGGAAGGGGATTGGACTGTGGGGCGCACAGCTGACTTGCTATGGAGGTGGGGCCAGAAGGGAAGGGGCGGTCACTGTGGCGTGACCTGGAAAGGTCTGGCTCCCTCCCCAGTTCCTCCTCTCTCTCTCTGCTTCCTGTCCGCCATGTTGGGAGCAGCTCTCCTCCACCAGCCTCTCCATTATGCTAACCTGCCTTGGAGCCAGCTGGCTGTGAACTGAAGGGAGAGGCAAGACAGACCTCTTCTCCCTTGAGTTGTGGGTGTTGGGTATTGTGTCCCTGCAAGGAGGAAGGCAACTAAGACAACGCTGTAATCTCTTATGATTTAACTCATTGCCTCCTCTCCCAGGGTCTGTCTGTGACATTTAAAGGGCAGATTTCATAGAAAGACGACATTGCTATCAGTCATGTCCTGTTAGCATGGGTTAGGTTTTGAGATGGCTTCAGATTGATAACTAATGACAAGCATTTGTTATTGATAACCAACATAAAATCCAGAAAGCCAGCTAAGTCTGGCAAGGATCAGAGATGGGGTCGTGGCCCCTGGGGTTCAAGCTTGCTGGGTGGGATGTGCAGCTCAGAACCCGCGGGGCTCTGGGAAGATTCCTGTTGAAGAGAAGCAAGGGCGCTGCCTCTCTGGTCACACCGACTCATGGTGGCCAAGCCTGCGCTAGCTCAGCAATGCAAGCCCAGGCCACGCCCAGCACCTAGGAGGGCCCCACACGACCTCGGCCAGAGACCCTGGCTCTCCGTGTCTCCTGGAACCCTCTCACTTCCGTCCACTTCCGGGCTGGGCCAGACGCACTTGCAGATTTGCTCACTGAAGATTCTTAACTGGAGGGAAAACCCTCCGAGCTCACAAAAAAAACAGGCAAGCTCACCTGTGGCCACCGGGTGGTGCCTGACTCCGGTCATTGACTTCTTCCTCTACCAGGGCAAGCAGCCTGTTCTTAGGGCAGAGCCATGGAGCAGTTGGTGAAAAAAGAGCTCTCACATAGCCCTGCCTTGCAGACACAGGGCCGCCCACCTCTGGCAGGGGCCAAGCTTAGTGACAGAGCAGCTGCTCAGCACATGCGAGGCCCCGGCACACGCACAGACACAACCACATGTACAGGCTGCCTGTGTTGAAAACTAGCTGGGTGTGGTGGCATGTGCCGGGAGTCTCAGCCACTCGGGAGGCCAAGGCCAGGCATCTCAAGTTCAAGGTCAGACCGGGCAATTTACCAAGACCCTGTCTCAAAATAAAATAAGAAGGGCTGTGGCTGTAGCTCAGTGGTAGAGCACTGGGCTGGGCGTCAGTGGGCCCTAGCTCAATCCCCAGCAGTGCAACAGCAGCAGCAGCAGCAACACAGCCGGAGTGCACTTCTGAAGCCTGAGACACTAAGGTTGGCAGACAATGAGGTCAGCCCACACCTCACGACCCTGTGAGCTGCTGCTACCATCTGACCTCCCAGAGGGTAGAGACCCAGCCAGAATGAGACGGCTCAGTGACTCATCCAGAAGATGCATACTGAGCCCTGGGCTGGAGAGATGACTGAGCAAATGGGCTATGGCCCAGGGCCTTGTGTAGCTCACCACGGAGCTGAGCAGAGGGCCGTCAGCAATCAAGTGACCCCACTGATCAAGGCTTGATTACAAGCAGAGGTAACGCTCTGCGCGAAAGAGACAAGTTCACTGAGGGAAATGGCAGAGGAGCTTGACCTGACTGGAAGGTGTGGGAGGGGATCCTGGAGCTGGAGGAAGAAGGGGGAGCAGGATCAAAGGGTGAAGGAGGAGGGAAGAGGCAGGCAGAGGGACACACAGGTGCAGACAGCACTGCGGGAGGTGCTGGGGCAGAGTGGGCGTGGGTGGGCTGGTGACTGTTCCAAGAGCAAGGGCCTCTGTGTTCAGAGCGCAGGGCTGTGTCTGTGCCTGTGTCCCACTCTGGCTGTGGTGTGGAGGAGCGTGCTGGAGGCTGAGGCTTCCTGGTGCTGGTTCTATGCACAGCAGTGTGCTGAGTTTCTATCTATCATCAGCAGGGATTCGGAGCAGTAAGAGGACAATGCCAGCAGCGTGGCCTTAGCTGCTCCTTCCTGGGTCTACACACTGCAGAGACTAAATGCGGGAATTCAGAGACGGTGAGGAGACCAGTGTGTGTACATGTGTGCACACGTGTGTGCGCGATGGGGCTGACATGGGGAGAAGGTAGCCCTTTGAGAAGAGTGCTCTGCTCAGACCCCAGCCTGTCCCTGAGCGCCCGGCTGTCCCTGCTTGCTGATGGAGTGTTTCTCCCCAGGCTGTGAGCCTTGGTAGCCCCTGTCCTCTGCCCTGCTCTCTGTTAGGTAGGTCAGGGCACATGATAGGTGCTCAGTGAATTTGAAGAGCTCCCCTCCTGTTTTAACCTGAGAGCCTACTGCATCCTAGAAATTCTCTAAATGGGCCTGGGAGAAGGCTCATGTGGGTTTCCTCCTCGGAAGGGGCCACCCTGGAAGCATCTTCAGAGGAAGGGTGCAGGTGGGGGCCAGCCGGAAGTCCGGCTCCACTTCTGGGGCAGAGATCTGTCCTAGCAGAGACAAAATCTGCGCTGCTGAGACTCCTATGCTGTCCTGGGTTTCAGTGGCTCACACTGGGGATGCTCATTTGCCAGCTGTGAGTAGGGGAGCCGGGCAGCCATTCCATCTGCCTTCTCTATGTTGCTTGGGAGATGTGCGTGCGTGCGTGCGTGTGTGTGTGTGTGTGTGTGTGCGTGTGTTGATGGCAGTGGGCTGGGGTGCATTTTGGGCATGTCCAGGGCCTCAGCCAGAGCAACATAAAAAAAAGTTCTAAATGCTTCAACAACAATGTACATTTGATTGTTTTGAGTTTTCCAGGTAATGATTAAGAAGAAAGGTTTAGAATGAAGTCACCTGGATGAGGACCAAAACAAGGGAAGCGGCACCTGACTTGACCTCTGAGGTTACCTACAGGATATCACCAAGCTGTGCTGGAGTTGCCTCCAGACAGAGGTGAGTTTGAAGTGCAAGGCTCCACGGAGATAGAGCATGAAGCTGCTTTCTGACTCTGAGGGCCCACTCCACAGCTTCTAGACCATCCTGACTCTTGGAACCAACCTCTCCCTCCTACGTGGTCAAACTTGCCTTCCCACCACTCCATTTCAGCAACCAGAAAAGAGCTGTGTGCTTTTTCCATTTCAGGAACCCCAGGCCTGTGTTTTCTTTTAATCCACAGCATGGAGAAAGGGTGTGACTCTTGTTCCAATTTTGCATGGCTCCATGTGCAAGGGTTTCTTCTTCTGGGCAAGGTCTCACTTTCCCAGTCCTAGGTCTACGTGTCATTTACCAAGCCTCAGGTCCTCCCTACATGTGCTATGGTTTAATACAAGGGGTCCCCCAAGACTCCTGTGTCAAGGGCTTGATCCACATGCAGCAGTGGTCAAAGGTGGCCCGGTATGGTGAGTGGGCTAATCTACAGAGAAGTTCATAGCTGAACACGCCATTAGGAGGCAGGGCCTAGCCGGAGGAATAGGTCCCTGGGGCGTTTGAAGGATACAACCCTTCTCTGGCTCTTTCTCTTTCCCTCTGCTTCCTGGATGTAGCTTTCCACTCTACCCCCTCTGCCATGTTTCCGCCTCTCTATGGCCTAAAAGCAATGGAGCCAGTCAACCATGGACTGAACTCTCTGAAACCAGAAGCCCAAAGAAACCTTCATCCTCTGAGCTGTGTTACCAAGTGTTTGGTCACAGTGATGAAAGCTGACTAACAACGTCAAAGGCAGGATAACAGAATAAATAAATGCTTGTGACATTGAAAAAAGGCTCAAGTTCTGGCTAGGCTATTCAGTAGTCCTGTGACCTTGGATAAGTTACAGGCATAGGACCTACAAGAAATTAAAGGCTCCATTTTAAGGAGGAGGCACTGAATATAGAATAGCAGGCCCTTTGTCCTGCAGCCATCCCTGGCAGGGCCAGAGTGTGAGGTGTATTTCCAATAGGGATTCTTGAATGCACTCTGTAGGTGTGTGTGGGGAGATAGCTCAGTAGAACACTTGTCTGCTGTGGCTGTGATCCTCAGCACCACACACACACACACACACACACACACACACACACACACACACACACAATTCAACACCTTTTCCTCCGGCCCCAAATATCAAGTAATCTCAGCCCACACTTCTGGAGCACTGATACTTTCTGACACATACCCACTTACATACCCACTCACACTGTCATGACCACCTCCTGACATAGCTTTAGGAGGGCATCGCTTTAGGGAGGAGGAAATGGAGACCCAGAGAGGTTAAGGAAATTGCCTGAGAGCACACAGCTGATTATGGCAGTGCTGGGCTCGGGACTTAGCTCCCCTGACTGCAGGACTGGCTCTTGTCCTGCCTGTCTCACATACCCCATGGGGTTTGTCTCTGATGGCTGCCTCTCACGTCTACACAGCCTGCCAAGTGGCTCAGACAGCAGGTGCTTAAAGGCTGTGGCACTTGGGAACTTCTCCAGAGACCCTGAGATTCCTGGTTCTCTGTGGGGATGGCCTGCAGATCCTCACCCATGCATCATGGCTCTGTGTGTCCCTCTGACATCACCAAGACCAAACCTGCTCATCCTGAAAGGCAGTGCTGGCCCAGGAGGGAGGAGTGGGAGGCTGAGGTCTGACTCTGGGCTGGTGCCAGGTGGGAGGAGTCTGCTGTGACTCCTACAGCAGCCACTCCTGCTCCATCCTACCTGGGTGTGCGAGGATACAGCCTAGCCTCACAGTGGTCCTGTGCCTGCTTCAGTGCTGCTGTGCCATCCTGAAATTCTGCCTAAGTTTTGCACCGGAAGCCCTGCATTTCCATTTTGCAATCATCCCTGAATGAATGAGGGTGTCCTGCTGGGACCCTGCTAAAGCCTCCAGGGACTCAGGACAAGAGACATCAAGGCAGGCGTGCTGATTGCAGGGCTCCCATTCCTAAGAGCAGATCATGCAGAGATGTAGGACGTGGGAGAGGGAGGTCACAGCTTCCTCATGTGAGTGGGTATGTGTTGGAAAGTCTGTCATTGCTCCAGAAATGTGGGCTCTGAGATCCCTTGAAATTTGGAGCTGGCTTCAGCCAGGGGGAAAATGTGTTGAATTATACAAGGTTGTGTGTTTGAGTGCATACGCGCGTGCACACACACACACACACTCACACACACGCACATTATTAGCCATTTAAAATCCGTTTTCTCAGTTCTTCCTAGACAGAAAAGACCCCCAAACACCCTGCTGCTCATGGTGAGGAGAGCAGAGATGAGGTCAGCTCAGCCCAGCGCATGGCGGGAACCTGCTCTCCCTGCCCACAGGGCACCAAGCCCAGCAGGTAGGTGCAGACGGTCAGTTGAGGTCTCAGCTTTGCGCCCAGCAAGAAGCCCTGTCTTACTGACTTCGCCCTTCCACGTCCATCCACCAGCAATGTCCTGCGACACCTACTCAGGCAGGGCAGTTTCATCCTGTGCCAGCAGCCCGTGCTGCCCCCTTTTCCAGCTCCAGCCTTTGTGTTCCCTGCCCCTTCCTGCCCCCTTACAACCTGAGGTATTCCTGAGTGCGCTGTCCCCTGCCGCTCAGGCAGGGTCCGCTGGTCCTCCCCTTGCAGCCCTGCACACCTACCTTAGAACTACCCGACACCAGCATCACAGAAGCTTGGGTTCCGTGGTGGCCTAAAGGCAGGGCCACCTCATGACTTGCGGCTTAAAGTAGTTTTACTTTGGGGTGACTTTCTTTTAAAATATTTTATACTGTGCCGGTATAAAATAAGCATAATCAAGTCTTAGTTGTATTCTTTTAAAATTATTTCTTGCTTAGAAATATATGCCTGGGTAGGGACTGGGTTGTTAGCTCAGTGCCACCACATGTGCCTGGCAAGCACAACATCCTGAGTTTGATTCCCGGTACAAAAAAAAAAAAAAAAAAAAAAAAAAAAC